>NC_139599.1:11029720-11494720 GCF_946808225.1 Silurus aristotelis | reverse complement strand
GGGCATGGACCAGCACAGCAAGGAACAGGCCCTGCAGACCCACTTTCAAAAAATGCTATTTGTCAATTGACTGATTCACAAAATTGGATAAAAAACAAGTAATTATACACAAGGAGATATCTGAGCACAACACGTGCAAGCAGAGATTGTTGTCAGAGCATTCAGTTCTTTTTGAAGACACCCATTGATAAAAAAAAAACAGCTTTGACCTGAGGCTATACAAGGTCTTTATACACGTGGCCCTTAAATTCAGGTGTAAGAAATGTTCACTCCTATCTTTCTTATTTAATGCCATATCTTAGCCAAATCATGTTCATATTGCATACACCAGGTCCAATGTGTATAAGGAGTGAACTAAAGAGAAACAATCGCTTCCCCACTGCAGGATAGTGCATTTTACTGACACAATCAATATATGCCATCAATAAAGGATTTTGCAGGAAGGTCTTGGCATGTGTGCATACACTCAACAAGATGATTTTTATCACCCTTGGTGGCTAGGAGGGGTAAAAACAGAAAACAGATAACAGGAAAATAGATACAAGTAATCATTTATCTGATTTCTGGAACCTAATAAAATGCATAATTAAATGCATAATTTAAATGAAATTGAGTTCAGTTTTCTGTTCAAAGTCACAAGCAAAAAAAAAAAACCCACCCTGATTTAAATCACCACATCTTTAATTCAACAGAATGTTTATAAGATTAATATATATTATAAATATTTTAATAAGAATATATTTTTAATGTGATTTTAAAAGTGGTGGCTATTTATCTTTTTGGGAAAGAAATATGTTTTATTTGTTTTTTGCACTTATGCTTTTTATTTCTCTTGATCCTTTGCGCACCTTTATTTATTTTATAACCTTGTATGCAGTGGACCTAACAGACAAACACCAACCCTGGCACAACACACAGCTTCTCTGTCCCTATGCTCTAGTGATAAAGACTGGATGGTATCGACTCAAAGTTCCCAGTCTTTTTTGTTCTTTCACATATTTGAATGACAGTAGAGAGCATCAGTGCAGATAATGGCTAAATCCAATATGGAGACAGACCCTGAGGAGTTCAACTACTGAGTCTCCTGCTCTTAATGTTCACCTCATAACCTTCATTTTCTTAGCTTCTATTAATTTGCAATCATGTTTCTTCTATTATTCCCCTTAACATTATTTGTTTCTCCAATCTTTTTATTATGATTGTTTTCACTTCACTCTTCCTGTGGCTACTGTCTCTCACACTATTTGTTTTTTAAAAGGCTTCATTTTAGCATGTTGTTTTTTTTTTCTGTTCTTCTCTTTGCTCAGTTGAAAGACTCATAATTAGAGCTCCTACTGGCTTGATTTCTTGTCCTTTTGAAAGCTGAAGCTGGTCCGTCGGCTGAGTTTGCGCTGCTTCTGTGCAACATAGTCAGCTCTTGAAGTGCTGGCCCGAGACTCAAGGATGTAGTTCACCTGACAGACAGCCAAAAGATCAATTCAATCAAGTTTTATTTTTGTAGCACTTTTACAGATGGATATAGTCACAAAAGAAGTTTTGCAAAAATGAACAGATTAAGTAAATAAATGTTAAGAATCAAAAACAGCACAATAGTACAATACAATATTCGTTGATAACATTTAGTATTCTGCTATTTTAACCTTAAAAATATAAAAAATTTATATTTACTATGACACTTAAAAATAAGAAATGGTGTTCTATACTGTTTTCCCTTAAGTGCATGAGAGTATATGAGGGGAAATAAAACTAAATAACACCCCAAAACAATTCATGAAAAATAAATTGGGATGAAACTTTACCTTCAGCACGATCTCATTGACTGTAGCAGCATCGCTTTCAAAGTAAAGAACCTTATAGTCATGGTTGCTTAGATATGTGAGCTTAAATATTGCATGACCTGCATGAACATCAAAAAATGTGTTAATCCATAGCAATTTTCATTCTTATTCAAATATTTCTTTTTTTTTTTAAAGCTTTAATCTAATTTCAGTGATCTCTAAAAGGAATGGAATAGAAAGGTCAATTATATTGTTTTTTTACTATACACTGAAGAATTTAGAATTTGATTTTAACATGGACACGAGACAACAGTTCAAAGTGAATTTCCTGATATTTACATCTAGATGTATTAAACAACTTGGAACACATGTGGGTGCAGACCATTCTGTTTATGAGTGAGCTAAAGTATCGGAATGGGTAATCAAAGACAATTAAAGTACATAACACAACAACTGGAAACATATCCGTTGCTTGCAATAACTGCATCAAGCTAGCAACGCATTGGCAATCACCAAACTGCTCTATTCTTTTTTTGGAAAGCTTTTCTTGCCTGGTACTCTAACGAGAAATTCATGCATAAAAGGATTTCATGATATCACCAATCTAAAACCTTAAATTTTTTCCTACCCTAAAGTGCTATATTGTGGAGGCAGTGCGGTTTGCCTCATTGTCTTGCTAGAGAAGTTCCTGCCAAACAGATTGGATGTATTTCTCAGGAAATTGGCAGACAGTATGTTCCTCTAGACTTCGAAATTCATTTTGTTGCCACGATCATTAGTTACATCATTATTTAAGATTAGTGAGCCTATTTCAGAAGCAGCTTTGAAGGCCATGACACAAGTTCCACCATGCTTGACCAATGAATTTCCATGCTTTGGATCACGAACACGTCCTTTTGTTCTCCATAGGTTGGCTTTTTCATTACTTTAGTTAAGTTAAAATCTTTGATTACAGAACTGATGTAATCATCTCTTTAAATCTTTGTGAATTGAAATGCTGATTTTGATACCCTTAGCCCTGCCATGTGGAGGTTGTTGATGTTACTGAATTGTTGATATGCCCAAGCTGACAATCTAGATGTAATTAAACAAAAGAATTGGCCCTGCAATTTCAATACATTTGAAGAGGTCACTCATAGGTCACACCAGTAAAAAGTGTGCTTTGTATCAACACTTGCACAAACTGGTTGTACTTCATTTCAGCAACCGGGAGAAGATACTGTATAAAAGTTATAAAGGGACCGATACATATAAATTACTTCATTAAATGTAGTACTTACTTGGACTCTTCTCCTCCACCAGATCACAGGCACAAAGTAGGTCTGAGTCAATGGAAATGGGCTTCTGTCGTATCCAAAACTTAGTGCTTGCTTTCTGATTGGTTACAGGATCAATCTCCACTTTCTCACCTGATATACCTGAAATAACGAGGGTTAAAGTCGTTTATTTGTAGAATTCGACAATTTATTATAGAATAAAGAATGATTAATCAGAAGAATAAAGTAGTAAGCACATACCTAATAAAATGTATTAATAGAGTATATGGTACACACCTAATTACACTAAATAATTATATATAAATATGACTATATGGTGTAGAATATTTTATGTATGGAATAAAATATAAGACATGTTACTCAGAAATATAATTAACTACAGGCTGGTGTAATGGTATAAAGTCCAAGCTAGGCTAAGCTAGACTAAACATTCTAAACCAGTGGTTATGTCATTATTTCTCATTATCTCAATATGTCTTTACCTTTAGATTAATAAAATGAACTCACAGTCTAAGACTGACTCCCCAGGGAGAAATGTAAGATTGACCTACTTTCATTTTAAACTGAAATGCAGTTCTGTTGCAAAATACATGACACTATGTTCATGAAAAAAAAACACCACCACCTCATCGAGGGAAACCCAAAAAAAGTAAACACATTTTGGTGTAAAAATGCTTGCCAATGTTCAACATCAGTAGATAACATTAAAGAACCAGCCTCACAAACCAAGTGATGGGAAATTAACACAGTCATTACCCCTGTTTCAATTCCAAGTATGAGAACTGTGAATATGCTCAGGGTACACAATGGCAACTCAAAACAAATACCGTAATTTTCGGACTATTAAGCGCACCCAAATATAAGCCGCACCCACTGAATTTTACAAAGATTTTTATTTTGTTATTTTTTTTTATTACATACATAAGCCACACCTGTCTATAAGCCACATTAAAACTACATTGTCTAAATTACATGTCTACATTGAAACTAATGTCTTTAACGAAAGACAGTGTCTGTTACACGGTGTAAGGGGTGAAATATGTTGTGGCTCCTTTAAGAGCAGAGCGGCATTTTGAGAATAGGCTGCCGCCGCATTTTTCCGATATTACTGCATGTGTGCAAGACCAAGGAATATGTCCTTATTATTTTCTGATGCTCATTTCTAAGTTTCTTTGACTAATCCGTAACTCTGTTGCCAAGAAAAATTAAAAAAGCATGAGTTTTGGAAACCTGTCTGTGCTTATATGATTTCTGTTGCAACTGGAGTTAGCGAGCTCTCCCTTCACCCAGACTCGTTACGCGTTACAATGGCTTGTATCTAAACAGTAGCCTACCAAGAAAGTCATTGTTCACTGTCTTCCTCCCTCCTTTCACAACTATTTCTCTCGGGAGTTTATCTTTTGGCATCGTTGTACGTTTAAAAATCACCATCAGTGAAGCTTTTCTCCCGATGCCGTGCAGCTCAGAACACAGGTGAAGTGCGTTTTTTTATGCTCGGTTGTTTTCAGAGTAACGAATGATTCTCATTTCCTGCTGATAATCCAAGTGAGCAGCAGGCCAAATATGAGGAACCGCATCCATATTTATGATGTGGTGCGGCGAGATTCAGTGGGAGCGCGATTTTATTTAAAGAGTTTTATTGGTTCACCTTAACCTGTTCAAACAAAATCCATATATTAGCTGCTTTATTGTTTAAGCCGCGGGGTTCAAAGCGCGGGAAAAAAGTAGCGGCTTATAGTCCGGAAAATACGGTACCCTGAAGTGGTATTTTTTTTGTCATTGATGATTCACTTACACAAACCTGAAGAAATTTCTCCTTAAATTCACTCTAGTCAGAAAATACATGTATTGAAAAGACCTGCACTACAAAAACACAACCCAATCTAAGCCCTGTTTAAATGCTGGTGTGTTTACTGCTAATGGTGATTGAAATCTTTCAGCATTTGAAAGAGCGGCACAAAGAGCAGCAAGGGCCAATAATCTTACACACAGAAGATTTCACCAAAGAATCCATGGCACTAAAGGCAGGGATTTCACTAAAATCAAGAAATCAAATTTCAAACATAGTATTAAACTAGTAATTAACAGACTAAATATGCTTAGTCTGATGTATTCAACACAAAGTATTTGTAAAGATCGATTAAACCCATGATCAAGGGAAGTTCTGAAGGTGATCCTGCACTGCTGGCTCTGACAACACTGATCCAATCGATTGATGTCTTCACAGCATCTTTACAAAGACCAAGAGGTTTTCTAATCTTCATGTGTCTAGTTTCTGTGAGTATGTGTACACAAATTCATGTTTTTAGCTAAAGGAATAAAACCTGATGTGGTTGCCTCTTTTTTTTTGGCCCATCCACCTAAAGGTTCAAATTTCTGTGGATATTCCTTAAGATAATTAATGAATCAAAATCAGGTCAAATAACTCCCCTCACGGTCTTATCAGTTTTGTACTTGCAATCATTTTTGCCCACAGCCAACAAGGGCACATTTACTGTTGCTTGTGGTCTTAAAAAAAAGTGTACAAAAAACCCCAGACCTCTGCATATGAGGGGACACTTTGTGTCATACATAAAGGGAAGAGAGAAAACAAAAAGGACAAAGGATGCATCACCCGATCCAACTGGCAACTACTGCAAAACTAAGCCCCAATGTGCTACATAATGGTTTAGAAAATGCAGTTTTCTGGACAAAACTGGAGGCAGTATGTTGAAGCGGTCATAATCTTTACACCCTTAAAGCTCCAGACACCCCAGGTTTAGTCCTGAGTTCGGGCTACTGTCTTGGAGTTTTGCGAGTTGTGTGGGTTTCCTCCAGGTTCCCTGATTTTCTACCACCTCCCAAATACATGCTAATAGGCTGACAGGGTCAGGATGTACTGTATCTGCATTTCTGTCTTGCACCCAGTGCTACCAGGATAGTCTTAAGATAAACAGTAAACTTAATCTAAATTGCTTAAGATGCTAATGTTGAACAATTCTGTCTATAAAATCTAACTTTACTGCATTTGCATATGTTTAAGCTCAAAGTTCCAATCACTACATTTGTTGATCTCAATATAGAGATTTTTGCCCAATTGAGTAAAGTGTCTATAATTCTGGAGGGCACACTGTAGCTTTTGATACTAGACCCAAGCTTTAGAACAAGGTTCTGACAAGTCAATCAATATTTGCCAGTATTTGCCAGAGTGTAACATACCTAGCTGGACATCAGTAGTGAACCGGAGCTTGTGGATCATGCTTATCTTATAGGATTTGTAGTGGTGACTGCTCAACATATCTTGTACTGTATTGATGTCTATGGGTGGGTCCTCTTCTGAGCTCTCCTCTCCTCTGGAGCCTTATAGGGAAAACAAAGGCAAGAAGGCGACAGAAAGAGCAAGATAGTGTCAAATTGGGACAAAAAAGGAAAAATGAATAAGGGAATAGAATAATAGAAAAATGAGTCAGAGCTGCCACCCCTCACAACTAAACAATAAATGAACAATGAGACTGTGAGTGGTGTCTAGATTCAATTATAATTTTTCTTCTTCCTAGGGTTGTCTACTGTATAAACTTACTGTTCTCTCGTACTAGACAGAACTCAAGTGTGCTTTGGCTCTCCAGTGTACTGTCCAGCTCCACTGCCACATTTGGCTCCATCTGCTTTTCTAAACGATACATTGGCCCTACAACAACAGAATAACATTTTTGTTATCTTATTATACTGTGTTTAATAAACGGGGAATTGTTTATCTGCCAATAATTCCACAGATTTTCCAATAAGCATACTTTCACAGAAATTAACAGTCAGGGCTGTATTCATTTTTCATTAGTTTGCAGATTTCATGTCAAATATCAGGCAAAAAAATTCAGATTAGAATATGGAAACCATGTAGATGACAATAACACCACGAGTTCAGATAAAAAATAATAAATCCCTCCCTTAGATTTGCTTACTTGCACATTGGGGCCGCATTTATAGAATTCGAAAATATATTCAAAATGTAAATATTCCTGTAAAACTGCTTTAAATTAAATATTTAAATAATAATCTTACTTTATATTTCAAAATAAGCGATTCATGGTTCATTTTAAATTGCATGTTCTTATTCTTATTGCATGAGGGAACAAAAATTTTGTTTGCTCAAAACTCTTGTTTTCAACAGGGTATTATATTCTGAGACAGACCCATGTTAATTTTCAGCACTTGTTTGCTCATAACAGTGCCTTTAAAAAACATTTTTATTATTGTTTTCTCAAACCCCATTTGTGGCTCCTGTGCAGCTAGACTCAGGAGTGCTCTTCATGCTCTTTCTGGCTTTCAGCATATTCTTTAGAATTTTTTTCACTGGTGGTTAAACAAGTTTGTCATGTTTCCATAATGTGCCAGTCTTTCCTTTGCATGTTTTGCCAACAGATGTTTATACCAGTAATTGAACAACTAAACAATTTGTTAGCTGTGTACAATCCAGCAGTTACATATAACTGATATCGACTTATTCCTATCTGTTCTCAAACTTGCCACTGTGTTCCAAACAAAACAATGAGAAAAAGTAGGCTGCAACCCTACGATATTATAGGGGTGTCAGTGTTCCTGTGAAGGAAAGTGTAAGCTGAACTAGAAAGTGATGTCTAGTTTGTTGCACAAAGGTTCATTTTGCATATTAAAACACACAAATCAGGGTTGTATAAAATCGACAATGTATTGTAACTTGCGAGTTCTAGATGTACATGTTTTTACAAGAGTGCAGGCATAACTATGTAATTTTCTTAGGAAAGTCTTGGCATACAAGCACACAAGGAGGTTTCAAGGAGATTCTCACTGCCCCTGAAAATTAGAGTTACATTGATCTTCAACAAAATCCAATTCGATTTTCATCTTCTCTGTGATTAAAATATAAAGCAGGGGAATAAATCACTCGCTCTATCTGTACAATACAAATCTGTTCATTTCAGTGCTT
The DNA here is from genome assembly GCF_946808225.1 of Silurus aristotelis. Lineage (NCBI taxonomy): Eukaryota > Metazoa > Chordata > Actinopteri > Siluriformes > Siluridae > Silurus > Silurus aristotelis. Next base: position 11,486,723 of record NC_139599.1, on the reverse strand, counting down.
ACGTTTTCTCAAACTTGAAAGTAATAAATAAGTGGAGAGAGTCACAGATTTGTGCCCTCTCTCAATCTAGTTGAACAAGTATCAGACTATAATACAATAACTTTTGGTCAAAGCTTAATCAGTGAAAACTCTTACCTGAACCCTTTTGTGAGCCTTTTCTTTTCTTCAGGGCCTTCTGTAGAATCTCTTTCATGGTTACCTTTAAACTGTCCACTGGAATCAGCGAGAAACCATGAGCCGCATTACTAAAAGGTAAAGCATATAAGCTATCAAACACTGAAATACTGAAATATATATTCCTCCAAACCGGATTGGCAGAAGGCACAAAGAGTCAGAAGCCATGAAATGTAATAAAGATTTTCAAAGCTGATTTGTCCAGCAGTGCAGAATGTGCTAATTTCAGGTTGGTGTTAGGATATTAACTCAATATTAGGAGTTTAATGGATGATGTATTACCAGTGCTACATGGGATGAATATGTTCTCACAAATGTAAAATTAACACAAAATCTGCAGGCAGTTTTTCCTTTAGTGAGAGGAACAGCAACACGACACAGGCATCACGCATTTTACTTGTGTTCAATCTTTTTATCCAGAATGTGAACAAATGATTTCCTCTTTTTATAGCTAACAATACAGTGTTTGCACTCTGGCATAGTGAATTGTCCCAGGAGTGGTGGGTGAAAGATCCAGCTATGCACCACCTAATACTACTCAGCTGCGCTAACTTTAAAGTAGCTGGTTAGTATTTAGTTTAAAATTTGTCATTTGAAACATGATGAAAAAGGATGTAGTGAAATAGAAAAATATTTCAAAATGAAATCAATAATTTGTTTACCAACAATGAGACATTTTAGAGGTTGAGCATGAGAGAAAAAATCTAATATATATTGACAGTGGGACATAAAATAAACCAAACCTCTGGGCTTAGAGTTTACAAAATTGAGGGGTTTTTTTTATGTTCTGTTGTGATAACTGCATAGATGTATATCCTTCCATTCCCAAAATGAACTGGGACTGCATCATGTAATAATCGGTCTAAAATGTATTGTAAAATCATGCTTGGTACTCTGTGAATTCACAACAATACAGGTTCATTTTCCAAGCATTTAACAAACATACAAAACCCTTATTTCCAAAGTGCAGTCCCTGCAGTAGGGTGAATTGGAATTCCTTCCCAGAAAAAACACCAACAAGCACTGGAATAAATGAGTCAGCAACACTGACCTGCTATAAAATATAAAGTATAGAGCATGGGATATCTATTCTCAACTTCAGCTGTGCTTGGGAAAGTCTCCAAAATGCATGAGAATTTAATTGCAAAGGACAGTGCACAGTGATCCATGAGGCAGGGTCCACAATCCCAGGATGAGCCGACTCAAATGAGGCTTATTTGGTGCGATTTCCACTAATATCTCTCCAAACAGTCACATTATTTTTCTGTTTGTAATATAAGTTTTATAGCTTCAGCTGATTGTTTGCAACACAAAGTAAAAAGACTCTCTGTAAGATCCTCCATTAATACAACAGTTGATTAAAGTGACTTAAAGAACAAGAATCAAGAATCAGAACCAATCCTGGAGATATCAAACGCAAAGTTTTTCTACACACATAGTTTAGCTAGAATTACTTATTTAGAAAATGTTATTCTCAACAGCTGCCTACACGCTTTGTGTATGTTTGTTATTAAGCATCATTGCACTGATTATCTTATTGTCTCAGTTATTTTGTACAGCAGATGGCTACAGCAGGGGGCAGGGCTTTCTCTTACATAGCTCCACAGTTATGGAAGAGACTTCCAATTAGTCTTCGAGACTCAGACAGTGTTTACGTCTAGGTTGGAAGCATTTTTGTTTAGTCAAGCCTTTTGGGAACTTTTTTAAAAGAGCACACCTAGAAAATTCACAGAAGAAAAGAGTTTTGGTGAACTGGGTTGTTGCACATACAATTCCCTCCTTTCATATGTTCACTCAGGTTTGTTGATGGTGGTGATGGCTGACTGCTTTAAGTCCCAGGGCTCCCTCAAGTCTGTGAACCTTCTGGCTCTGCCTTTTGTCATAGTGAGTCTTGCCAGAGTTCCTGCTTGCACTTTGCATAAACTGTATATTGTCCTTATCAATTACTTGATAATATACATACCTAATAATAAATGTGCTTCTCTCTGTCACTTCCCCTCCTTTCCCTTAGTCTCTCACTTCCTCGAATGTGGTTACTGGGTTATGGTACCATTTAGACACCACAGAAGCCATAAGCATGGCTATGGACTGGAGCTGATATGTACAGTTTAGCACTCAAGCCTCCATTAGTGAACATCTAATGTCAGTCTAATGAGGATCTGTTTTCTTTTCTGTCTGGTTCCTTTCAAAAGCTTCTTCTTCACATGTCAGGGGGTTTTCCTTGCCACCATTGCCACTGGATTGTTCAGAGATACAGTTATATCCTAGATCTATATTTTTGTGTAAAGCTGCTTGTGCCTATACACTATACAAATAATGATAATATAAAGAAAAAATACATGCTCACTAAATGTGCATGTATTTCCCATGAAATCTTTTTTTAATTACTGGAACACATAACTTTTTTCTTATTATTAAACATATGATGCTACTTTTTCAGAAAGAATGAGTAACTTTTGGAACTGTACTGTGTTATCCTTCAACCAGCTGTAGTTTAGGCTATAATAATAATAATAATAATAATAATAATAATAATAATAATAATAATAATAATAATAAGTTAATTTTAAATGTAATAGTAATAATTTTAACTCACATAGCCTAATAAACTTAATAAGACTACTGCAGACTGTGTACCTGAAACTGTTAATAATAAGGTTTCCCCAAATATTACAACAAATTTCAACTGAATTGTTTTTTTTTTAAATAGTAAATTACAAGTCTCATCCATATGCCTTTAAAATAAAAGCAAAAGGGAAATTGATTTTACTGGCATATATCTCCAGTATATTACATTTGATATATATGTAAAGTAGCACAGTAATGCTAACAAATTGCTATACAATTTATTTCATTTGAAAAATCTAACTATTCAGTATGTACATTTCTCTGAATAGAATTTATTCACCCGACACAACTTCTTCTTTTTCTTTCGGCTGCTCCCATTAGGGGTCGCCACAGCGGATCATCCGTCTCCATACCACCCTGTCCTCTACATCTGCCTCTTTTACACCAACTACCTGCATGTCTTCCCTCACCACATCCATGAACCTCCTCCTTGGTCTTCCTCTTTTTTTCCTTCCTGGTGGCTCCATCCTCAGCATTCTCCTACCGATATAATTCATGTCCCTCTTCTGCACATGTCCAAACCATCTCAATCTCGCCTCCCTCACCTTGTCACCAAAACGTCCAACATGCGCTGTCCCTCTAATAAACTAATTTCTAATCTTGTCCATCCTCGTCACTCCCAACGAAAACCTTAACATCTTCAGCTCTGCTACCTCCAGCTCCGCCTCCTGCCTTTTACTCAATGCCACTGTCTCTAATCCATACAACATCGCAGTTCTCACCACAGTCCTATAAACTTTTCCTTTCATTCTTGCAGATACTCTACTATCACAAATCACTCCTGTCACTCTTCTCCACCCACTCCACCCTGCCTGCACTCTTTTCTTCACTTCCCTAACACACTCTCCATTACTTTGCACTGTTGACCCCAGGTACCTGAACTCCTCCACCTTCTTCACCTCTTCTCCCTGCAACCGCACCACTCCACTGCCCTCCCTCTCATTTACGCACATATACTCTGTCTTACTCCTACTGACTTTCATTCCCCTCCTCTCCAGCGCGTACCTCCACCTCTCCAGGCTCTTCTCAACCTGCTCACTACTCTCACCACAAATCACAATATCATCCGCAAACATCATAGTCCAGGGAGACTCCTGTCTGACCTCGTCCGTCAACCTGTCCATCACCACTGCAAACAAGAAAGGGCTCAGGGCCGATCCTTGATGCAGTCCAACCTTCACCTTGAACCAGTCTGTCGTTCCTACTGCACACTTCACTGCTGTCACACTGTCCTCATACATGTCCTGCACCACCCTCACATACTTCTCTGACACACCTGACTTCCTCATACAATACCACAACTCCTCTCTTGGCACCCTGTCGTACGCTTTCTCTAAATCCACAAATACACAATGCAGCTCCTTCTGTCCTTCTCTATACTTCTCCATCAACGTTCTCAAAGCAAATAAGGCACCTGTGGTGCTCTTCCTCGGCATGAAACCATACTGTTGCTCACAGATGGTCACCTCTTCTCTCAGCCTGGCTTCCACTACTCTGTCCCATAACTTCATGGTGTGGCTGATCAACTTTATTTCCCTGTAGTTACTGCAGGTCTGCACATCTCCCTTATGCTTAAAGATCGGTACCAGCACACTCCTTCTCCATTCCTCAGGCATCCTCTCACCTTCCAAAATCTTGTTAAACAATCTGGTTAAAAACTCCACTGCCATCTCTCCTAAACATCTAAACGCTTCTACCGGTATGTCATCTGGTTCAACCGACTTTCCACTCTTCATCCTCTTAATCGCTGCTCTCACTTCCTCCTTACTAATCCTATCCACTTCCTGCTTTACTAACTCCACATCATCCAACCTTCTCTCTCTCTCATTTTCCTCGTTCATCAGCTGCTCAAAATACTCCCTCCATCTTCTCAACACACTCTCCTCACTAGTCAACACATTTCCATCTCCATCCTTTATTGCTCTAACTTGCAACACATCCTTCCCAGCTCGATCTCTCTGCCTGGCCAATACACAATGCAGCTCCTTCTGTCCTTCTCTATACTTCTCCATCAACGTTCTCAAAGCAAATAAGGCATCTGTAAGGCATCCTTTTCAAAAGCAATCCCTCAAAGCAAATAAGGCATCCTTTTCTCCTTCCTTAGTGTTCAACCTCTCATACAGCTCCTCGTATGCCTTTTCCTTGGCTTTCGCCACATCCCTCTTTACCTGCTGCCGCATCTCCTTGTACTCCTGCCTACTTTTCTCATCACCCTGTTGATCCCACTTCTGTTTTGTTAACCTCTTTCCCCTTATGCTCCCCTGCACTTCCTCATTCCACCACCACGTCTCCTTGTCTTCCTTTCTATTTCCAGATGTCACACCAAGTACCTTTCTAGCTGCCTCCCTCATCACTCCTGCGGTAGTTTCCCAATCATCCAGCACCTCTTCACCACCACCGAGCCTCTGTCTGACCTCTTCCCTGAACCTCACACTACAGTCTTCCTCCTTCAGTTTCCACCATCTTATTCTTCTTTCAGTCCTTACTCTCCTCCTCTTCTTCTTCGCCTCCAAAACCATCCTACAGACCACCATCCGATGCTGTCTAGCTACACTGTCCCCTGCCAGCCCCTTACAGTCTCCAATCTCCTTCAGGTTGCATCTCCTACATAGAACATAGTCCACCTGTGTGCACCTTCCTCCACTCTTATACGTCACCCTATGATCCTCCTTCTTCTTAAAATAAGTGTTCACCACTGCCATTTCCATCCTTTTAGCAAAATCTACCACCATCTGCCCTTCCACATTTCTCTCTTTTAGGCCATACCTACCCATAACCTTCTCATCACCTCTGTTCCCCTCACCTACATGTCCATTAAAGTCTGCCCCAATCAACAATCGTTCATTTCTAGGGACACCATCTACCACTTCATCTAATTCACTCCAGAATCTTTCCTTCTCCTCCATCTCACAGCCGACTTGTGGAGCATAGGCACTGATGACATTTATCATCATCCCTTCAACTTCCACCTTCACGATCATCACCCTATCAGAAACTCTCTTCACCTCCACTACACTCTTACTGTACTCTTCCTTCAGAATCACCCCTACACCATTTCTCTTTCCATTCACACCATGATAGAACAGTTTAAACCCACCTCCAATGTTCCTGGCCTTACTCCCTTTCCACTTGGTCTCCTGAACACACAACATATCTACCTTTCTCCTCTTCATCATATCAGCTATCTCTCTCCCTTTACCAGTCATAGTGCCAACATTTAAAGTACCAACCCGAACCTCCACTCTCCTATACTTTTCCTTTCCCTGTCGCCTCTGTAGGCGTCTTCCTCCTCTCCTCCTCCTCCTTCGGCCAACAGTAGCCCAATTTCCACCGGTACCCTGTTGGCTAACGATACCTGTGGCGGTCGTTGTTAACCCGGGCCTCGACCGATCCGGTATGAAATTCTTATTCGTGACCCGCATATTTGATTTGGCACATGTTTTACGCTGGATGCCCTTCCTAACGCAACCCTCCCCATTTATCCGGGCTTGGGACCGGCACTAAGAGTACACTGGCTTGTGCCTCCCTAATGGCTGGGTTATTCACCCGACACAACAATAACCAAATTTAAGTCCTGAGAAAGCATTACTCATGTGTATACTGCTTTAAGTAGTCTTTTAAGTAGTACAGTGCAGATGTTTTTTTTATTGTCACCAGTAGATGTAGCAAGTTTCATGTATAGATGTTAGTCAAATAAGGTAAAATTCAGTTTCAATGAAAAGAATTGAGTTCAGATAACTCACATTCTGACAAACAGGGACTGCTTGGGGCCTAGGCCTGGTGATGAGTACTTCTCCACTAGAGCAAGTGTGCTGAAACCAAACTTGTGGATAGGCTCATTGGAATCTAGAGGGGGGAAATCAGTATCCACCTCCCCATCATCTTCAGCAATGTGGAGGCAGTAGGTGTTTACATTCTCACTGTAGAAGAAAGGAAAAAGTGGTATTTCAGGTAACATTTTAAGGTATATTCTTTGTTTAAAGTAATTACAGTTTAAATTCACTTCAGCTATTTATCATGCTCATTTAAATCATTAGCTCACTGTAGTTCTTTCGTTAGTTTGGATACTATTATCCAACTGTTAGTGAGCTCTATACCCAATTTTTTGCCTGTTAGCATTAATGGTCACAAACTTTAAGAATATTTAACATGGCAGAGCTACTTGCTGTCTGATTACAGGCATATAAGTAATGTGCTAAATCTAAAATAAATGCAACAGCAAGATTAAACATTGAGGCATTTTAATAATAATAAAAAATTACTAATTATTTTTTGAAGAGTTACTTGCTCCTGGAGACAATGAAAATATATAATGCAAAAATTAGCAATCTTTTTTAAATGTGTATTCAACTCATATCAGAATCAGGGTATCGTTCTGCCTGCTGGGCATGCCATGTGAGCAGTGTGGCCACCATTGAAAAGACTTCTAAGAGCTGGGTGACAAAGGGCACTCAAGGGAAGCTTCCACTCCATGGCCTTTGCTGCTGAAAACATCCTTGTTTATGAAATACTGTAATTTGATGCAAAAATTTATTTGAGCTAAATTTTACTATTGGTTTCACAGTTAAAGACTTGAATAAGAATTCATCTCTGAAAACATATCACATCCCACACATCCTCATACCGCTGTATGGAACTTGACCATTCCAGTTTGCTTTAACTCCATATCAACATATAATTTATATCCAAGAAAACCAACTCTGACTCCTTAGTTATTTAACATGTAGGAGATATATTATTCACAAATCTCAAAAAGTTTTTACTTGGGGTTCACCCTCTCCTGAGTACCTTGACATTTATTTTGTGCAAATTCTAGTAGTTGTTTAAAACAGTGCATGGATGTAAAGGGTCCAAAATGTATAGTTTTGTAGCTTTCTCTCCTTTTACTGACTCAGACATGCAGGTTTAATCTTTACAAAAGGATCACATGACTATTACCTTGTTATCGCTGCCAGAATAGTTTGAATATCTTAAAAACCTGCTGATTACCTGGGATTTTCATTCATAGCATTCAGTTATTTTTCACTAAATAGTATAAAAACTAAATAATACATTGTAAATCATTCTGTGAGAAAACAAATGCCTTGTTGATTACAAGGGCATTTGAGAATGGGCACAGGAACAAGCTGAAGATTGCTATGTTTGAATTAACCTCAGTTTCTGCTGTGATGTGCAGATGGTAGCATTAGATTCAGGCACCAACAGCATAAATCTACAGACCCAAAGTGCCTTGTGTAAACAGTTCTTGTGGTAATGGTGTAACAGTGTGAGGAATAGTTTCTTGGCAAACTCTAGGTCCGTTTCTAGCAGTTTAGCATCTTTTGATGCCACAGCGAAAATCAGAATATTGTCACAGACCAGCTGCATCTTATACAGCAAGATAATGTACCATGTCCTGAAGCACAAATTATCTAAATCTGGCTTCACTAACATGCCAGTAAATTGACCTTTCCAGTCATCACATTTAAATTCAATAGTGTTTGTTTGGAATGTTCTAGAAATGGAGCTTGGAAAATCTGCAGCAAATTTGTAATGCAATCATGTCAACACAAATCATAATATCAAAAAAATGTTTTTAAAAATTGTTTTGTAAAATTCATGCCACTGAAGCTGTTCTTAAAGCTAATAGGGGTGCTGTTTTGCTTCTTACCTTGAAAGGCATAAAGAGTTTCTATACCGGTGATCAATTAAAGCTCAGTTCTAAAACTCTTTGCTTTTCCATCTGTAACTGTTCTTTTGTTAAATGCTTGATATGTACACTCCAATTATACTGTAACTATGCTTCATCTGGGAGATATTTACATTTATATTATCTGGCTGATGTCCTTATCCAAAGCAACTTACAATCTAATCTTTGATGGCAGCTTATTACCTTGATTCAAAGATGCCAGCTCATGACCCAGCAAGATTTTTTTAACTGGAAATGCATCTTTATTTATCCGTTCAAAGATCCCTGAATGGACCCAGTAATATAAAATACATTGCACAGTTTTGGATAATAAATAATTTTTAACAGGCTGGAATGTAAATATAATACACAATGTGTGTCTCATTTTATAAATTACATTATTCATAATATATACATTATAATAAAGTACAATGTTTATTAGCATTCCATTGCCTGTATGCTCAACATTCTTTTTAAGGAAAATGCACAATAACAAAATATATGAATACACCTGTATTTAAGCTTAAGTCCAATTTGAGTTCAAATACACTAATAAATACAACAATAACACTGATCACATAATTGTGTCAGCTTATAAATTTAGATTTACATTTAGATTACATTAATATTTACCCAAGTACCAATTTTTTTTGTTATATAAAGTTTTTTCTTTACTATTACTGTAGACTTTTATCTTCATTGTCAGCACTTACTTTAGTTTTGGTTCACGACCCTCACTGGTGTATTGCCAGCAAATAAGGCCAATAAGATCATGAACACGAGCATTGGCCATTGTTACCACCGTCATAGGATGCAACTTCTCCTGGGTAGACTGCATTGAGAGGTAGACGTCTATTTTTTTGGTTGCTGTTGTACCTACATGGCCCTATAAAACAAAAGGAAAAAATTACAAATATAACAGTTACTCTACACTTATAGTGTCTATAGCGTTATATCACCGTTAGAAAACAAAATCATCTCCATTGTTTCACAAAATACACATTTTTAACATAGAATTTTACATTCTTTTAAACAAACAAAAAAAAAATAGTTCCAACCTTGCCATCAAACTTGGAGTACTCATTAAACGGGTTGTTGAGCTGTTGAGGACATTGCTCTAGGCGCAGAGAGAGGGTGGATTTGGTCCCTGTGCTTCGAGGTCTGTCCTTAAAGTCCTTCTTTTCAAAAAGGAAGCTCAAGTCGTCGGCTAAAGAATTTAAAGCAGAAATATTAAATAAGAGGAAACAGAAATGGTCATTCATACTCTTACAAGAAAATAATCCTGCACATAGGATGAAACGTACCTGACTGAGACGATGTCCTCTCCTTCCATGGAATGTTTTTACACTTGATCTGATTCTGTCGTTCCTTTCTTAGCCTCTCCAGCCTTTGAGCTTTACAATAAACAGGGATTATTAAGACAAATTGCAACTATAACAAGTTTTTAGCACTGAAACCTTTAAAGCCTGTAGTTTAAAATGCAAGCTCTAAAAAACAATTGCAAACACTGCACCTTAGAATTAAATGATGGTTGTAAAGATTTTTAAATGTACACACAGTAAAGGGAAGTATAACTTTTTTTTTTAAGACAATAAAAGAAACCGTAGCAATATATAGGGTTACATAGTGCTATTGTATATAACTTTTGCCAGCACATTCTAACAACATTTATAAAAATTAGATACCTTAAGTACTGAGAACAATTTTACAGTTGCCCAGTTAGCAGTCACTGCTTACCAGTAGGCTTTGGCACCACGAAATTCTCTTCCTTTCCTGTAGACAAACTGCTCAGATCTTTCTCCATAAAACAAACCCCAACCCAACAATGTAAAACACTTTCCACCAAATCAACCAACTCAACCAACTCAACCAACCCAAATAACTCAACCAACCCAACACCAGAGCCAAGCCAGTAGAAGAAAAACATGGACTTAACAAAACTTTTATACAATATGGATATTAAAGTTTTTGGAATAGATTAGACAAACAATGTGCTCTATAAAATGTAAAAATATATTTAAATATAATTATTCATCAGTGCAAGATGGATACTAAAAGGTGCTTTATACACCATAGAAATCTGTCCATGCCCTTCACACACTGGACATCAACTCGTACCTGAGATCATCACCTTTCTACCCCCACCTCATGACAACACCATGCTTAAAGCTCATTACAAATAATAATAATAAAAAAGCATGGGACTGGATTTTGTACATTTTGAAGAAATAGTTTACTACTTTATTACTACATTGAAACAGTATTTATTTATTTGTATTCCACTCATGCAACTAATATTTTGGTTTGCATGTACCAATAATAATTTTTAACCAAAATATTAACAAATTAATGTTTTATATCACTTTGACCCTGGTCAGGAAAAAGTTGTTACTAAGGTTAAGCGTCCACATAAGCATCCTTTACACTCCCAGGCTCACAGCTGACCAGCCATTCCCATCAACATGAAATGTATACATACAGCTACATAAAAAATACATTTTCTTCCCCTCATTACAATCCCAATGCACACCTATTTCAGCTATTATCCAGGAACATTTTTAAATGATTAAAAAGATTACACTTCAACTGAAAATACCTGTTCAAAAAATACACAGCAGTTTGAATTATTCATGCTTGGTGTAACCAGTGGCCAAAACCAGGCTGTGCTGGTCAGTCTGGTGTTATGTCTAACAGGTATTAATAAATTGCATTGCTTTTCTACACTGTTGCATCAGTAACTGTTTTTCTTTTCTCAATTGCAATAGCACTTGCCAGATTGGTTATGTTTTGGCATCTGGTAGGTCAGACCAAGCAGGATTTATCAGCAGGAAATAAACATGTAACAAATTATTGCTTAAATTAAATATTTTATATAGCAAACAAAGAGAAGCAGATTGATACGAACAGTGAAATGGACTGGTGCTGTTATACTAAACATCAGCACAATTTGGATCTTCGCTTGTCCAATCAAACTTATCTTATGCATATACAGTGGTGTGAAAAAGTGTTTGCCCCCTTCCAGATTTTTTTTTTTTTTGCATGTTTGTCACACTTTAATGTTTCAGATCATCAAAATAATTTGAATATTAGTAAAAGATAACAAGTGAACACAACATGCAGTTTTTAAATGAAGGGTTTTATTATTGAGGGAAAACAAAATCCAAAACTACATGGCCCTGTGTAAAAAAGTGTTTGCCCCTAAACCTAATAACTGGTTTGGCCACCCTTAGAACAAACAACTGCGATCGTTATAAGTTTGCGATAACTTGCAATGAGTCTGTAACAGTGCTGTTGAGGAATTTTGGTCCACTCATCTATGCAGAATTGTGATTCATTGTAATTCAGCCACATTGGAGTGTTTTCGAGCATGCCACAGCATCTCTATAGGATTCAGGTCAGGACCTTGACTAGGCCACTCCAAAGTCTTCATTATTTTTTTTTCTTCAGCCATTCAGAGGTGGACTTGCTGGTGTGTTTTGGATCATGTCCTGCAGCAGAACCCAAGTTTGCTTCAGCTTGAGGTCACAAACAGATGGCCAGACATTCTCCTTCAGGATTTTTTGGTAATCAGCAGAATTCATGGTTCTATTTATCACAGCAAGTCTTCCAGGTCCTGAAGCAGCAAAACAGCCCCAGACCACCACACTACCACCACCATGTTTTACTGTTGGTATGTTGATCTTTTTCTGAAATGTGGTGTTACTTTTACACCAGACATAAAAGGACACCCACCTTCCAAAAAGTTAAACTTTTGTCTCGTCAGTGCACAAAGTATTTTCCCAAAAGTCTTGGGGATCATTAAGATGTTTTCTGGCGAAACTGAGATGAGCCTTTATGTTAGGTGTGGCAGTAATCAGGCCTGGGTGTGGCTAAAGAAATTGAACTCAGGTGTGATAAACCACAGTTTTAACACTTTTTCACACAGGGTCATGTAGTTTTGGATTTTGTTTTCCCTCAATGATAAAAACCTTCATTTAAAAACTACATTTGTTCACTTGTGTTATCTTTTAATAATATTTAAGTTAGTTTGATGATCTGAAACTTTCAAGTGTGGAAAAAAAAGAAAGAAATCAGGAAAGGGACAAACACTTTTTCACACCACTGTAAGAGTCTATACGCTGTACATTGTATACAAAGTTTGCCAAAAACAAAGGTGTTTCTTAAAATTGTGATTAAAAGCATATTCCTTGTGTGATAAGAACTTGAACTTTGCGTCAACAAATAGCCTTTACTGAAATAACACCTGATATAAGGTGTGGTCTAAAAGGGTGAGACCACTAGTGAAAATGCTTATATTTTGCATTTCTCCAATTTAAAGTAATCATTTTGATTATTTTTCATTTCAAACTATATTATTCCTGATAATTTTTGTGAAAATAGAATTCTTAGTATCTTAGTGTACATCCCCTTTTATCTTGACCATGTGCTATCAAGCTGTAATCTAGAAATTAATCATGAGGAAAATCAGACCTTTAAAAAAATAATAAAAAATAAACATTTGTTACATTCAAAGGGGGCTTTAAAAATTGTGTGGAATCTTGAATATTAAATATTTACTTTTTTTCACAGATTTTCAATGTGGTCTCAGACTTATAGACCACACTGTTTATTACCCATGAACCATCAAAACAGATTTACCATTTTGTTCGGCCGGGGGTCTAAACTTTACCAGATGAACCTTGAAAAAAAGGAACTTTTTCCCACTTTGACTATGTTTACTTTAATCCAGATAAAAATGAAAATGTAAAGGTGGTTCTTTTACCCCACAGTCCTCAAGTGGGGTTATTAAATGCTTGGTCAACATTCTAACAAAGCAGCTCTGCTTCAAAGAAAAAAAAATTCAGCACCCTAGTCTAATGATTACATTTACATTAAAAAATGAACTACACAAAATTTCATCAAACTAAATTAGCTGTACCCACTGTCACATTCAGGAAAAGAGATTAGAAATCTGAGACGTGAATGACTGAACTACCACTTGAAAGCTAGCTTACTTTAGCTAAGGTATCATGAAAATCAAAAAAGCTAATATACTTTACAAACAATGGTTGCCTGGTTAAATATTGCATAGTCTACAGAAAGTGGGTAAAAACTTTCCCATCTATTTTTCTGATTAAATCTCAGAGCAATCTAATATTTCTGTTTTACTTTTTTTTTTACTGAAAGGAGTGTTTACATCAAATATCAGTCCTGGCTAAATCTTTTTTTTTTTTTTTTTTAAACCAATCTCCTATTTATGAAGCTCACAGAGAAATTCTGTCTGTAACCATTGCACAGGGAATCTTACAATTACTGGGGTTACAAAACAATTAGGCATTTAATGTTTTATTTGTTCCATGTATTTCACCAAAAAGCACACATTACTAATTGCTTATACAGTTATGTTATTCTAGATTTTTTTTTATTATTATTATTATTTTTTTTTAGCAAATCTGTTGGTCCAACTGCTAGAAAAACTGACATTGCAGTTTGCCTCATATCATTTAGCAGCTCGTAATGAGCTAATTTAGGCACCAAATCGAGGCCTATATTGCAAAAACCGCAGAGAACGTCCTGCTGAGGATCTGTGAGAAAGGATTTGGAAGAAAAAACATGACTTGCTACAGAACTGTTAAAGTGGTCAATACTAAATCTTTGGTCAATGTCTGGTCAAAAGATGTCAACATGGGGGACAACAGTTTTGAGGTGAGTTGAACAGTTGGAAATTATATTATTAATCATGCCCTTTAAATTACCATGAAAATAATGTATATAAATATAGCAGAATATCAATTGCAACTTACTTAAAACAAAAAACAATTTGTGGCGATGCCAGTTTAAATATTGCACTGCCACCAGCCACTAGAGGGCCTGAGAGACATTTTAAGGCTTTTGGGAATTATTTGGTCTTAACACCTGTGTGCAAATCATTCCAGAAACATGTTTTAATTAGCTCAACTTTTTTGTTTTGTTTTGTTTTTATTGTGAAGATAAATACACTCCCACTGTAACTTATCCGATCGTCATTTGCCTCTGCATCTTTATCTTCTCTGACTTATTATTGCGGTATAAATCTTTATTTAATGAGTAAAACAGTAAACAGCACTTTTCTAAAATCACCCTGCATTCACTCTTTATGCACCGAGGGCAGAACTGCCAGTTTAGTGCATGTAATATTTGCTGATGGTCTCATAGTCTTTGGCCCATGCTATTGTAATATGTAACATGCTAGCATCCGGTTAACGAGAAGCACTGAGTGTGTCAAGTCTGCAATGATTTCTGTGTCTTTAATGGGGAAGCTTTTTTGATGGATTTAATCCATTCGAAGTTGCTGTCTATACACTAGGGGGTAAAGATTTGCTTGTCTGTATGATAATAAGAATGATACAGAAGGTAGTATGTTGTACCACATGATTGAGTTTTATCTCTGCTTTCCCTTCCCTATTAAAAATGCTAGTCAAGCTAGCTAGCATGTTTATGGAATGAAGAAAATGGCATTTCAAAAAACAGGATTCAAACAATGGTACAACCCACAATCTCTTGCTGTGGGAGTACTGCTTCTCTCTGCATTTGGACCATGTTTTGTGTGCAGGCACAAGTCCTATCCAGAGTTTCCAGCAATATAATGATGCCAATCATTTACCACCAAATGTAAAAAAGATTAGGAGAAGAAAAGAGGAGAGTGGTTCCCATGTATGTGTTAGGATTAAGGACTGTTGTTTGCATGTTTCTCTATTCAGGTTTTTGACCTTGAGCTCGTTCTTCTCCTTTGATTTGGCCACTGTATATATTTATGACTGTATAATGTTATTACTAATCATATTGCCATTTAGTTCACTGACAATAGGGGTGAAGTTGCCATTTTTTTGGGAGTGGGTTGCTTTTGTCATTGTTTTGCCAGAGAGTTTATTTTTTTTTTAGGAATTAAAGAAAGTAAATAGCATTTTTGTTGCTTTTCTTTTAGAGATTAAAGCTCCTAAAATCCCCTTTTATATGTCAGTCCAGCCAGAACATTTAGGTTTAATTAACCCCTTTATTTTTATCTAATACACACATTTTCTTTAGTTACTAAGAGTCTGATTGGGTCAGACAAACACTGTCATTTTTAAAATACATTTCTACACATTTATAATTAAGCACTCTGACAAAAGCAAAAGTGTGCTTATACTGTTATTTCGGCACTGCTGTGCTTCGGCCATAGGCAAAAGCCTGCATGGCTACAACACACAATTACAGCTGATACGAAAACTGTTCAGACAAACAGAAATAAATAAAAAAAAAAAATGAAAAAAATAAAATGGAGAAAATAAATGAGACAGACTAAAACTAAAAAAAACGAAGGCAAAAAATGATAGGTATGGAATGTTTCTGCTCAGATTGGCTCAAATGGAAAAGAGAGGAACAAGATAACCGTTTTAATGAACACAAACGTTTTTGAAATTTGCCTACCTGTGTTGGAGCGACGACGGATGCCAAAATCCCAGCTGGATGTGATGTCCACAGACTGAGAGAGGTCGCAAGGCTGCACATCTCCACTAACTATGCCATCCCCTAACAGACCCATCAATCCATTGCCAGCAGACAGCGCACCTAAATAACATTTCTCTAAGTCAACATCATGGTCAATCAGCACCATCTCACACATTCCTGAGTCATCACTGGTCACATGGGACTGTCGGATGTGGGCCAGTATGATGGTGGGATTGTCAAGGAACGCCATTTTCACTGGCACCTCCTGCTACAGCTTTCTTAAACCATCCAACCCTCCTCTTCTTTTCATTCACTTTCATCAGGTTCTGGCACTCAAGCAAGGTCTGATGGTTCTTCCCCAGTTATCAGCTGTTGTTTCCCCCTCAGCAGTGGAGTGTTTGTGGTTACCTGAGGAAATTACCACAATTTAATGTAAGCACATTTAATGTGTTAAACAACATATTAGAGGATAATGTCAGTATAATATATTAAGAGGCACTCACTATGTTATGAACACCCACTTTCAGAACCGACATACTATATACAACAAAATGTAATAATATGACGCATAACAAGTACATAACTGCAGTATTCCAGTAAAATGGCCTTATCCTAAGCGATTTGTTCATTTCAACTGCAGATGAAAGATTGCATGAGACAAGAAAAAACAGCGTCTTCCCAAGTCTTAAGGTGTCAGTCACAGTGCACTTTCAACATGCAAAATCTCTTCAGAGGCCTGCTACAAAAATGGGTGGCAACTGCTGGGAACTCATGAACAGATGTTAAAATGTAGCATCGGTTCCTGGATTGCAACAACACAAGCCAAGCAGCTTCTCTTCTGATGCTAATTATTTATTTCTCCTTTTAAAGCTGTGTTGGATAAACTGGATGGTGCATCCTCCATCTTGCGCTTCCTAAAGTCATGCTGTTGCATATCGATCATCTATCAGTCACACTTCTTCATGTGATACGACTTCACAAAAACTTTGGAAAGCAGTGAAATGCAAGACTTCTTGATTAGGTCAGGTCCCAAGTTGCATACCTACTCAGCTATTCATATTTTCATGAACTCTTTCAAACAATTTCCACACACAGTAAAAATCTAAGAAAATATTAACATTTACAGGCTGATCCATGTAAATGTTAATATTTTCTTAGATTTTTACTGTGTGTTTGAATCGACCCCTCAGGGTTGACCCTTTTGGTTTCCATTGTTATATAAATTTCTTTTTCAACTTGATTTAGATCAAGGTCCCACTGCACTATTATAAATTCTGACAAATCTCTGAGGATTTTATCCCGGCATCTAACGGCAGAAAGGGAGATCTGTGCAACCATCGAATGATATTCCTCCTCAGACTTTCACTGACCCAAACCAGTCATGCTGAATGATGTTGCAGGCAAAATAACATTCCCTGGATTACTTATGAAACCAGGCTCAGGTACTGCTACATGCTACAAGCAATGACACCAACACAACACAACTCCCCTTTTAAGCTGCTTGTCTTGCTGTTGCCTCTCCAGTGCACCTGTAGTCACTTTGGATCACTTTTATTTCCACAATCTCTTCTGCTCCCTAACTAGACAGATTGATTTTTCTCTCTCTCTCTCTCTCTCTCTCTCTCTCTCTCTCTCTCTCTCACTCATATATATATATATATATATATATATATAAACTGACTTGTTGTTGATGATAAATGTCCCTTTTTGGAGCATCCTGTATCCACGTATTGATTTCAGATCACTAAAAGAGAATTTGTTGTGGTAACTGATGCTATTGAGGCTGCACTGAGACATGTTTATAATGAGCACCTCTCCTTACTGCAACATTTTTAAAGGCTAATATTACCTGATGTTAATGAGGAAATATAAATGTGAATATTTTGGGACGCTACACAAGCAGCTTATATACTTGTATTTATATATTATACTAATATCTCATGTTTAAAAGCCACAATGGAGTCAGTGTTTGCTTTATATTTACTACTGATCTAATACCGACTCTCACAAGACCGTGAGAAAAAGAAAGCTCATATAGTTCATCAGTCACAGACACTGTCTTGGTCCTGATGATGATGATGATCTGATGATTGAGTTCAATTGCACGTCTAAGGTGCAGCTGATGCTAGTTAGCTGTGATGCTAGCACACAACAGTCAGTTCGGTCTCCCAGTGTTACTCCACTGCTCTGAAAAGAGTTTCTATATCACCCAAGTTTACCTTCATGTATAATCAGGTCAAGTGCTGAAAATCCTGCCAGAAAACCGGCGCTCGTGAAAAAGCGATCACAAAACGCTAGTCTTTCAGCGGTACGCCTCAATCGAATAACATGCTTTTACTTCCGGTTTGGTAAGGTTTCGTCAAAATAAAAGTCAAACAACGAAATAAATATTATTATTGATTATTAATGATAAAATAACAATAATACCAATAATAATAATAATAATAATAAGAATAAGAAGAAGAAGAAGAAGAAGAAGAAGAAAGCTCAAATTTGATCGTTTTGAGGTATATAGTAAAACAACATAACAGGTTAATGACTTTTGATTTGGCCCCCAGTGCTACATATGAGAATAGGGGGAAATCCACTAATACATATCTTCATCTTCAGGATTTTAAATATTATGAAATTTTGTTATTTTTTAAGCTGAACAAAATGTGAAAAAACAAAGAGAGAATAGTGAATTTGTGTGAATTTAACCCAATAATATATATATATATATATATATATATATATATATATATATATATATATATATATATATATATATATATATATATATATATATATAGTCATGGCCTTAGAAATGAGTTTATTAGAGGGACAGCGCATGTAGGTTGTTTTGGTGACAAGGTGAGGGAGGCGAGATTGAGATGGACATGTGCAGAGGAGGGACATGAATTATATTGGTAGAAGAATGCTGAGGATGGAGCCACCAGGTAGGAGGAAAAGAGGAAGGCCAAGGAGGAGGTTCATGGATGTGGTGAGGGAAGACATGCAGGTAGTT
Source organism: Silurus aristotelis (assembly GCF_946808225.1). Lineage (NCBI taxonomy): Eukaryota > Metazoa > Chordata > Actinopteri > Siluriformes > Siluridae > Silurus > Silurus aristotelis. Next base: position 11,467,797 of record NC_139599.1, on the reverse strand, counting down.
GGTGTGAAAGAGGCAGATGTAGAGGACAGGGTGGTATGGAGACAGATGATCCGCTGTGGCGACCCCTAATGGGAGCAGCCGAAAGAAGAAGATATAGTCATGGACAAAATTGTTGTCACCCCTGGAATTTTTCCAGAAAATCAAGTATTTCTCACAGAAATGTTTTGCATTAACACATGTTTAGCTATACACGTTTATTCCCTTTGCGTGTATTGGAACAAAAAAAAAAAAAAGAGAGAAAAAAAAGCCAATTTGACATAATGTCACACAAAACTCCAAAAATGGGCTGGACCAAATTGTTGGCACCCTTTAAAAAATTTGGATAAATAAGATAGTTTTAAGGATGTGATGCTCCATTAAACTCACCTGGGGCAAGTAACAGGTGTGGGCAATATAAACATCACACCTGAAAGCAGATAAAAAGGAGAGAAGTTCACTTAGTCTTTGCATTGTGTGTGCCACACTAAACATGGACAACAGAAAGAGCAGAAGAGAACTGTGTGAGGACTTGAGAACCAAAACTGTAGAAAAATATCAACAATCTCAAGGTTACAAGTCCATCTCCAGAGATCTAGATTTGCCTTTGTCCACAGTGCGCAACATTATCAAGAATTTGCAACCCATAGCACTGTAGCTAATCTCCCTGGGCGTGGACGGAAGAGAAAAATTGATGAAGGTTGCAACGCAGGATAGTCCGGATGGTGGATAAGCAGCCCCAAACAAGTTCCAAAGAAATTTAAGCTGTCCTGCAGGCTCAGGGAGCATCCGTGTCAGTGCAAACTATCCGTCAACATTTAAATGAAATAAAATGCTATGGAAGGAGACCCAGGAGGACCCCACTGCTGACACCGAGACATAAAAAAGCAAGACTAAGGTTTGCCAAAATGCCAAAAATCCTTCTTGGAAAATGCCTTGTGGACAGATGAGACCAAGATAGAGTTTTATGATAAAGCACATCATTCTACTGTTTACCAAAAATGGAATGAGGCCCACAAAGAAAAGAACACAGTACCTACAGTCAAATATGGTGGAGGTTCAAAGATGTTTTAGGGTTGTTTTGCTGCCTCTGGCTGCCAAAGGATTTTGGGGCGTAGTGTAGGGCCCAGTGTCAGAAAGCTGTGTTTGCGTTAGAGATCTTGGGTCTTCCAGCAGGACAATGACCCCAAACATACTTAAAAAAGCACCCAGAAATGGATGGCAACAAAGCGCTGAAAAGGTCTGAATTGGCCAGCAATGCGTCCAGATCTAAATCCCATTGAACACCTGTGGAGAGATCTAAAAATTGCTGTTGGGAAAAGGCACCCTTCCAATATGAGAGTCCCGGAGCCATTTGCAAAGGAAGAGTGGTCCAAACTTCCAGGTGAGAGGTGTAAGAAACTTATTGATGGTTATAGGAAGTGACTGATTTCAGTTATTTTTTCCAAAGGGTGTGCAACCAAATATTAAGTTAAGGGTGCCAACAATTTTATCCAGCCCATTTTTGGAGTTTTGTGTGACATTATGTCAAATTTGGGGTTTTTTCTCCCTTTTTTTGTTTTGTTCCAATACACGCAAAGGGAATAAACATGTGTATAGCTAAACATGTGTTAATGCAATACTTTTCTGTGAGAAATACTTGATTTTCTGGAAAAATTCCAGGGGTGCCAACAATTTTGACCATGACTATATATATATATATATATATATATATATATATATATATATATATATATATATATATATATATATATATATATTAATAAAAGACCAGCTTCATGTCTATAATACTGGTCAGTGATATTGGATGTCCTGCTTATAACATGAATCTGTATTAGTTACTGAACTCTACTGTACTATAGATGGATTTTTCCATGTTTATATTGTACAATTTATACATTTCATTGAACTATAAAGCTTTGAAAATAAAACTGCTTTAGGTTACAGCAGTTGACTTCTGAATCACTAACTTATGTTTAAATTTTTTCTTTTAATTAAATTATTTACAACAGTCTATTCTCTTCATTTCATAGCATTTTTCTCGGGTGTGCTGATTCTTTTAGAGTCTGCTTGCATTAGAGTTTAATTTAGTTCTAATCATATTTCAGCCATCACATCATGTGTTGGCAAAGGTATTTGTCGTGGGGTCTTCAGAATTAGCGGCTGACTCCAAGCCCATCTCGCAAGTGTACAATAATGTCGGCAGTTTCATGTCCTTCAATTAGCTGGTCAGAGCACGATCTTGTTAGAGCTCACAAACTGCACCTGTAGCAAATTGAACAAGTTGAAATATATCGGTGTGGATTTATTAGCTGTTTTTTCATTCAACAAGGCTTACAGAGAAGAAGTAATTGATTTGGTCACAGATACATTTACAAGGACATTAACAAAACAGAATTTTCAAGAAAAGCTGGACATTATGATGAAAGGTCATCTATGACTGTTCAAAACAGTTTTTCTTCTGTTGGATTTGCACAAATACAAACAATTTGCTTTCATTTGAAATCCCCAGGAAAACTGTAATGCATGGAAAAAAATGCACAGAAATGCACGGAAAACCAGGGTTATTTTATAAGGTTAATATTGATGAGCAAGCTTGCTCATCAGGGAACAATTTGGACATATCATTCTCTGTATAAATCAGGGGTGTCCAATATGGCTGGTGCATGGTGGAGTGCAGGTTTTCATTCCAGTCAAGCAAGTCCACATCAAATCTCCCATCTCCCTGTCTAACACTAATGATTCTCAATTCAATTCAATTCAATTCATTTTTATTTGTATAGTGCTTTTAAAAATGAACATTGTCTCAAAGGAGTTGTACACAGATAATGTGGTGATTTGGTGAATAGGTTCTTTATAAGTAAGTTTGTCCCTGATGAACAAGCCTGTGGCGACTGTGGCAGGAAAAAACTCCCTGAGATGGCATAAGGAAGAAACCTTGAGAGGAACCAGACTCAAGAGGGAACCCATCCTCATCTGGGTTGCACCGAATGTTCATTTGTAGCAGATATACAATGTAACGGGGTGCAGTGATGGTGATCAGAAGCGAAATGTAGTCCTGAGTCAATGTAGCAGACTGTTGACATTAACTACAGTCCAATCCATCCTCAAAGCTCTCGTTCTTACTTCGGAATTTCATGGAACCACCCAAGGCGTTGATGAGAAACCGTCCCAAGCTGCACAGAGTGGCCTCCAGTTGAAGAGAACACTATCCAGAGGCAGGCCTGGATGAAGTGGGAAGATCCACGAACGGGAGACCTTTCACTGGAACCTCAGAAGCATGTTCTAACTCGACCGAGAGAGAGAGAGAGAGAGAGAGAGAAGAGAAGGATATGGAATATTATTTGTCCTCATTGTTGTATAAAAGCTTCCCGTGGGCTCACCACCTGCAGGAGGGACCGTAAGGGACGGTGCTGTGAGGATTGGGCAGAAGTCGAAGGCGGGGTATGCCTGCTTAGACTGCTGCCCCCGCGACCCGAATTACGGATAAACGGGAGAAAATGAATGAATGAATGAATGTTGTATAAAAGTTAAGGATACTGTGCATTTGCGACTCCGGCAAAACTCGTTATGCTTTTGCATTTTCGAAACTGTAGAATAGCAGAGTAAATTGTAAAATGTTCTACTCTACATATTAAAAAGAGGTGACAACAGATTTCAAATACAAACTACAGAACTTATATAATTATAATCCTTTTCCAACATCCAACAACAACAGTAAATGCATAAGTAGTAATTGCATATCACTAAATAATGTCTGGTCAAGAAAATCTAAAAAGAACCACTTAAATATGATATCATGTGATTTAAGAATCATAAAGTAAACACATTCTCCCATTAGGGGTCACCACAGTGGATCATCTGTCTCAATACCCCTCTGTCCTCTTCATCTGCCTCTTTCAACCCAACGACCTGCATGTCTTTCTTCACCACATCCATAAACCGCCTCCTTGGTCTTCCTCTTTTCCTCCTTTCTTTCTTTTCAGCTCTGCTACCTCCAGCTCCACCTCCTGTCTTTTGCTCAATGCCACTGTCTAAACCATACAACATCTCAGGTCTCACCACAGTCCTATAAACTTTCCCTTTCACTCTCGCAGATACTCTTCTATCATAGATCACTCCTGCCACTCTTCTTCACCCACTATTTTCTTTACTTATCTAACACACTCTCCATTACTTTGCACTGTTGACCCCAGGTACCTGAACTCCTCCACCTACTCCACCTCTTCTCCCTGCAACCACACGACTCCACTGCCCTCCTTCTCATTCACACACATGTACTCTGTCTTACTCCTACTGACTTTCATTACTTTTCTCTCCAGCACGTACCTCCACCTCTTCAGTCTCTTTTTAACCTGCTCCCTACTCTGACCACAAATCACAATATCATCCGCAAACATCATAATCCAGGGAGACTCCTGTCTGACCTTGTCCGTCAACCTGTCCATCACCACTGCAAACAGGAAAGGGCTCAGAGCTGTCTTAATACAGTCCAACCTCCACCTTGAACCAGTCTGTCATTCTTACTGCACACTTCACTGCTGTCACACTGTCCTCATGCATGTCCCGCCCCACCCTCACATACTTCTCTGACACACCAGACTTCCTCATACAATACCACAACTCCTCTCTTAGCACCCTGTCGTACGCTTTCTCTAAATCCAGAAACACACAATGCAATTCCTTCTGACCTTCTCTATACTTCTCCATCAACATTCTTTAAGCAAATACTGCTAAGAGCTGTGGTGCTCTTCCTCAGCACAAAACCATACTATTGCTCACCTCTTCTCTCAGTCTGGCTTCCACTACTCTTTCCCATAACTTCATGGTGTGACTGATCAACTTTATTCCCCTGTTTATTTCCCCTGTTACTGCAGGTCTGCACATCTCCCTTATTCTTAAAGATCGGTACCAGCACACACCGTCTCTATTCCTCAGGCATCCTCTCACCTTCCAAAATCTTGTTAAACAATCTTGTTAAAAACTCGACTGCTATCTCACCTAAACATCTCCATGCTTCAAACAGTATGTCATCTGGTCCAACTGACTTTCCACTTTTTATCCTTTTAATTGCTGCTCTCACTTCATCCTTACTAATCCTATCCACTTCCTGCTTCACCAACTCCACACCATCCAACCTTCTCTCTCTCTCATATTTTTTTCATTCATCACCTGCTCAAAATAGTCCCTCCACCTTCTCAACACACTCTCCTCACTAGTCAACACATTTCCATCTCTATCCTTTATTTTTCTAACTAGCTCGGTCCCTCTGCCTGGCCATTTAGTACAAATCCTTTTCTCCTTCCTTAGTGTCCAACTTTTCATACAGCTCCTCATATGCCTTTTTCTTGGCTTTTGCCACATCCCTCTTTACCTGCTGCTACATCAAAAGTAGCTTCTGCCTACTTTTCTCATCACTCTGTCCATCCGAGTTCTGTTTTGCCAACCTCTTTCTCCTTATGCTCTCCTGCACTTCCTCATTCCACCACCACGTCTCTTTGTCTTCCTTTCTATTTCCAGAGGTCACACCAAGTATCTAGCTGTCTCCCTTATCACTTCTGCAGTAGTTCCCCAATCATCCAACACCTCTTTACCACCACTGAGCGTCTGTCTGACCTCTTCCCTGAATCTCACAATACAGTTTTCCGCCTTCAGTTTCCATCATCTTATTCTTCTTTCAGTCTTTCCTCTCCTTCTCTTCTTCTTTACCTCCAAAACCATCCTACAGACCACCATCCGATGCTGTATAGCTACACCGTACCCTGCCAACTCCTTACAGTCTCCAATCTCCTTCAGGTTGAATCTCCTACATAGAACATAGTCTACCTGTGTGCACCTTCCTCCACTCTTATACCTCACCCTATGATCCTCCTTCTTCTTGAAATAAGTGTTCACCACTGCCATTTCCATCCTTGCAAAAATCTAGCAAAATCTACCACCATCTGCCCTTCCACATTCCTCTCCTTAAAGCCATACCTACCCATCACCTCCTCATCACCTCTGTTCCCTTCACCTACATGCCTATTGAAATCCGCCCCAATCACCAATCTTTCATTCCTAGGTACACCATCTACCACTTCATCTAACTCACTCCAGAATTTTTCCTTCTCCTACATTTCACAACCCACTTGTGGAGCATAGGCATTGATGACATTTATCATCGCCCCTTCAACTTCTAGCTTCATGAACATCACCCTATCAGAAACTCTCTTCACCTCCACTACATTTTTACTGTACTCTTCCTTCAGAATCAGAAAAAAAGCAAGATGACATGGTACATTAAAAAACAAAACATTAATCGATTAAAATGAAAAAAAAAAAAGAAAGAAAATGTACTGCTTACACAGCTCTACATTAAAGCTTTTCATAAATAGTAAAAAAAAAAACATATGTAATATGTCTGGTCAAGGGAAATAAAAAACACAATATAACACCATCCTCTGATGTTCCTCTTTTTTAATAAACACTTATATATACACTTATAAACACTAGTAGGCAAATACTACATTTAATATTGTTTTAAAAAGATCTATAAAAAAACCCTCCAACTCAATGTTTATTGGCTTTACAAAAGACGACACTATGAAACATACAAATAGCTTGAAGACAAAAAAAAGACTAAATGTGAAGTAGCAGCTTTCAGGAAGTATACACAGAAAAATGCAAGGAACATGAATGTAGATAAAGAGTACAAATGATTTCTTTCTTCAGCTGTACCCTATAAGGGTACAGCAATATACCTCTGAATATTGGTACATTTTTGTTTCCTTCTTGTTTGAACCTTTAAAAGAACATTTATGCACCCTTACTGATAGAAAATAACCTTTGTGTCCTGTTTTGGTTTAAAAATACATCCTGATCATACAGCCTGTGCAAGAAACATCAGTAAAATACTATGGAAAAATATCTGGATGTCATTTTAAATCATAGCAGGACACACACACTGTAAAAATTGTCCTGTAAATTAACGGTAAAATACCGGTAGCTGCAGTTGGCAGTAATTTACAGTTAATTTTATCTACTTTACAGCATTTTACTCTAAAATACCACTAAATTAATACTCAAGTTAGTTTGCAGAAAATGACTTAAATTGGCCAACTGCCATTTGTTTATAACCTACACAGTTAACACTACATGCAGAATAATATCAATATTTCTCTGTTTTTTCCTTGACTTAAACACAGGCTCTACTCTCCTGCACAATGGTAACCCGCAAACGGCAAGAAGAATTTGACTGTTAGGTTTTAGAGTAATTAAGAGTGCCTTTATTTCTGTCATATGTGTACAAACACTCTATTTGGGATTTTAGGTGTTGCACTTTCCTATTTGAAGTCAGCATAATGGAGATCAGTGTGTGCTGTAGTTGGGCTCTTGAACCTTGATATTTTTTATTAGTTTTTCTCTGGTTGTTGAAGTTGCTGTTGCTTTTTTATTTAAACAAGAAAAGCCAAAAGAAAGTTGAGTTGAATGTGGTTTACTATGTGTCTATTATTAACTAGTCCAATGCACTGATTTCACTTACTGTTTAGTTCCATACTTAAAGTGTGCTATACAGTATTACTAATACACTTAGTGGAACTCAGAGGTGGGAAGTAACGAAGAACAAATACTTTGTTACTGTACTTAAGTAGATTTTTCTGGTATCAGTACTTTACTCCACTATTTATTTTTCGGACAACTTTTTACTTTCACTCATTACATTTTTACACAAATATTTGTACTTTCTACTTCTTACATTTTCAAAACAGCCTCATTACTTTTAGTATTATTTCTTTTCATTGAGCGCTGTTTCCAGCCTATCAACCCTCCATTGCACGGCTTTTTCACCATATCACTGGAGTATTATTTCCTGGCTATCAGACATGGACGTAGGCTAGTGGAGCTAACAATGAGCAAGGCAACAAGAGGAATGGTTAATGTGAATTCAGAGGGAGTCACCGATGTGAAAATAAATGAAACCAAAGACATTCCTCAACACCTATAGCCATATATGAAGGAGATGTTCGAAATTATTAGTGTAAAAAAGTGCTGGCTTTCAAGAATTCGCCATCAAAAAAATCTTTCTTTTAATTATTGGTAAAATTAGAAACATGATGTCGTTACAGGATGCAGAAAAACTAGTTCATGCTTTTGTTACTTCTAGATTAGTAACGCTTTACTGTCTGGGTGTGCGAGTAGGTGCATAAATAAGCTTCAGTTAGTTCAGAATGCAGCAGCAAGAGTCCTCACTAGATCTATGAAATAAGACCACATCACTCCTGTATTAATCAGTCTACACTGGCTCCCAATCAAATCTCGCATTGATTATAAAATACTACTACTGACATATAAAGCACTTAATGGTCTCGCACCACCGTATCTGAGTGAACTTCTGTACCAGTATTATCCTCCACGCCTACTTAGATCAAAAGGTGCTGGCTATCAGTTGGTTCCTCCAATAATGAAGATTACAGCAGGGGGCAGATCTTTCTCTTATAAAGCCCCACAGTTATGGAACAGCCTTCCAATCAGTGTTCGGGACTCAGACACAGTCTCAGTGTTCAAGTCGAGGTTAAAAACATATTTATTCAGTCAAGCCTTTTATCAGTAGATTTTTTCTCAGGTAAAGGCTCAGATCTGGAGGGAACATTGATATAGAGTGTTTGGTGAACTGGGATATTTGTACGCTGTCGTCCCCTCACATTCACGTGTTCAGTCAGGTTTGTTGACGGTGGTGTGGTGGGTCGTCTCTTATCCCAGAGATCCCTCATGTCTGTGTTGCTTTCTGGTTCTCCCTTTTAGTTATGCTGCCATAGCGAGTCTTGCCGGAGTCCAAACTGCACAGTGACTTTAACTCTCATGCAACAATAGGTACACTTAATAATCCATATCCTTCTTTTCCTGTCACCCTCTTCTCTCTCTCTCTCTCGCTCTCTCTCGGTCGAGTTAAACATGCTCCTGAGGCTTCAGTGACCACTGTTCCTGCCCCTCTCCCCCCCCGTGGATCTTCCCACTTCATCCAGGCCTGCCTCTGGATAGTGTTCTCTTTGACTGGAGGCCACTCTGTGCAGCTTGGGACGGTTTCTCATCAACGCCTTGGGTAGTTCCATGAAATTCCGGAGTAAGAACGGGAGCTTTGAGGATGGATTACTGTAGTTGATGTCAACAGTCTCCTACACTGACTCAGAAATACATTTCGCTTCTGATCATCATCACTGCACCCCACAACATTGTATACCTGCCACAAATGGACATTCGTTGTAACCCAGATGAGGATGGGTTCCCTCTTGAGTCTGGTTCCTCTCAAGGTTTCTTCCTTATGCCATCTCAGGGAGTTTTTCCTTGCCACAGTCGCCACCGGCTTGCTCATCAGGGACAAACTTACTCATAAAGAACATATTCACTTTTAATCACCGCATTATCTGTGTAAAGCTGCTTTGAGACAATGTTCATTGTTAAAAGCGCTATACAAATAAAAATGAATTGAAATTGAATTAAATGAGCCATTTTAATGTTTTTTCCCTACAATTTTGTTTGTCTTTTATATAAGGGATGCTGCCACATGTTGCAATTTTTTTAAATAGGAATGTTCTTAATGTTCTTAATTTCTGTAGTATGTAGCAGTAATTTGAAATATGATGTTTAGTCAGATAGTTTCTATATGTTGTAGAACTGCTATACAGGTAAAGTATAAATTATAAACTTCCTGTTTGAACTTTAATAAAATGCACAGGATAACTCAACTTAAATTTGTCATTCGGAAAACAACATAATAACTTTCAGTTGTTTTCAAGGACAGCTGGAATAACCCTACAATCTGGGATATAGCCTGGTGTTGGCAAATGGAAGATCTTAAGTGGCCTGCTATAGAGCTCTGATCTCATTCCTACTGAACACCTTTGGGATGAATTGGAATGCTGACTGCACCCCAGGACTCCTCACCTCACCTACATTAGTACCTGCCTTTTGTAATACCCATGTGGCTGATGAACACAAATATCTATAAACACACTCCAAAAATCTAGTGGAACATCTTCACAAAAGAGTGGAGGGACTCATAAGAGCAAATTGGGACTAAATGTAGACGATGTGTATACTTTTGCCACCTCTGGTGGAAATTAAGCTCACCCAGGCATCTACAATCAGTGAATCACAAAATATCTACTGAAAAGCAGTAGTAGACAGTAATAAAGTAAATGTAGTTTGTTACTATACTTAAGTAGATTTTTTGAGTATTTGTTATTTACTGAAGTATTTCCATTTGGGAAGACTTTTACTTTACTACATTTCAAATATTATATTTTTATCTTAACATATAATTAAAAGTTTTATGTTGAAATATTTGAAATGTATTAATAAAAATATAATTATTAATTATAAAATGAAGTAAAATGTTAATACAGCACAGTACAGAAAGTAAAAAATGAGGTGATGTGTATCTTTAACTTAGACTCTTTTTGGTGTCATAGAACACTTCAACCAATAAACAAGCAGAGAAACTACGCACAGGCTACGGTTCTAGAGAACTGTATACTGTACGGCAGATGTACTCACTATAAATGTGATACCATTTACTGTATTTCTACAAATTTACACACAATTTATCTAACTATATTCTTGCAAATGTTTTCTGTGTGCATTTATAAAAACAAAAAGTGTGTGGGAGGATGATTTATGGCTTAAACAAACAAACAAACAAACAAACAAACAAACAAACAAACAAACAAACAAAAAAAGCATTTTCAGGATGGCAGCTAAAAACTGTGCTCAACAAACACACAAGTATAGCAACCAAATAAAAAGCAATTTTAAATGTCATGGTTCAAGAGTTCAGTTACAGCACACTGATCTCTATTCTGGTGACTTCAAGTGAAAGTATATAATAGTAAATAGTTCCTGAAAGCAAAAACAGCAAAGTGGCATGTGGTACTTAAAAAACACTACTGTATGCATGGCTTAAAAAGTATGAAAGACTAAATAGAAAAGTTAAAAATCAAATAAAAAAAAATAAAACAAATATCAGAATCACTGACACGTTTTATGTTAGTTGCACTGCTTCAAAGAGAGGTTGGGGGTGAAGTAATATTTAATACAAAAATCAAGTAAAATTTACACAATTAAAAAAGAGTGCAGGTAGTTTAAAATATTATTAGGCTTTCTCAATAAATTAGTATATCATCAAAATGTTGATTTATTTGAATAATTTAATACAAAAAGTATTGTATATTATTGTATATTATATAGATTCATCACACACACACACTGATATATTTCAAGTGTTTATTTCTTTGAATTAGCCCACCAATTCATGTCACCAATTTATGTTCCCAAAAATGTGAATACTTCATAAGACCAAATAAAACAAACATTTTAGTCAATTGTTGGCCTTCTGGAAAGTATGTTACTGTATATGTACTTAATACTTGTTATTGGCTCCTTTTGCTTTAATTACTGCCTCAATTTGGCATGGCATGGTCACAGTCTGTGGCACTGCTGAGGTGGTATGGAAGCCCAGGTTTCTTTGACCGTGACCTTTGACTTATTTGCATTTTTTGTTCTCTTGTTTCTCATTTTTCTCCTGACAATAAGATTCTCGATAGGGTTCAGGTCTGGTGAGTTTGCTGGCCAGTCAAGCACACCGACACCATGGTAATTTACCCAATTTTTGGTGCTTTTGGCAGAGTGGCCAGGTGCCAAATCCTGCTGGAAAATAAAATCAGCATCTCCATAAAGCTGGTCAGCAGAGGGAAGCATGCCCCAAAACTTCCTGGTAGATGGTTGACCTGGGACTTGAAAAAGACAGTAAAAGATTTTAAACATGTTAAGCCTGTACAAATAAATGCTGGATATTGTCCTGTGATATTTCTGTCATTTAAAAATATTATATTGTAAATTAAGTTGCTTTGGTTTACCTCTAAGGTAGAGGTAAAATTAATAGTCATATTTCATTGGAAGGATTCATAGCTTAAAAAAAGATTTATAAAACAAAGAGCCACATGCTTCAGAATTCATGATACTTCTCATGATGCCAAATTGGATGAAAAACCAAATTTCCTCCTGTGTCTTCCATAAATAAGATCTACAAAGTGAGATAGACGTACATATGTAAAATGCATTATTAACCCATTTAAATTGTATTTAATATGGTTTGCAATGCTAATCCAACTGACATATGTCTCTATATTCAGCATAAATCTGAAACTTGTGTTTCTGTAGTTCTTTTATGTTGGAGGTGGTCTAAAGTTGCACTTACAGTAAACTTAGCATACAGTGCCTTGCGAAAGTATTCGGCCCCCTTGAACTTTGCGACCTTTTGCCACATTTCAGGCTTCAAACATAAAGATATGAAACTATAATTTTTTGTGAAGAATCAACAACAAGTGGGACACAATCATGAAGTGAAACGAAATGTATTGGATATTTCAAACTTTTTTAACAAATAAAAAGCTGAAAAATTGGGCGTGCAAAATTATTCAGCCCCCTCAAGTTAATACTTTGTAGGGCCACCTTTTGCTGCGATTACAGCTGTAAGTCGCTTGGGGTATGTCTCTATCAGTTTTGCACATCGAGAGACTGAAATTTTTGCCCATTCCTTCTTGCAAAACAGCTCGAACTCAGTGAGGTTGGATAGAGAGCATTTGTGAACAGCAGTTTTCAGTTCTTTCCACAGATTCTCGATTGGATTCAGGTCTGGACTTTGACTTGGCCATTCTAACACCTGGATATGTTTATTTGTGAAACATTCCATTGTAGATTTTGCTTTTTATTTTAGATCATTGTCTTGTTGGAAGACAAATCTCCATCCCAGTCTCAGGTCTTTTGCAGACTCCATCAGGTTTTCTTCCAGAATGGTCCTGTATTTGGCTCCATCCATCTTCCCATCAATTTTAACCATCTTCCCTGTCCCTGCTGAAGAAAAGCAGCCCCAAACCATGATGCTGCCACCACCATGTTTGACAGTGGGGATGGTGTGTTCAGGGTGTGTTGCTTTTCCGCCAAACATAACGTTTTGCATTGTTGCATTTGGCAAAAAGTTAGATTTTTTGTTTCATCTGACCAGAGCACCTTCTTCCACATGTTTGGTGTGTCTCCCAGGTGGCATGTGGCAAACTTTAAACGACACTTTTTATGGATATCTTTTAAGAAATGGCTTTCTTCTTGCCACTCTTCCATAAAGGCCAGATTTGTGCAGTATACGACTGATTGTTGTCCTATGGACAGAGTCTCCCACCTCAGCTGTAGATCTCTGCAGTTTATCCAGAGTGATCATGGGCCCCTTGGCTGCATCTCTGATCAGTCTTCTCCTTGTATGAGCTGAGAGTTTAGAGGGACGGCCAGGTCTTGGTAGATTTGCAGTGGTCTGATACTCCTTCCATTTCAATATTATCGCTTGCACAGTGCTCCTTGGGATGTTTAAAGCTTGGGAGATCTTTTTGTATCCAAATCCGGCTTTAAACTTCTCCACAACAGTATCTCGGTGCTGCCTGGTGTGTTCCTTGTTCTTCATGATGCTCTCTGCGCTTTAAACGGACCTCTGAGACTATCACAGTGCAGGTGCATTTATACGGAGACTTGATTACACACAGGTGGATTCTATTTATCATCATTAGTCATTTAGGTCAACATTGGATCATTTAGAGATCCTCACTGAACATCTGGAGAGAGTTTGCTGCACTGAAAGTAAAGGGGCTGAATAATTTTGCACGCCCAATTTTTCAGTTTTTTATTTGTTAAAAAAGTTTGAAATATCCAATAAATTTCCTTCCACTTCATGATTGTGTCCCACTTGTTGTTGATTCTTCACAAAAAATTACAGGTCCATATCTTTATGTTTGAAGCCTAAAATGTGGCAAAAGTTCGCAAAGTTCAAGGGGGCCGAATACTTTCGCAAGGCACTGTATATGATTTGGTGCATAAGAACTCCACATGGTGGCAGCAAGATCATGAAACACCCACTGTCTCACATACATGAAATTATAGTTATTGGGTTGACCAGAGTCACAAGAGAACTAAGAATATATTATTGGTTTGCTGCTGTTGTTTAATTGAAATAGAATAAAAAATCTGTTTTATGAGAATAGTTGCCCATGGCCCTTAGTAACCTGGAGGAGCTACGTGAGGAGGCTGCTCATTAATTACAGTTTAGCATTCAATACTACATTCATATAAAGGTCATAACCAAATTAAAGGTCCTAGGTCTGGACAGCCATGTGTCCAACTGATAGATTACAATGGACTAAAAATGAAAGCATAAAAGAGTTTATAACTGTGCAGCCTAACATCTTCCTTTCTCACCCTCAGCAAAGCAGCTCATGACTATGTAGTACAGCACAGCTCAAACAGCATCTTAGAGTTTACCAGCACCACCATTATCCTTATCTTGTATACTTATGAAACAGGAGAGAAGGCCAGAGGCCCAGCTGTTTGGTGCTCCGACAACAATCTCTCCTTGTCAGTAAAAGGAGGAAGTTTTTTTTTTCGGAATATAGGAAGACAGAGGTAAGCCCGGATAAATGGGGAGGGTTGCGTTAGGAAGGGCATCCAGCGTAAAACATGTGCCAAATCAAACGTGCGGAGGATCCGCTGTGGCGACCCCCTAATGGGAGAAGCCAAAAGAAAGAAAGAAAGGAAGACAGAGGTGAGTGAGCACACCTGTAATCACATCAGCTGAACAGAGCTGGCAAGTCTTGGCAGCTTTAAATTCATTGTCATCCACATTTAGTGGTGCTACTATAAGAATTTCACTGTGTTGTCATTGATCTGTGCAAATGACAAATTAAAGACTTTTAAATTTTTATCAAAGCTTACCTATATGGTAGATGTACATCCCATACTAAACCTAATACCAATGCCAAAGTAGACTTTTGAACTATGCACAATCCAATGGTTTAGGTAGATATTGCAGTAATTTGAGGGCTATAAACATTACATACAATGCTTCTATCAGAGCATAGCAGACACATCCTCTCAGTTCAACAATATTGCTTGAAGGAAAGTGACCACAGAGCCAACTTGGCGGTCAAGTTAACAACCCAAGTCAAAAATTACAGCAAGCTCCTACTCACCGACTTATGAGACAACTACTTATAATCAATGTGAATATTTATTTAAGAGTTAGAATTCGAATTCTGTCAAATTTGAACTATAACATGGCAGAATTTGCAGTACAGAAGCCTGATTGTATATTTAATTGATATGTTGCCTCAGGTACTTAAGCCTCTTGCCAGTTTTTATGTAGGATTTCAAACAAGAATATTTAATGTACAGTTAGTGGACTAAAAAGAGAATAATTCAACAAATTGTCAGTAAAATAAACTTAAATAATAGTTTACTGATATGTGCCCCCACAAAAATAGTCTGTGTATTTAAGTATAAATATTAGAGAATCTATAAAGATCCTCAATACTTCATGCTATAAATGCATAACCTGAATATGTATTTTCAAATGCAAATTCTCTCTTTTTGGCCTTTAGCCAATTGTCATGCTCCTCACGCCTCAGTTGCCCCCACCAGTAAAGAAAGTCCTTGTATGCTCTCTGTAGCCATTCATAGCAGCTGTTGAAGACCTTAAGGCAGACAAAAAATTAAGGATCTCCCCAGTACATGGCAAACATCCAGCTTCTAACACTTTACATCCATGTGTCATCATCTTGAAAAAGAAAACATCTCCACTCATTCTTAGATAGAAATGTCACACTAATGGCACAAAATAGTTCCAACTTGTGCAAATGCCAATGCTAATTTTGAGCTCTGACAAATCAGACTGTTGGTTGTGGAAAGCACACATCATGACAAAGTCTTTTTTCTACGATCTACGTCAACTTAAATCAAGTCTTACAGCTACAAAATTCAAATTGTTTTTGGCCTGCATACAGAGCTTTGTTAATATTCAGCCGGCAGAGAGCTGCTTTCTTTCTTTGTCAGTTACATCGGCTGTCGCTAGATAAGAGTGGACATTGTGTCCTTGAGCACTACACCATGGCACAGAATCTGAAAATGTGCGATTCGTTACACTTCAGATAACCTAATTCTTCAGGCAAATATGATGCCATAACAAATAAAAAGAAAGATCTTTAATGTACTCATAATCTTTAATGTACTGTATAATTCCGTGACAGATTTGACTGTGGAGGTTGTGGAAGATTGACTACTGACTTAAAGATAAAGTATAGATAGATAGATAGATAGATAGATAGATAGATAGATAGATAGATAGATAGATAGATAGATAGATAGATAGATAGATAGATAGATAGATAGATAGATAGATAGATAGATAGATGATAGATAGATAGATAGATAGATAGATAGATAGATAGATAGATAGATAGATAGATAGATAGATAGATAGATAGATAGATAGATAGATGGATAAATAGAATTAGTTAACCCTAGCTTGATGTCAGTGATCATTTTGTTTTTAAAGTTTCTTCTGCTTAAAATAGAATATATTCCAGAAATGTAAAATTTTAAAATCAAAATCTTTTCTAAGATTTGTACATTGTTTTAGTTGCTGTGGTCCCAGACTAATGGTTTGCTGAGTCCTCATGGAAGTTGAGGCTACTTAGAAAGCAATTATAAGTCAGATTTAAATGAGTGAGTGAAATGTTGCAATGGTTGCTCTGGGTAATTTAGGTTTTTGACTGAATTAAATATTTAAAACTCATCCACAATGTGAACATTTGAAAAACGCTGAGCTGAGATAATCACAGATAAGAAATACACCCACTAGTGGATTCTGAAAATGAAATTTAACATTAAATAAGCACTTAGCTAAAAGAAAAATACTATAACATTATTACAAGAGGGATGAGAGATAATAATAATAATAATAATAATAATAATAATAATAATAATAATAATAATACATGTATATACAAATCTTTTACACTCTTGTTGTCATGTGAAAAAAAAAAAAATAATAATCCATCAATCCAACTGTCAGGAGACAGATATGGATGCAGATGCAGTTAAAGCAAAAGCTGCATTCAGAAAGCCTCCAGCACAAACTCACATGCCATAGAGCAAACAACAGTGAGGCAATGTAAAAACAGCATAAACAGGGCAAGGCTAATAGCAGAATTGAGGATCTCATCAAAAAGCAAAAATCAGTACCAGATTTGCTCTATCCAGTACTGCACAGAAGTACAGAGTGTGGTGCACAGTGCATCTTTGGTTCTGCTCTTCCCTCTCTAGATGACAGCTGCACCAGGTGATGCAATGCCAAAACTGCCAAAATCATCAAGCACTGCACACACCCTGGTAACTGTCAGTTTAGACTCCTGAAATCAGGCAAGTGCCTCAGATAGTCCGATGGGTAAACCTGAGAGGCTCAGGAGGAGTTTGTTTTTTTCAGGCTGTAAGACTCCTTAACAGGGACATGTCCAGCATACAAAATCCTTATAAATTAAAGACTATCTTATCACTACATTTTACTGACAATCTGCACACTGCACATAACATAACTGCATATTTTGTACTTTACTTTTTTATTATTAATACAATTATATTTTTGTATCATTTTATCACAATTAATTCCTTGTTTTTTATTTAATTATTTGTATGCACAAGATTATGCCACATAAATACAAACACACACCTGTTTCCAATTTGTCCTTAATAAGTATTTCTGTGTAATTTCTAGTTTGTCACCACATTTTGTCAAATTTTGTTGTAGATTTATGCTGCCGTGGATGCTTCAGCCTTGTTCTTAGTTTTCATGGTTTTTTCCCCTTAGTGTCTATTCTACATTTACATTTATGGCATTTGTATTACGTCCTTATTTAGAGCAACTTACTAAAGTGCTTTGAAGTTCATCTCAATAAATACATTATTTTTATGCTTAGGCGTTGATTTTCACAATTGATTGGCATTTTTATTAATAAATTCTGCACTTGAAAAACCACCTCCTCTATGACATGACACTACAAAGGAGTAGGCCAGGTACACAACTAACACATCTACTGCATGCTTTATTATTTACACAAATGGGGTATTAACCTTATTAATAACATTATTAATTAATATTTATTAACATAACATTATTGATGCATCCGAGTTTAAAATACACAGCATCAGAAGCAGCTGCATGGATTCCCACTCCTTGGTGCATGTAAAGGTCATCACTGAGCAATGGCACGATGGCAAGCGGTTACTGTCATGTGGAGGCACAGACTGACATTTGTACTTGCAGTCTGGATGTACTGTAATGCAATAAGATTATAAATACCCCTGAATAACACATTGGCAGCCATGTTATAAATAAAGAAATGAAGAAAAGTGTGTATATACAATGATATGATAAAAAAAAAACATGCATACTATTATACAAGTACAGAATAAACACTGCTGTCAGGCATTAAGTTTGAATAGATAATGTATGCTGTCTATATTTATAATGTTAACACTCATTGTGCCTGTGTAGACACAAAAATGTTTCATAAACTAAGAAACTTGCATTTATCAGAAGTAATGCTACCAATTAAAATGGAACATAGTTTCATGGTGGGAGCAAGATTTATTACTTGACAGCAGCCTTCTAAATTAGATGTACTGACTTTAGTGAAATACCCTTCCCACAACAGACTTTTCCTGGGGATTGCCTGATTAATGTTCTCCCTTACAGTGCTTCTATGGTAGGGGTGTCCAGAATGTGTTGTAAAGAATGATTGTTATTAGTTGCTATTATTTTCCGGCCTGATCCTAACAACAGTGCACGTCTACCCACAGAAATGTTATTCACTGAATGTGTTTTGTTTTTACACCATTCGCTATAAACTCTAGAGATTGTGTCTGTATGTAAAAGAAGAGCAGCAAAGCAGTAGTTAGTATTGTAAAGTATTATACACCAATGGCTCCTGCATATTATATGGCTTATCCTCAGTATTGTAATACTTAAATACCTGTATATACATACATACAGTATCTCACAAAAGTAAATACACCCCTCACATTTCAGCAACAACTTTAGTATATCTTCTCAAGGGGCAATAGTATGTAAATGAAACTAGTATATATTTAAGAGTAGTCAATGTGCAGCTTGTATAGTAGTACAGATTTACTGTCCTTGCCACACATGCTGAACACCATCTGAGCCAACAAATTTATCTTAGTCTCATCAAACCACAGGACATTCTTCCAGTAATTCATGCTCTTGGACAGGTAGGCTTCAGCAAACTGTTTGCAGGCTTTCTTGTGAGCCAGCTTCAGAAGAGGCTTCCTTCTGGGACAGCGGCCATGCAAACCGACTTGTTGCAGTGGGTGACATATGGTCTGAGCACTGAAAAGCAGACCTTCTGCTTCTGCAAACTCTATAGCAATGCTGCCAGCACTCATGCGTCTGTTTTTTTAAAGCAGCTTCTACACCTGACGCACAGCACAATTACTTTTACAACTTCTTTGATCGGCCTGTTCTGAGTGAAATTATGGTGTTTTTACGCAAATCATCAGGACAGCAAACTGAACTTGATTTAAGAATTTGTACAAAATAAATGTTTAGTGATGAAAATGTATTTTCTGGTAGAGGTTTTATATATATATATATATATATATATATATATATATATATATATATATATATATATATATATATATATATATATATATATATATATATGAGTAAAGAAAGGAAGTCGTAAATAAATGTGTGTTGCGTTGAAGGTTTTAGTTTCGCCTCTTACAGATTTTCTTATTTATATTTTAATACAAATTGTCAAACAGAAATGCGTGCTGCATTAATCGTGCGTTAATAAAATTAGTGCCATTAAAATGAATTTGCATTCAAGTGTTATTAATGCATTAATTTTTACAGCCCTTTTACCTATAGGTAAAAGCGGGATACTTTATCATGCCTTCTAACAAAGAAGACAAGGTAACATCTGTCCATGAGCTGTGTTTGGCCCTGGGCCCAGACTTTCCACACCACTGCTCAATGGAGCTTTTTGGTGCTGTCTCTTATGAATCAAGCATTTCTTAGGTGGATACAAGGAAAGATCTTCTACACATAGCAGCTACATAATTCTTCTTATATGTTTAAAAGAAAATGCAATAAAAAGCCTGCAATAAATAACTGTAATATTGACAATTATTACGATTGTTCCTTACATGATAACAGCTCACAAACAATATACAAAAATAATCTAACAAAAAACTTATTATGCACACAACATACAGTACACGACACATTATTTGCATACATTTAATGTAAATTTGACAAAGTCATTTCAACACAAGTGTGACATGTTAATGAGAAAGCAAATTACATATGTTTTACTGTTTCTATAAGCATGACACTGGCATAAATATAATTGCAGATACATTGTTGCTGCCTACTTTGCTCTGTCCAGCTTCTTGTGAATAAATCATGAGGTATGTCCCAGGGGTCACCTTGCAGAAACAATAACAGTCAGACAGCTTGAATAAATTCCAAATTTATTCAGCCAATAAGTCACAGGTGAATCCTTGCAGACAAAGACCAATTGATCAAGCAATGTGTCAATGTAATTGAAGTAATTTCGGAGGAGAATTGGCGCAAGGACTTGTTTTATAGATGCAAGGTCAAGTTGGAAAGTGCAGTATCCTTTGCACTGGGGTAAATAAAGTGCTGTTATCTTAATCAAAATGCTTTATTAGACATGACCTTGCATGTGGCTAGGAAATTTATAATGTATTTATTCACTCAGATAAAATGAGCAGCGGTATTACAAAGTGAAACATATTCTGCTCATTCTGTCCACAGAGCCTGCAGCCACACAGCAAAGAGCATATCTTAACAACATTTTAAGGAAAATATTATCAGTCTGTAACAGATATAGTACCTATGCATTTGCACATACTCTTAAAAAATAAAAAAACAGTGGTAGGTGAATAATCTTAATTATGTCCTGAGAGACATGCAATCCAAGATCATATTCAATATGAACCATTTCTAACCTTAACCCAGTTTAAATTGGCAGAGGTTCTGTGCATTACCTACCTAAATGTTAATGTTTTCTAAATAGAATGCAACCAATCAGCCCTATGCTTACTTTTTGAGGCTACATAAATAACGTAAATGTGATGTAAATGTGTGGAAGTAGAGACATTTTGACATTCAGAAATTTGCCTTAAATTGGATTTGCATAGCAAAACAATTAATTTCTGCTATAGGAAAGTATATAAACTAACCATCACAACCCTTTATGGAAAAAAATTATTTATTGTGGATCCACTTAAACGATACTTAACTGAAAGAGGTATAGCTGTAATAGTGTAAGTCAGATATGTGCTAGCTAGTTAGGTTACTGATCAACTGATAAATGCACATAAAAATGGCAAGATATTTTTAACCACAACATTATTGCTATTGTGGCACAATCTAGTAATGTGTTAGCTGTTTTACTGCCAACATGGCTACGGTTCCTCTGTTTAGTTGATAACCCTAAACTGATGCCTAAGGCTAGGATATGCACAATCTCTCTTCTGGTTTGGTTTATAAACATCACCAAGAGTGGTCTGTGGGGAAACTGCTCATTTGCTGAGGGGTAAGCAAGATCATGGATGGCACTCCCCCTTTCCCATAAAAAGAGGATTAAATACAAGAATAAATAAACTACATGCAATGGTACTCCCCAATGTCCATTTTGCATGTTTGAACCATGGTCTCATTTGACTTTTCTCTGAATTCTTATTGCAGTTGTGGTGATTAGTTTGGCCCATTAAGGATCTTTCTTTCTCTATCATTGTGGTGCTCTTTTTGTTATAGGTGTTAGCAATAAGCCATTAACATTTCAGTATATTAGGCCTAAGCAAACTCATGTGAGCTCAGAATATTTGGAATGCTCTGATTTGTTTTAAACTCAGCTTTTTTTATATCAAACTTCATTGAGGATGGATTGGACTGTAGTTAATGTCAACAGTCTGCTACACTGACTCAGGACTACAGTTTGCTTCTGATTACCATCACTGAACCCCCGCAACATTGTATATCTGCAATAAATAGACATTCGGTGCATCCCAGATGAGGATGGGTTCCCTCTTGAGTCTGGTTCCTCTCAAGGTTTCTTCCTTATGTCATCTCTGGGAGTTTTTCCTTGCCACAGTCACCACCGGCTCACTCATCAGGGACAAACTTAATTATAAAGAACATCTTATTTATTTTATCACCACATTATCTGTGTAAAGCTGCTTTGAGACAATGTTCGTTGTTAAAAGCGCTGTACAAATAAAAATGAATTGAATTAAATATGCTTGTTCTTTTTGGTTCAGTATTTATACTTTTTACTGGGCTGTAAAGTAGGGTTCATCTGGTGTTACCACCTCTAAAGAATCATGGCCATGACATACTTTCTAGTGTGGCTATTTGAGATCATTTGGTAATGACATTATTATTATTATTATTATTATTATTATTATTATTATTATTATTATTATTATTATTATTATTATTTTGTTTTTGCTTTACCTTACACAGGTTAGAAAAAAGTTACTCATCCTACTTGCTATTAGCACTGTAAAAAATGTTTGTATGTTTTAACAGTGAAAGAATGTAAAAAGTAAAAACCTGTAAATTTAGAACATGAAATTACATTAACATGTTTATTTAACAGTTAAATACTGTTAATGTAAATACAAGTAAATAAATACGTATGCATTATTGCTTTGTAAAAACCTTAAGGCTTAAGCTTTAAGTCTACATTAGTTTACTAGTATAGTCAATTTGACAAAGTGAATGAAAACAAATTAGTGAATTCAGACACTGTTAAACACCTGCTGCAAACAAGTTGAAGGAAAGAACAAGAAACAAAACTACATCTGACATACAGTTACAGCCTTAGACAAAATCAACTGAATTAAAACAGAATGATTAAACCTTAAAAAACAGCATAATCAGCTTAATTTATCAGTTTGACTTTATTTCTGTCAAATTTCTACAAAAAAATACTTTGAGACTTAACAGAGGTTTATATTTGATTGAAAATGTTTCATTTTACCATTTTGGAGATCAGTGGTTGCTTTTGTTTGGCTCTTGACTATTGACTCGTTAACATTAGTTTTTCTCTGGCTGTTGTAACTGTGTTTGTAAAGCATCAATTTGTAATTTAGGGTTTTGGTTAACTAATGAGGGTGATATAAGCAGCAATTGACCATAACATTATAAAAACATTTCATGCACAAAATCTTTACAGTTATTTAGACCAGTTAGACACATTCAGACAACAAGAATCAGCACATGAAGCTCAAGACTGGTGATCATTAAAAAATGTCAATGCCAAAATGCATGCTGGGTGCCAAAATAATTCAAAATTCCCAACAAGCATTGCAACATGAATAAAACTGAAAACACTCACGATTGTCTTTGTTTGCTTTTATTTTGAGGTTGTTTAATTTGTTTTGATTTCTTACTAGACTGTTTCATTGGGCTCAGAGAGTTTTTTCTTTATTTTAAATGCAAACAAATTATTTAAAAAAATCAAGGTTTAAGAGCCCAAGTAACGCAAACAAAGATCTCCATTATGGTGACTTTAAATTAAAGTTCACCGATAATCTTAGTTAGACCTTTTGTACACATATGATAGAAATAAAGTAACACTGGTTAGTAATAAGTAAAGCTGATAATGCTTTTTTGGGGGGTTTAATAATCCTCAGGCTGGTCAATGACGTGGCTTATCGGCTCGACCTGCCTCCTCGGTACCGCATCCATCCGACCTTTCACGTGTCCCTCCTGAAACCCTTTACACCCCCTACCACGGAGCACCCTGGAGTTGCCATAGATCCTCCTTCCCCGGAGATGCTGGACCAGCCCTGGGTATACTCTGTCCAGGAGGTTTTTAATTCACGACGTAGGGGTTCCACCCTGGAATACCTTGTGGACTGGGAGGGGTACGGACCTGAGGAACGCTCTTGGGTCACCAGACAGGATGTGTTGGACCCAGTGCTCCTGGAGGAGTTGCATGCCGCGGGCGCCCCATTTGAAGCTCGACTTTTTTATAGTCTTGTAACCGTAGCTGAGAATTTTTAAACAAAGATTGTGCTTTTCTAAAAACGTGTTAAGTTTGTTAGTGTTATTAAAGTTGTGATTTGAGTTGGAGCACTTGTGTTTTTTTGTGGTGCAATTACACCAACAAATCTGATTGACATTTTGGCCTGGATAACATTATTTCCCTGGATATCGCTCCTATTATCATGTAGTCAAGGGTTGTGATTTTAAATGACATATATATATATATATATATATATATATATATATATATATATATATATATATATAATGATAAAAATATAGCCACTTGAAGTCTGAATAGGCTTTTTTCCAAGGTCCCTGTGATAACTCTGATATGGTATAGTAGCAAGTTGTAGTAGCAAGTTATTTCTGAATTCATCTTGTGTCATTGCTTTTCAGAACAGCATTTGTCAGAATGAATCTGTGTGCCAGTATCGTCTGTGTTGATCAGTAAGTGAAATATCTGCAGGTGTTGATACATGCAGTCTGAAGGATTTGTCTTTTCTGCTTTGTAGATGACCCTGAATGTGAGTCTTGTCTGGTATTGCAGCTTTTACTGAGTGGACAAGTGCAGAACCAAAAGCATGGAAATTTGCTTTAATAGTTTAATAAACAAACTGAGATACAGTCGAACCCACTTATCTTGACCTCGGTTAACTCGCCAACCGTATTAAGTCGACGTTTTTGAAGTGGAACCGCCAAATTCTCGATTTGTCTAAGCCAGTGGTTCTTAACCTGGGTTCAATCGAACCCCAGGGGTTCGGTGAGTCAGTCTCAGGGGTTCGGCGGAGGTCAAGACACACACGCACTCATATGATTCGTGATGACACGCCCGGCTTAAGAAGGGTTCGGTGGATGCGCATATGAAACTGGTGGGGGTCAGTACCTCCAACAAGGTTAAGAACCACTGGTCTAAGCATTTTTTAATCGGTTATGTCGATTCTTTTATGTCGCTGAACCCTAATATCTCGAGCACAAGGGGGCAAATTTGCCACTATCTCGATCGGTGCTGTGCAGCCACAGAAGAACTCGGAAAAATCCTTACAGCCTTAGAGATGCTACAGGTGCAGGATACTTTTCAGAGCTGTGTGTCAGAGTGAAATGAGTCAAGAATTTAATTTTGACACTGGTTAGCTTTTTGTAAAAACGAACTACACCCTGCACGTCTTTTGTGATTTTGTGAGCAATCTTTGTGTTTGCTATGTTGAAGAATATAATAAAGGTTTGTATCGAGAATCGACGGTGGTTTGTATTGTATACTGGTAAATCTCTGCTGTTAGTTGGTGCACATATGCCTTTTGTTGTTAAATGTTATGCGATGAACGGGAGGCGAAAGCCGAAGTGAAAGCAAAACAGTTTATTGCAACACAGGGCAAAGCCAAACACAAACACTCGCCTTGAAAGTGAATATTGCGGTGGTGCGCTCTGGGATTGCGGTCCACTAAGTCCCAAACTGAAAAGAGGCAGTCTGTATATATAATCCATGGGTGCGCTTGGTAGAAGCGCGGCGCTGAACAGCACACAGGAGAACGTGGGATGAGCAGCAAAAGCATAGAATGAACAACGGCAGGATCGGGGGAATCCGGGATGCGCTTTGGGAAGAAAAGCGCAGCCGGTGAGAGAGTGCGGAGTCCGAGTGGGAAGGCACATACGCATGAGCGATAACAACGACCGCCGTGAACCAACATATACCAACATTAACGGACGGTGAGAGTGTGGAAGTGAGGGGTTTAAATAGGAGCTGGTGATTATGCTAAATGTGCGCGATTGAAGCTGGGAGCTTCAGAGAACGCGGAGGTTTGACAGCCGCCGAAGGGGGCGTGGCAGGTGGTTTCCTGACAGTTAACAAACATGTATGTACATTTTTATAGCATGCCTTCATCAAACAAATCGCAGCAACGCTGTTGTGTAAAAAAAAACTCCAAAAACACGTGCATGTACAATCTCATTTATTAACGCACATCATGTACATAAAGAAATTTTAGCACGTTAAAATATTGCCGCCATATTGGTTTTTGTTTATCTCGAACATCGGTTATCTCAACGCTTTTTGGCGACCCCCTAGGCCCTCGACATAACCGGGTTCCACTGTATTGCTACAATGGGAATATTTAAAGTGACACTATAGAATTACATTACATTACATTACATTACACTTATCTGCACCAGTAATACACTGCATCCCACCTTCATAGATGCCTAGCATTAGTATGTATGATATAAATGTAGAAAACAGGTGGCCATTTGGGAATCTGCCTCTTTTCTTGCATGGTGAGAACAGCTACTATAGACAAGTCATAAGTAAGGTAGGTATTAATGACCATATGGCCTGTTTGTTATATACAGTAGAAAAATGCATAACCAGCAGCTATACAATTGAACAGTTTGTACTATAAGGAATTTAGATCGCCTTTCCACTTGGTGAGAGTGGTTCAGTAATATCTATGAATTACAATATTCGTACAATTCTTTCATAAAGATTTTTTAAATGTAAGTAATCTTCTACTAAAAACTTGGGTTCTCAAGTCAAGTCAAAAAGCTTTTATTGTCATTTCAACCATATATAGCTGACACATTACACAGTGAAATGAAACAACGTTCCTCCTGAACCCTGGTGCTACAAACAACAGCAATCACAGGAAACAGAAAACACAGGGCTGAGGACTAGTAAGTGTCCTCGCCACATAGTGCATTGTGTGCAACCTGGTGCAAACAGTGCAAAGACAACACAAGACAAGTGCAATACAATACAGGACAGACAAATACACAAAACACAAAATAGTGCCGCCAGTAAACCTGTTATTATATTACACACTGTGGTGTGTAGGAGACGTAAAGTGAACTGTAGCAAAGAATGTAAACAAAATGTTGTGCAAAAGAGCAATAGCAACAATCCAGAAAATGGAATTTAAACAGTTAATGGTAATGAAGTGATATAATGTGAGTGGTACTGAAGACATGGATGTGTGAAGTGAGTACGAGTGTGTGTTGAGTCCGGGTTGTACAGATCTGTTACACAGTCTAGATGTGACGGCCCGAATGTTTCGGAACCGCTTTCCTGATGGCAGGAGGATAAAAATTGTGTGTGAGGGGTGTGTGGTTTGTGCCAATGCTGTTGGCTTTGCGGCTGCAGCCTGTGGTGTAAATGTCCATAATAGAGGGGAGAGAGCTCCGATGATCTTCTCAGCCGTCCTCACTATCCTCTGTAGGGTCTTGCAATCCGAAACGGTGGAGTTCCCAAACCAGGCAGTGATGCAGCTGCTCAAGATGCTCTTAATGGTCCCTCTGTAGAACGTAATCAGGATGGGAGGGGGAGATGGGCTTTCCTCAGCCATCTCAGGAAGTAGAGACGCTGCTGGGCTTTCTTGGTGATAGAACTGGTGTTGAGTGACCAGTTAAGGTTATCCGCCAAATGAACACCAAGGAATCTGGTGCTTTTGACAATTTCCACGGAGGATCCATCGATGATCAGTGGAGAATGGTTGCTTTGTGCTCTCCTGAAGTCAACAACCAGGTTAACCGTTGCACCTCCTCTCTGTATGCTGACTCATCGTTCTTGCTCATGAGACCCACCACGGTCGTGTCATCTGTGAACTTGATGATGTGATTTGAGCTGTGCATTGCTAGACAGCCGT
Organism: Silurus aristotelis; assembly: GCF_946808225.1. Classification (NCBI taxonomy): domain Eukaryota; kingdom Metazoa; phylum Chordata; class Actinopteri; order Siluriformes; family Siluridae; genus Silurus; species Silurus aristotelis. Next base: position 11,440,227 of record NC_139599.1, on the reverse strand, counting down.
TAGTCAGCAGAGTGAACAGTGGTGCCCCAGTGCTTAGTGTGGTGGTGCTGGAGATGCTTTTTCCGACCTGGACTGACTGAGGTCTCCCAGTCAGAAAGTCCAGGATCCAGTTACAGATGGAGGAGTTCAGACCCAGTAAGCACAGATTTTCAGGTGCTGAGGAATGATTGTGTTGAATGCTGACCTGAACTGTATGAACAGCATTCGTACATAAGAGTCCTTGTTGTCTAGGTGGGTAAAGGCCAGATGAAGGGTCGTGGAGATGGCATCATCCGTGGAGCGGTTTGGACGATACTCAAACTGCATGAGGTCCAGTGAGGATGGAAGCTGGGTCTTGATGTGCCTCATGACGAGCCTCTCGAAGCACTTCATCACGATGGGTGTGAGCGTGATGGGACGATAGTCATTGAGCACGGGAACAATTGTCGTTGTCTTGAGGCATGTAGGAACAATGTCAGGGAGATGTTGCTCAGGGAGATGTTGAAGATGTCAGTGAAGACATCCGCTAGCTGTTGCACACATTCCCTGAGCACTCTGCCAGGAATGTTGTCTGGTGCAGCAGACTTCCGTGGGTTAACTCTGCATAGAGTTTTCCTCACTCCACCTGTGGTTAGACAGAGCACCTGGTCACTGGGAGGAGGGGTGGTCTTCCTCGCCACCATGTTGTTCTGCTTAAATCATACAGAATTATTGGGTTTTATTATAATGGGTTATGGTTATATTATAAACAAATTAAAAATTATAATTTTTCATGGCAAGCAGGATTCAATGTTTAATCAAAGTGGATGCCATGCTAAAAAAAGTTTCTGAAATAATTTATTTTGCTTGCATTTGTGCTGGGTAAATAGCTGATACTATATGCTGCTTATCAATGAACTATTTGCATAAGTTATATATTCTGAATATATAAAAATAAATCCATGGTTGATTTCTTGCCTTGTGGTCAAAATGTCACTGACAAGAATTTCAACTTGTGTCAGTTACATTATAAAATGCCCACATCATGAGAGACAGCAGTTTCTTGCATTTCTTTTGATAGCCTTTTGTGTCTGAACACCTACGGTACTTGAGGAATATTTTTCATTGGTGGCTGTGGGAGAGATATCAGGTGACATGATTCAGAAATAAATGATCGATAATATAAAATAATGTGGCGTTACCTCGAGAGAAGGGAAGATAAGTGATGAAGTTGAGATTGATGTGTAACCATAAATGCCGTGTGATAGGCATCGGTTTAAGAAGACCTAAAAGGGGCTTTGACAAATTGTCAAATATATAGAGAGATATAGAACATAATTGCTTTTCCATTAACCCCTTTGTTCACTAAATGCCAAGATACCAGAACTAAGTGAGATGTGGACCCAGTGGGTAATGTTTAATGCATGAGGTGAGTTAAATATTTCTTTTGCAGAGTCTATTCTTGTGCGCTCAGATTTTCTTCCATGATCTCCCAGTTGACAGAGGCTGCAGTGAATGACTCAGGCAGAATAGATTCAGGGGAATTTCCAAAATATTTTCCAAAAATATCGGAACAACTTTTAATTTAGATATTTACTAAGAATTTTGGCTCAACCCATTTCAGCATACATTTCAGATAAGACTTAAAATCCCCCAAAAATATAAAAAAAACTGACAGTTGCTGTGGTAAAAGCCTGGGAAAGAATAAAAATGGGAATATCAGTGAGTCACTGGTTTGATGCAGTTATTGTAAGCAAGGGATATGCAACCAAATATGAAGTGTTTTTTCATTCAATTTACTTTTAGATCTGTTACATTTTAAAATATTATATTTTTCTATTTGGTTTGCCACCAAATGTGCCAATTTCTAAGCTCTGTCAGACATTGAGTATATTAAGAAATGAAAGCTGGAATTCTGCTCCATCATCTCATGCTCATCTTTTGATCTCGCAGGGATCCCCCTGCCACACCTCCCGCAGCCGCTGTCAGGGATTCACCCTGCCACGCCCCCCTCGTAGCAGTCACGCTGCCTCGTTATACCGTGCCTGCCTTGACGACCGACAGCTGTGGCTCATCTAGGTTTAGACTATATAAACTCATGTTCTGGAGTCACAGGCTGTTGGTTCTTAAATGTCATGCTGGTGATTCCCCGTGGCTGCTCGACCGCTAGCATTCCCCGCTGGTTCCGTTTCCCAACTCCGTTTCCCAACTCCGTTTCCCAACTCCCAACTCCTCCGTTCCGTGTTGGACTACTCTTGGCCATAGGAGGTTTACTTTTGTTTTGTTTTCCGTTGGACTTTAACTTTCGTTGTGGATTACTCGTCTCAAGTGGATATCTTTGTTTGCTTCTCTCCTCGGCATATGCAAGTGTTTTTTGGTTGAACTGTTTTCAATAAACTATGATTGACTTACTTCCGCTTCCGCGTCATGGTCGTCAGCCTGACATGATCCCAAACCCAAAAAAAATTGACCTTGTTGTTCAAACACTTTTTTTGAAGGACTGTATTTTCAAGTGCTATTTCTGAAAATTGTTCAATAAAGTCATTTCGTTTCATTTATCAATCAAACTTTACAAAACATTTTAACTGTCATTTGACAATATATTCACATTCCTGATTATTTGATGTAGCCATCAAAATCCTTAACCATAAATGTTGTGTGATATTTTAAAGGTATCCTTATGTTAATGGCTAAATCCATCAAGCTAACAGAACACCTTGACTAAATGTCCTTTTAGATATAAGCCCAAAATTTTTAAGGTAGCCCAAGTAAGACCTTGACATGTAGTCAATTTCCAAGATTATATACATTTTCAATTAAATAATGTTTTTTCAGCCTAATATGTGTGCTGTGAACTTTACCAATCCCACCTGCAGTCCAGCTGCTGTGGCCAGAATGTATACACTAAATTCTGGGCTTAGTGTCTTAGTGTCTCCAAGCATTATCTATCCAGTTGCTAGAAGATAGAAATTGGATGTCATGAAAAGATTCGGGCTATAGGTAGGTGACTGGGGTCTGGTGGCAGAGATTAGACAAGCTTCCTAGGGTCTGGTGACAGGACAGAGACAGGCTTGTTGGGGTCAGGGGCCTGGAACGATGTGTGGAAGCCGATGTGTTGGGTTTCCACACATCGTCTTACACACACACCTTCTACGTCTTGTAATCTGTACCTTTTCTTGGGACACAGCCTCTGGCATTAACAGGTCATAAGTGAGCCCATCATTGGCCTCTAACATTGTTGTTTCCCTCTAGCAAAAACTTGGCTTTAGAGGCTGCCTTGTTGCCTCCAGTAGGAACTCTTTAGGGTAGTCCACCCTGTTGGCCTCAGGCTGGAGTTTATCATGAAAGGCTTCCTCTCTGTACAGAAGAAAGGAAACAGACGAGCAGGTTCATCCATTAGACTGGTCCTCCCCAATTATTTTAGATTGGGTTTAAACTAAGCCCACATATCTTTATCAGCAGGCCAACAAATTCAGCTACAGTGCCAATGCCTTAGGTTCCTGTGGTGACCAGCATTTCTGCTTACTGGGCTGGTTTTGCAGCAGGGAGCTCCCTGGAAACACATAAAAACAACAGCCATATGGATGCATGAAGATCCATTGTAAAAAGGGCAATCTTCTCTAATGTGTCCAATTTGCAGGTGAATTATTCTGTAATTTCAGGGAAGAGGCAGGAGATATAAGTTTTATTAAGAGTTTTATTGAGAGAACAGGTGGATAAGTAAAAAAACATGAGGCAGAAGCATTACCATCGAACAAGCAATAGGTCAGGTAATAAACAAACAACATGAATAAAGCAAATAAAAAGTGTCAATAAGAAAAATATGTATCATTATTTGAAAGTTCACATGGGCTAATTGACATAAGTCTGTGGGATTTTCTGTAATGAACTTGGTTATTTATTTAACTTTTGTCTCTTATGAACTAGCATTGTGATTTGTAAAGCTTCTTATTTTTGTTTGTGCTGTGTGTGTGTGTGTGTGTGTGTGTGTGTGTGTGTGTGTGTGTGTTTATGTATACATTTTTTTCTTTTACCTTTTATTTAACAACTGCTCAAACGTGTTGTAAAGCACCTTCATTTTGCTTAACCACTGAATCGTGAAATTAGAAAAGAAAGTGACTATTTGAAATCTCCAATCTCAGCTGTTACACATGGCCCTAAGTACCTATGTCTGGGTATTACCCCTTGAGGCTTGTTGAGAGCTATATTCTATATAGCTCTATATATACTCCCTGTTGAGATCAGATCCTCTTTAGGTGGCATAGTCAGGTATTAAGAGCATGACACTGTAAAGCAGCCACACATTAGAGTTAAAGGTCCCTTTGAATATATACAGTGATGAAAATAAGTATTTGAACACCCTGCTATTTTGCAATTTTCCCACTTAGAAATCATGGAGGGGTCTGAAATTGTCATCATAGGTGCATGTCCACTGTGAGAGACATAATCTAAAAAAAAAATATCCAGAAATCACAATGTATGATTTTTTAACTATTTATTTGTATGATACAATGCAAATAAGTATTTGAACACCTGAGAAAGTCAATGTTAATATTTGGTACAGTAGCCTTTGTTTGCAATTACAGAGGTCAAACATTTTCTGTAGTTTTTCACCAGGTTTGCACACACTGCAGGAGGGATTTTGGCCCACTCCACCACACAGATCTTCTCTAGATCAGTCAGGTTTCTGGCCTGTCGCTGAGAAACATGGAGTTTGAGCTCCCTCCAAAGATTCTCTATTGGGTTTAGGTCTGAAGACTGGCTAGGCCAAGCCAGAACCTTGATATGTTCTTACAGAGCCACTCCTTGGTTATCCTGGTCATGGTCATGTTGGAAGACCCAGCCTCGACCCATCTTCAATGCTCTAACTGAGGGAAGGAGGTTGTTCCCCAAAATCTCGCAATACATTGCCCCGGTCATCCTCTCCTTAATACAGTGCAGGCGCCCTGTCCCATGTGCAGAAAAACACCCCCAACGCATGATCCTACCACCCCCATGCTTCACAGTAGGGATGGTGTTCTTGGGATGGTACTCATCATTCTTCTTCCTTCAAACACGTTTAGTGGAATTATGACCTGAAAGTTCTATTTTGGTCTCATCTGACCACATGACTTTCTCCCATGACTCTTTTGGATCATCCAAATGGTCATTGGCAAACTTAAGATGTGCCTGGACATGTGCTGGTTTAAGCAGGGGAACCTTTTTCGTGCCATGCATGATTTCAAACCATGACGTCTTAGTGTATTACCAACAGTAACCTTGGAAATGGTGGTCCCAGCTCTTTTCAGGTCATTGACCAGCTCCTCCCTTGTGGTTCTGGGCTGATTTCTCACCTTCCTTAGGATCGTTGAGACCCCACAAGGTGAGATCTTGCATGGAGCCCCAGTCCGAGGGAGATTGACAGTCATGTTTAGCTTCTTCCATTTTCTAATGATTGCTCCGACAGTGGACCTTTTATCACCAAGCTGCTTGGCAATTTCCCCGTAGCCCTTTCCAGCCTTGTGGAGGTGTACAATTTTGTCTCTAGTGTCTTTGGACAGCTCTTCGGTCTTGGCCATATTAGTAGTTGGATTCTTACTGATTGTATGGGGTGGACAGGTGTCTTTATGCAGCTAACGACCTCAAACAGGTGCATTTAATTTAGGATAATAAATGTAGTGGAGGTGGACATTTTAAAGGCAGACTAACAGGTCTTTGAGGGTCAGAATTCTAGCTGATAGACAGGTGTTCAAATACTTATTTGCAGCTGTATCATACAAATAAATAGTTTAAAAATCATATGTTTTCATGTGGGTCAAATTTGGATGATGATATTTACACACCTAAGACAAAGTCAAAATGCCGACAGGATCGTATAAATATTGGCTGGAGGATTCTAGTTTTTGATTGAGAAATATTAGCCAATCCTTTAGAAGTCTTTTAGCTGTTAAAATAAGATCATTGTATGGTCTGGGAATTTATTATACATGCTGAGTAAAGACCACATGACCATTATCTATTTTTAATCAGAATCCAACAAATGGCATTAGCTTAACGACACCTCATAAAATGCAACTTATCCTAAAGATTTTCCTAAAGTTTCTTATGAGCACACTGAACTAGATTTAATTGGATTTTGAGATGATAAATTGATTTGGATTATTACTTTTTCTAAAGAGAACTGTCTCTGTCACACCATGCACAAGTAGATCAGGATGTACTAGGTTCCTCAAAGTGGGTTAATGGAAGTTACGTGAAACAGGAGCAATCATTCATGATACAGCTGATGTGATCCTTAACCTGACTATGATATCCCTCAGGGATGCTGAGTGAGATATTGCAATGTGTCAAACCATTGTAATTACAACTAGACAGTTCGGGTTTTCTCCAGAGCTAATGACAGAAAAACAAAGCAGACAGTAAACAAGGAGACGCAAGGACACACTGCTACAGCACAAATGAAAAAGACCACACAATCATGCTGACCTGTGGCATGCTGACATCTTTCATACATCTCAGAAGCCTGATTAATTGGATACCACCTGACCTTTGTGACTAATGTTGTCATATTTGTGGTAACTAAAGAATATAAAGCAAGACCAAAAAATATGAATATATTGCATTTGTAAATACATTTTCTCATGTTTTCTCCTTTCTGTTATGGTGTACGTTTTAATTCTGTGATATTGACTGCAGATAGTTGAGCCACAATGTCTAACACATTATGTCACCTATTTTTCTAGGGTTTTCATGTACTCATTATACAAAAGAAAACTTAGTGATATTCAAATGTGACCTAAATGACCTTGAAAAACTCTTAATTGAAATACCCTTAGGATATGCAGGCATTTGGAACATGAATATATGTATTTTTCATATGCCATCTTGATTTCAGAAAATGACTGATTGCAGTAGCAATTTATTTGCATGATGTTGCACAGTCCTTTTCCCCTTGGCAGAGATTAGTTGGCTTTGTTGATTGTTCTGACTTCTGTGCATTTGCTACCATACAATCTCAAAACATCTTTGCAAAACTCACCTACATGAGAATCCTTAATAAACTGTTTTTGACTTATTGTCCACTTTATTATGAACACTTGTTCACCTGCACATTAATACAATTATCCATTTAGCCAATTTGTGCAATGCATACAATAATGCAAATACATGTCAAAATCTACAGCTTATATTCACAATATACAAGTATTTTTAAAATGTTCATTAATATTTCCTTACTTTGACAATGTCATAGTTGTTGGTCCCTGGCAGGATATTTGAGAAGCTTCTGATCCCTTTGGATGTTCCCAAAAGTCTTAAAATATTACACAGTACTGTGTAAGCATTGTGCAAAAAAAAAAAAAAAAACATCCAGTGAGTTGCAATTTTTTAGGGCAGAAATTTTTTTTTACGCATGAACAAAGGTTCAGCAACCAGACAGTAAAAAAACAACAAAAACACTGGTGACTGTATAGCTTGCCTTCATTTTCAATTTGCTGGAATTTTGCTTTAAAAAAGTTTGGGCCAGAATTGTACAGATCAGAAACTTCTAATTGTTTTACAGTCTGTCGTCCTTCATTCTGTAACTTAATAAAGATCTTAGTGCACATGGCATCTTAATGGCTTGTACAAAAAAAGGAGGATAAGTTAATGTAATTTTGCACTCAATAGAATTCTTCTGAAAGTCACCGAATGTCACTGCTTACATTGACACATCTGTTTTAATACAGCATTATGTGTCAAAATTACAAGACTGGCTATTCTAAATGCTCATTGCTGAAAGACTATCAACCCAGATTAGTACCAGTTTTCTGAAACTTGAACCCACTAATAATTTCTGTATCTAACTCAGGGTTGGGCAAAGATACATCAAAATGTTTTTAAAAAGAAAATACCAAATACCTGAGTGTATCAAAATAAACTACTGTATTCTTATGTATTTTAATATTACAAAAAAAATACTTTTACAAGGAAGCATAACATTTCTTTGCAAACCTTCCATCTATTGGCCTATTTGATCCACATCACCATCACATTGACTCAGTTGATTAAGTAAACAATGTTTGATAGCAGCAGCTTTTCTCTTGGCGAGTCAAACAAATAATTTGACATATGCAACCAGTTAACAGATCAAATATTCAAATATATATATATATATATATATATATATATATATATATATATATATATATATATATATATATATATATATATATATTTGATATATATATATATATATATATATATATATATATATATACAGTACAGACCAAAAGTTTGTACACACCTTCTCATTCAAAGAGTTTTCTTTATTTTCATGACTATGAATCATATATATATATATATATATATATATATATATATATATATATATATATATATATATATATATATATATATATATATATATATATATATATATATATATCTGATGTCACCTGTTTTCATAGCAAATTGGAGCGTTGTCTCATTTCACTGTGTGAAATTACAATAAAAGCTTCTTGACCTGACTTGATTTAATTGTAATCATGAATATAATTATATTATTATGTGTCAGACAGTTATTCATGCAATGAATGCAAAAATCCATTGAATACAAAATCATTATCCTACTAAACAACTATTTTATTTAGGGTAGAATATTTGAGAAAACAAAATGTATTTATCAATCACTATTATTTAAATAACTATTCAATTATCTATTTGAAAGCTGGCTGGTTACTTCCATTTCCTTTGATCACCTTCCATATGGATCCAATTTCTGTTCTGATCTCAACAAGTCTGGGCAAACTACTAAGTGGGCACCAATCAAAGGCCACATTTTTATGATGTCATCATGTAGACCCCTTACAAAGTATTTTACAGTATTTTCGAGCTACATACTAGCTAGATACTGCCCATCCCTGATCTAACTGATATTATTATAGGCCTTTACTTTTCTTTATTTTAGTCCTAAACCTAGTCTAGATAAGCATGTTTATAAATGTTTAAAATTACATTTTAATTTGACATTAAGGACCACTTTGCAAACTTTCAGGGAAGTAATTAACAAACAAAATTTGTTTACAGTGTAGTGTCATTGAAAGTTATTTCACTTGCTGGTCTGGTACACAGTTATATTGCAAGTGTATCATGTGTATTTATAAAGTCATATGTGTAGATAGGCTATAGGCTACACTTGAAAGAAAGTACACCCTCTGTGAATTCTTTTACATATCAGAACATGATAAAAATCAACTGGTCCTTATCAGGTCTTAGAATTAGAATTAGAACTACGACCTCAAATGCAAACAACATCATGACATATTACACCGGTTCATTGTTTAACTTAAAAAAATAAAGCCAAAATGAAAAAACAAAGTGTGAAAAACAAACTTTATGCAGTACATTTAATGTAGTACACTTTATGTGCACTTTATGATTTAACAGCTTGTAGAGCCACCTTTAATAGCAATAGCTTTAGGTAATCATGTTCTGTCAGATTTTATCAGTATATATTACTCTTTTTACAATGTTGCTTCAGTTCATGGTGGTTTGCAGACATTTGTTTATGCACAGCTCTGTTAAGGTCCTGCCATAGTATTTTAGAGATTATATCTGCCATTCTGTTGTAGATTTGCTGGTGTGCTTGGGATAATTGTCTTATTGCATGAACTTTGGTCTTATCTGTCTAAAGGAGATGATGTCTTGTGGTTTGTTCACATGCAACTTTGCAAACCCAAGCTGTGCTTCTTGTTCTTTTAAGAAAAAATAGGCTTTCTTTTGATAATTCTTTAAAACAAACAATCCGTGTTCAGTCTTTTTTTAATTGTACTGTTATCATGCAATTTTCCTGAGCATTGCATTGCCTGATCTTGGGGTGAATTTCCTGGGACGTCCAAATCTATTTAATTGAATTCTTTGTATAACAATGGACATTGTCTCAAAGTAGCTTTACAGGGATAAAGTGATCATAAAAAAATGTCTGTGTTAACTTCTGGCTCTCTCTTTTAGGTATGCTGTCATAGTGAGTTTTGCCAGAGTCCCCAACTGTACAGTGTCCTTAACTTTTATACAACAATAAGGACACTTAATAATCCATCTCTTACTTTTTCACACTTACTCTCTGTATGGTGTTCTCTTTGAGTGGAAGCCACTCTGTGCAGCTGGTGATGGTTTCACATCAATGGCCTGAGAAACCATGAAGTTACGGAGTAAAACAGAAACTTTAAGGATGGATTTGGATGGTTTTTTCTTAATGTGGACAGTCTGCTACAATGACCCAGGACTACAGTTTGCATTTTACCATTACTGCACAACTCAACAACATTTAACTCTAATGAATAGACATTGTGTGCCACCCAGATGAGGATGGGTTCCCTCTTGAGTCTGAATCTGAAAGATTTCATCCTATTTCCATCTCAGGGAGTTTTTCCTTGCCAGAGTCGCCATGAGCTTGCTCATTAGCGACAAACTTACAAGTATAAAGAACTCCCTGAGACATGAGGAAGAAACCTTGACTGGAACCAGAATCAAAAGGGAACCCATCCTCATTTGGTGAGTGTCTATTCATTACAGTTCCATCATTGTTAAGGTGTGTGATTAAATGCAACCTGAGCCATTGTCATTGATATTTTAGTCCATATCCATCCTTAGAGTTGCTCAGTAATTTCATTAATCTTTAGGATGTTGATTAGGAACATCCCCAGCTTTATAGAGTGGTCTCCAATTGAAGAGAACTCCATCCACAGGTAGGGCATAAGGACAAATCAGGTAGATCTGAAAAGAAGGAAGTGGTTACTGGTTACTGGTACGTCAGGAGAGTAAAAGCGAGAGAGAAAGAGAGAGAGTAGAGGGTTACCGGGATGAGAGAAATAAGGATTGTTGAGATCCTCTTTGGAGGATTGGCATCTGTCTTGTATGTTTTCCATTTGTGAATTTCCTCAGGATAGATACAGGCTTTAAATTATTTGGAATTGGCCTTATAACCCTTTCCAGACTTTCCAGCAACAGTTACTTTTCTTGGGCTTTTATAGAGGTGGTCACACTTGCTGATAATTTATTAAACAAAGGGGGATTTAATTGACAGCACTTGACTGCTACTTAGCTTTCTTAAATTCTATGAAAACAGAAAGGTGTGCTTAGGTTTTCACACATGGATTCTCCATTTCAGCTTGATATTTGTCCAAAAAAAAATAATGTAATAGGTCATTTGTTTTTGTGTTTACCTAATTTTAGGACTTGATCAAATAATTTTATTAGGTCCTGATATGTAAAATCATAGAATTCATAGAATAAGAGTTATTTGTCTAAAAAGGACAGTGATGGAGTGCTGCATCAGATGACCTTACCTCCACAATCACCTAATCCAAATCCAATTGAGATACTTTGGGATGAATTGGGCTGGAGAGTGACAGAAAAGCCGCCAAATATGCAACACCTGTGGGAACTCCTGCATGATTGTTGGAAAACCATTCCGGGTGATCATCTTGTCAGGACCGCTTCCCACAAACCAGCAAGGAATTGAGAGTTTCAGTATAGTTTTTGAGCTAAATGAAAGGCTGGTGACAGTCATGCTGTTGAGAACACAAACTGCTCTCTATTGATAACTGGAATGTTTTCAGGGAGCGTTCTAGGCTCTTCCACCCTGATGGCATGCACCCCAGCACGGTAGACAACATCTCCAGGATGCTGTACACCATCTGACTAGTAAGTCATAATAAAAATCTAAATTATGATAACTGTCAAAACAAATCTAAATGTTACAAGTACACACATCTGAATGCACAGCCTGCACCTCTGATCTAAAGATAGGATTGCTGAAAATTTGATCTTTTCTCTCAAAGGCACTGATTATAATGACATTATTACAGATAAAGAATTTAATGCACTGTTAACAGAACATGGATAATCCAAACAAATATTTAGCATTAAAAGAAGCTAGTGCTGGGTATAGTTACATACACCAGCCACGTCTAAATGGCAGAGGAGGCGGTGTTATTTATAATAATAATCTAAGCGTCGCACAAAAAACTTGCTTTCAAAAACAAGTCTAATCAGTCGATTCCATTAATTATTATTTATAGACCCCCAGGGCCCTACTCTGATTTTCTTGTAGATCTTGCAGATTTAATTTCAAACCTAGCTACTTCCTTAGAAAAGAATACATTTTCGGTGTCTTTAATATTCACTTTGATAATTAGGAAGACCCCTTAAGAACTGCAGCTGTTTTCTTTCTAGATTGAGTAGGTATAAATCAGAATGTCTTAGGACCCACTCATAGTGGTGGACAAACTCTTGATTTATACACACTCTTGATGACTCTTGGCTAATTTAAAAACCTTACCTTGACCCTTGTCAGCTGTCCAGCTGCTTTTCTCTTCATATTCTGCATCTGGGTGAAATTATATGTAAATGTGGTTTTAGATTTCATTGTTATGATGACGATACACAGTTGTATGTTTCATACAAAACGAAGATGAGAGAGATCAGCTTAACAATGTTAAGGAGTGTGTACAGGACATTAGACAGTGGATGCTTGCTAACTTCCTTCCGCTCAACTTGGATAAGACAGAAGTACTTTTACTAGGTCCACATGCAGCTAGAAGTAAACTTTCCGATTACGTAGCATCTCTGTATGGTCTTATTGTCTCATTGTGTAGCTTAACAATCAATGAAGCTGCTGAGCAGCTCAAGAACTTGGAGGACTGATTCGGACTGTAATTAATATCAACAGTCCACTGCAATAGCTCAGGACCACAGGCTGCATGAAAAGTTCTACATTTACGCACCTATTACTACACACCTCAATAATGTAACTGCAATAAATGCACATTCGGTGCCACCCGATGATGATGGGTTCTGACTTGAGTCTGGTTCCTCTAAAGGTTTCTTCCTTATACCATCTCAGAGTTTTCCTTGCCACAGTTGGCAAATATATATTGTCAGGAATCCCCCTGCCACGCCCCCTTTGGAGGCTGTCTTTCCCTGGGATGCCCTGACGCACCGCGCTCCTGCTCCATTGCGTGCCCCGCCCGCCTGTAGCTGCTCGCAATCCGGCATCACAAGGAGCAGCTGAGGCTCATCTCCGTTTTCCATTGCACCACCCATATAAACCCCACGCTCGCCTACACAGACTGTCGGTTATTGTATGTACGTGTGTGTAGTTTCGTGTTGGTCTGTGCAGGTTCCTGGTGGCTCGCTGCTCCGCGTACGCGGCCCCCGCTTCGCATCATCTCCTTCCGGATTCCTCGTTCGCTCCACGGCGGCGTGTGCGTTCCCCTTCGCTCCTAGGACTTCTGATGCTTCTCCGTCTCTGCCTCCGCGCCGCACCCTGCACCGTGGATATTATTGTGTTTATTATTTGTATTACGGACTGCCGTTTGCCGGTTTATGTTGGCTCTGCCTTGTTGTGTAATAAAAACGCCGGCTTATATTTCTGCCTCCGCCTCCATATACGCCGCGTGACATATATATATATTACACTCTCACTGGCCACTTTATTAGGTACACCTTACTAGTACCAGGTTGGACCCCCTTTTGCCTTCAGAACTGCCTTAATCCTTCGTGGCATAGATTCAACAAGGTACTGGAAACATTCCTCAGAGATTTTGGTTCATATTGACATAATAGCATCACGCAGTTGCTGCAGATTTGTTGGCTGCACATCCATGATGCGAATCTCCCGTTCCACCACATCCCAAAGGTGCTCTATTGGATTGAGATCTGGTGACTGTGGAGGACATTTGAGTACAGTAAACTCATTGTCATGTTCAAGAAACCAGTCTGAGATGATTAGCGCTTTATGACATGGCACGTTCTGCTGGAAGTAGCCATCAGAAGATGGGTACACTGTGGTCATAAAGGGATGGACATGGTCAGCAACAATACAGAGGTAGGCTGTGGCGTTGACACGATGCTCAATTGGTACTAATGGGCCCAAAGTGTGCCAAGAAAATATCCCCCACACTATTAAACCACCACCACCGGCCTGAACCGTTGATACAAGGCAGGATGGATCCATGCTTTCAAGTTGTTGACGCCAAATTCTGACCCTACCATCCGAATGTCGCAGCAGAAATCGAGACTCATCAGACCAGGCAACGTTTTTCCAATCTTCAATTGTCCAATTTTGGTGAGCCTGTGCGAATTGTAGCCTCAGTTTCCTGTTCCTAGCTGTCAGGAGTGGCACCCGGTGTGGTCTTCTTCTGCTGTAGCCCATCCGCCTCAAGGTTCGACGTGTTGTGCATTCAGAGATGTTCTTCTGCATACCTTGGTTGTAACAAGTGGCTATTTAAGTTACTGTTGCCTTTCTATCAGCTCGAACCAGTCTGGCCATTCTCCTCTGACCTCTGGCATCAACAAGGCATTTGCACCCACAGAACTGCTGCTCACTGGATATTTTCTCTTTTTCTGACCATTCTCTGTAAACCCTAGAGATGGTTGTGCGTAGATCAGCAGTTTCTGAAATACTCAGAACCAGCCCGTCTGGCACCAACAACCATGCCCCATTCAAAGTCACTTAAATCACCTTTCTTCCCCATTCTGATGCTCGGTTTGAACTGCAGCAGATTGTCTTGACCATGTCTACATGCTTAAATGCATTGAGTTGCTGCCATGTGATTGGCTAATTAGAAATTTGCTATAACAAGCAGTTGGACAGGTGTACCTAATACAGTGTGTGTGTACATGTGTATATACAGTGGGTACGGAAAGTATTCAGACCCCCTTAAATTTTTCACTCTTTGTTATATTGCAGCCATTTGCTAAAATCATTTAAGTTCATTCTTCTTCCTCATGAATGTACACACAGCTCCCCATATTGACAGAAAAACACAGAATTGTTGACATTGTTGCAGATTTATTAAAAAAGAAAAACTGAAATATCACATGGTCCTAAGTATTCAGACCCTTTGCAGTGACACTCATATATTTAACTCAGGTGCTTTCCATTTCTTCTGATCATCCTTGAGATGGTTCTACACCTTTATTTGAGTCCAGCTGTGTTTGACTATACTGATTGGACTTGATTAGGAAAGCCACACACCTGTCTATATAAGACCTTCCAGATCACAATGCATGTCAGAGCAAATGAGAATCATGAGGTCAAAGGAACTGCCTGAAGAGCTCAGAGACAGAATTGTGGCAAGGCACAGATCTGGCCAAGGTTACAAAACAGATTTCTGCTGCACTTAAGGTTCCTAAGAGCACAGTGGCCTCCATAATCCTCAAATGGAAGACATTTGGGACAACCAGAACCCTTCCTAGAGCTGGCCGTCCGGCCAAACTGAGCTATCGGGGGAGAAGAGCCTTGGTGAGAGAGGTAAAGAAGAACCCAAAGATCACTGTGGCTGAGCTCCAGAGATGCAGTCAGGAGATGGGAGAAAGTTGTAGAAAGTCAACCATCACTGCAGCCCTCCACCAGTCGGGGCTTTATGGCACAGTGGCCCGACGGAAGCCTCTCCTCAGTGTAAGACACATGAAAGCCCACATGGAGTTTGCTAAAAAAACACCTGAAGGACTCCAAGATGGTGAGAAATAAGATTCTCTGGTCTGATGAGACCAAAATAGAACTTTTTGGCCTTAATTCTAAGCGGTATGTGTGGAGAAAACCAGGCACTTCTCATCACCTGTCCAATACAGTCCCAACAGTGAAGCATGGTGGTGGCAGCATCATGCTGTGGGGGTGTTTTTCAGCTGCAGGGACAGGACAACTGGTTGCAATCGAGGGAAAGATGAATGCGGCCAAGTACAGGGATATCCTGGACAAAAACCTTCTCCAGAGTGCTCTGGACCTCAGACTGGGCCGAAGGTTTACCTTCAAACAAGAAAATGACCCTAAGCACACAGCTAAAATAACGAAGGAGTTTCTTCACAACAACTGACTGTTCTTGAATGGCCCAGCCAGAGCCCTGACTTAAACCCAATTGAGCATCTCTGGAGAGACCTAAAAATGGCTGTCCACCAACGTTTACCATTCAACCTGACAGAACTGGAGAGGATCTGCAAGGAGGAATGGCAGAGGATCCCCTATTTTCCAGGTGTGAAAGACTTGTTGCATCTTTACCAAAAACACTCCTGGCTGTATTAGATCAAAAGGGGGCTTCTACTAAATACTGAGCAAAGGGTCTGAATACTGAGGACCATGTGATATTTCAGTTTTCCTTTTTTAATAAATCTGCAACAATGTCAACAATTCTGTGTTTTTCTGTCAGTATGGGGTGCTATGTGTACATTCATGAGGAAGAAGAATGAACCTAAATGATTTTAGCAAATGGCTGCAATATAACAAAGAGTAAAAAAATTTAAGGGGGTCTGAATACTTTCCGTATATATATATATATATATATATATATATATATATATATATATATATATATATATATATATATATATATATATATATATATATATACACACATGTACACACACACACAATTCTCTTTTGTTTTACTTTTAGTTCAAATGTTGTGCTTTTATCCTGTTGTCTTTGCTCCTTGTACTTTGGACAGATCAATTCTAAAGGTTCAACATTGTGTACATTGTGTTACCACTGTGGCTGATAAACTGATTACATTTTGATCCCTCACAAGTTTCTATGAAAACAGCCACAATGAACAATCATCCACATAGACATTGCCTAAGGCAATTTCAGAGGCAATCAATATCCCCAATAGAATTTTGAAGAGTGAACTGTAGCCCAGCAGGGTTTCTCTGATGAGATTTTCAGCAGCGTCAGCCCTGATGGTTTAAAGATAATATTTATTTCATGTTAGGATATATGGTTCTATTTACTGACTTAATATGTTTAGCATTATATTAATATTTTCATATATAAAATAAATTATTTAAGGCAGAAAAAATTCCTTTTAAATTTTAAAACCATAACAATACAAAAAGACAGAGAAGATTTATATAGAAACTTATTTTTTAAACAGCAACTGACCGCTAAAATGTACCTATAGCAATTATTTAAAAAGTAATTGTCACAATGGTCACGAATACTTATTGCTTACTTATTCATTCTTCAAAATGACAGATAAAGATATAGAGAATTCATAGCATCAATGTATAAATGAGACTGGGATACTGTCACAGGGTAAAATTCTGACATTCAAAAACATGGAATAAAACTGAATAAAATGGCAGTGAAATCTGTCAGGCAGATAATCAGTGAAATTAGAAATTTGTCAAAAAATCAGTGTTTATAGACACATAAAACACATGTCCAGCAGTTACCACATTTTACAAACCATAATCAAATAATCATGTGCAGTGCATGATTATTCAAAAATCTGAAAAAAATAAATAGAACTTTAAGAAAACGCAATAATCCTGATTTAGACAGTGAAGAAGTCTGATGAATTCATTAAATAAACCAACGTTTTTATTAATCTGATTATTTTGTGCATATTAATTTTTTATTATATCTTCTTTCCTCTGCCAATGGTTCCACTGCCTTGCATTTATTGTAAGTGGTTTATTGACTGTAGACAAGTAATTTCCCCATTATTAAACAGTCTCTAAAAGCATGTAAATCCTTAGGATGAATTACTGACAAAATGCAATGTTTTGCAGTTATCAGACCATTATGACCATATCATGGCAGGGAACTAAAATATATGGCTAAAATAATTTATTACAATTTCCAGTGTGCTTCTCAACAATAGTTTCTTGTGGAAAACCTTAAAGTTTTGTGCTAAAGCACTTCAGTATATTTACTTGCAGTTGTCTCTTCAGGTGCAGATAAAACCTTAAGATTAGCCCGTGGGAAGATACGCTGTCAAGCAGGCTGGCACTGAGACAGGGCTTTACAGCAAATAGAGTAATGAAGGGCATGACAGGAGCACACTTAACTGCAGCTTCAGGCCAATGCCTCCAGTGGGCTCTAAAAAGCTCTATCTTGTGGGAGATTGTATTTTATTTTAGAGGTCATATATTTCGTTAAGGTTGTTTATTATATATTCCCAATGTGTGTATATATATATATATATATATATATATATATATATATATATATATATATATATATATATATATATATATATATATATATATATAAATTATTATTATTATTATTATTATTATTATTATTATTATTATTATTATTATTATTATTATTATTTTCTTACCTTAAAAATAAAAAGCACAACTTTACCAGTCAGTTATTTGTAATTTTTCATTTGCTAGATTTAAAACCATAAATGCGTGACACCGCAAATACAATCTATATCTATATCTATATCTATATATCTATATATATATATATATATATATATATATATATATATATATATATATATATATATATATATATATATATATATATACTCTACGCGCATTCAGTGTGAATCCTCTCACGTGCAACAATTGCACAGAATGCTTCAAGGTGTAAGTGCGCGTCCCTTTTAAACGTGCGCGTGAACGCACGCGCCACGATCAGAGACCTGTGCGCATTAGACGAGAGCGGTCTGAGAGTAGACTCACAGTCTTGCAATATAATGCAAGCAAGACGTAGCGGTTTTCCCTTCACCATCAGGGCCAGCGCCTTATTTGGAAGCCAGCGTGTACATCGCGGAGCATTTCATTGCATCTAAAAACGAAAGAACATCTTTAAGACAGCTGCTGGGAAAACTTGATTCAACACGGTCGTCTGGAGCGATTTCATCCACTCGAACCGCAGCAACTAGAGGACATTTAACTACCTGTAGGATTTCAGCGGTTCAGGGAAAAAAGAGCTAAATATTAACCACACGTGTACAGTACTTTCCGCGGTGCGTTTAACGTTCATCTTATAAAAAATGTTTTATCTAGTGATACAAATTGGACCTTGCTAACATCTGAGCAACACGCAGGTTCGCTCGGGTTGTTTCTCAATCCTGATCGCTCTGTGCATCCCTTCGCCATTTTATGGGACTGAAACCTGAAAGATTCACAGGCACCAGTCACTTCCATGGAGTGAGCGCTCCTCGATGCGTCTTCTCTTAATAAAAAAACAAGGAGTGAATCATTGTTTTGTGGAATTTCCACTGTGCGCCATGTAGGGAATCCGCAGTGTCCAAAGGACGGCGCGCTGTGTGAAGTCCGAGCTTTTGTCATCGCAGAGATGCCAGTGCGCGCTGTGCCCTCCAGGTTCATGTACAGGGGACTGTGCTCGGTGCCAGACATCCTCTCTTACGGATCTCCTGTTACCCTCCCCGAAGATGAAGTGGAAGGTGAGTGGAACTCCTGTTTTTTTTTTCTTGTTGTTGACAATTTTGTTTAGTTTTTGTTTGTATAATTTTGGCGATACTTTGCTAAAGTAGAACATGATAGTTTCCATCCCCATGAAGAGTTCCCAAATCCATCTGGCTCATCAAATTACTGTTGGATCATTTACAGATGGCTTTGTGATTACACAAGTGTGCTGCAACAGAACAATTTAATGCAGAACACGCCTTGTTTGAGATATTTAGCTGATATTTTTCTTCAGGTGTACAAAATAATTCAGTAAAGCGTGCATCATGGTCTCCGATGTATACCATTAATTAACATCAAATCAGAATTAATAACTGGACCCTATTTATTAAAAAAGCTTTTTAATGTTAACTGATGTTAACTGCATTAGTTATTCCAATCCTGACTACAAGTCCTTACTGATGCAATGCACTGATATACACGGCCTGGCCAAAAAAATCCCTACCTGGATTTAACCAAAAATCAGTAGGAGCCTTCCACTGGATAATTACTGCAGTGATTAATATGTTTCAGCTGGCAACAAGTTGTTTAACCCTTACTGATGCAGTGAGTAGCTTTTCATTTTTAAAACAACTATTTTTTATTTATTTTTTGATTGTTTTAAAAATGAAGGGTCAAAATTATTGACATGCATCACACAGATAGAAAAAAATGTTGAAACTATTAAAAATGGGCTAAAAACTGTTTAACGCATTATTAAAAATTGGAAGGGCAGCTTAGGGTCTTTTTTTTTTTTTTTTTAAGAATAAATGTGGTCAGATAAAATTTTTGAATGGTCATGATTAGCGATCACTTAAACATTGGGTGAACTCAAATCAGAAGAAAACAACAGTAGAACTCATGGCTTTTTATAATTGTGAAAGTTCCAGCATTTCCACATGCTCAATGCAGGAATAACTCAAGGGATTGGAATGAAACAGCTGTGCAGGTTTAGGAAAAACACTTATTTACGTTAATTTAAAAAACCTTCTGTTTGCTACAGAACACAGTGTTTGGACTCTGGAGCAGCTAAAAACGTTAATGTGGTTTGATGCGTCTAGATTTACCCTGTTCCAAAGTGATGGATGCATCAGCAAGTCAGATGAAGTGATGGCACCTATATGCCTACTGTACAGGCCTGCAGGGGCAGTGTTGTGAACTGGGGTTGCTTCAGTTGGTCTGGTCTAGGTTCAGCAACATTATGTGCCCAAAACAATGGGTCATCTTAAAGATTTGTTTTTTTAAGATGACAGTGGCAGGATTCATTGGCTTGAATTGTAAAAGAGTCCATTTTACAGAAGAATTTGCTACAAGAGAGCCCATCGCCCATCACTAATTTTAGATCCTAGTGAAAAAAGTGCATGGAAATAAAAGTTGACATCAATCGTATCTAAAGGATGTCATGGCAAAGATTAGATTAGATTAGATTAGATTAGATTAGATTAGATTAGATTAGATTAGATTAAATTCAACTTTATTGTCACTGTGCAAGGTACAGCGAGCATCTAACCAGAAGTGCATAAGTGGGCTATTTACAATAAATAGCAGTAAGATAAATAGGGTATGAGGTCCATATATACAGGGATGATCAATGTAAAGAAGGCGCAGTAGGTAATAATATATGGCATATATATATATAGTAATATTATATATATATATATATATGTTCCGTAAACAAAGCAATAGGCATTCATTTACAGGAGGAATGTATTTCTTAGTACTTTCCTTTTCTTCTTCTTTCGGCTGCTCCCATTAGGGGTCGCCACAGCGGATCATCCGTCTCCATACCACCCTGTCCTCTACATCTGCCTCTTTCACACCAACTACCTGCATGTCTTCCCTCACCACATCCATAAACCTCCTCCTTGGTCTTCCTCTTTTCCTCCTACCTGGTGGCTCCATCCTCAGCATTCTTCTACCAATATAATTCATGTCCCTCCTCTGCACATGTCCAAACCATCTCAATCTCGCCTCCCTCACTTTGTCACCAAAACATCCTACATGCGCTGTCCCTCTAATAAACTCATTTCTAATCTTGTCCATCCTCGTCACTCCCAACGAAAACCTCAACATCTTCAGCTCTGCTACCTCCAGCTCCACCTCCTGTCTTCTACTTAATGCCACTGTCTCTAATCCATACAACATCGCAGGTCTCACCACAGTCCTATAAACTTTCCATTTCATTCTTGCAGATACCCTACTATCACAAATCACTCCTGTCACTCTTCTCCACCCACTCCACCCTGCCTGCACTCTTTTCTTCACTTCTCTAACACACACTCCATTACTTTGCACTGTTGACCCCAGGTACCTGAACTTCTCCACCTTCTCCACCTCTTTTCCCTGTAACCGCACCACTCCACTGCCCTCCCTCTCATTCACACACATGTACTCTGTCTTATTCCTACTGACTTTCATTCCCCTTCTCTCCAGCGCATATCTCCACCTTTCCAGGCTCTTCTCAACCTGATTACTAATCTCACCACAAATCACAATATCATCCGCAAACATCATAGCCCAGGTAGACTCCTGTCTGACCTCGTCCATCAACCTGTCCATTACCACTGCAAACAGGAAAGGGCTCAGGGCTGATCTTTGATGTAGTCCAACCCTCACCCTGAACCAGTCTGTCGTTCCTACTGCACACTTCACTGCTGTCACACTGTCCTCATACATGTCCTGCACCACCCTCACATACTTCTCTGACACACCTGGCTTCCTCATACAGTACCACAGCTCCCTCTCTGCACCCTGTCGTACGCTTTCTCTAAATCCACAAATACACAATGCAATTCCTTATTTCCTATAATACTATAGGAAATAAGGAATACTTCTATACTTCTCCATCAACATCCTCAAAGCAAATAATGCGTCTGTGGTGCTCTTCCTCGGCATGAAACCATAATGTTGCTCACAGATGGTCACCTCTTTTCTCAGCCTGGCTTCCACTACTCTTTCTCATAACTCATAACAATCATGGTGTGACTGATCAACTTTATTCCCCTGTAGTTACTGCAGGTCTGCACATTTCCCTTATTCTTAAAAACCGGGATCAGCACACTCCTTCTCCATTCCTCAGGCATCATCTCAACCTTCCATAATTTTGTTTCATAATCTTGTTAAAAACTCCACTGACATCTCTCCTAAACATCTCCATGCTTCTACCAGTATGTCATCTGGTCCTACTGACTTTCCACTCTTCATAGTTTTAATCGCTTATGGGTGGCTTCTAATAAGCTTTCTAATTTATTTTTTTTAGTATTATGACTTCAGGGCAACTTTTCAATCTATTAATGATTTCTTTTATAGATATTTTATGCCAAAAACATTTAGAGCTATACAACCATTTAGATACACAGACATAAAAAATCAGCACATTAACAATGTTCATGCTGTAATGCATGCTGGATGCCGGAATAGTACAAAAACTCCCAACATGCATTGCAGTAAAAATAAATTATCCACTATTTTCTACATTTTATATTATACTGTATATTTGATTTATTACTTTTAGTAGACCGTGTTACAGTGCACAGCATTGATCTGTTTTGCATTGTGGTTTTTTTTTTTGTTTTTTTGTTTGTTTGTTTGTTTGTTTGTTTGTTTATTTATGAAGCTAGTTTTAAAATGGCAAGGTTCCAGAGCAGCACTAAAGCAAACACTAATCTTCATTATGGTGCCTTCATATGAACACACCTAAACACCTAAAATCTCAATAAGAGCTTTTTAATAAGTGAAGCTGGTAAAGCTGTTTTTGTTCAATCATCCTCTGCTGAAATTTTTTTAAGAGATTTAATTTGTTTTATTTTCATTTGATTTCATCTTCGGCTGTAAGTTGTGATTCTCTGCTTTTGTTCTCTTCCCTTCAGTGATCCTTATTCACAGGTGTCCATCTAAGTTCAATCCTCATTTAATTTGTCACTTCATTGTCACTTCAGCCCTGCTGAGTTACCGTAAAATCAAGAGGAAAAAAAAACAGCAAAATACTGTAAAACCTAACAGTCAAATTCCTGTTGTGTATTTTGTGGGTTACCGTTGTGCAGTAGAGTAGAGCCTGTGTTTAAGTCGAGGACAGACAGAGAAATATTAATGTCATGCTGTATGTTGCTTTATATAAAGGCAGTAACTGTGTAGGATTGATGCAGTGGGAATCCCTTTTATAATTTCAATTGTACATGAATGTGTGCTGCTGTTATCTGCAAGAGATTTGATTTGAATTGATACTTTTAATGATTTTTCATAATTCTGTAAGTTTTTTGTCTTTAACCTAAATAAAATACATTGAGGACTAATATGTTTGCATTATTTAAATACTTTCCAAGAATGCATTGTTAAAAATAAATAAATAAATAAATAAAAGATTTAGGCTGATTTATCATAAGTCTGTAATCTAGTGGACCAGTGTAGATTTATTCATTAATAGAGACTCGAAGCACTTTTGTAAGTGGCTCTGGACAAGGGCATCTGCCAAATGCCACAATGTAAATGTAAACACTACTAGTTTATAAACAAATGGACATTGGCGAAGTTAAGTGCAGTCAGTTTCTGCAAACAAGATGAGTTAACTTAAGATGACATAATTTTACTGCTTTTTACAGAAAATTATTTTTACAATGTATAGTACCCATTTAAACAAAGTTTTTGTGTTAGATTTTTTTTAACAGTGTAAAACAACATGCTCATAACACCAATAGCTCTCTTTCCATGCTTGGCTTAATCACAGGCTCTACTCTCCTGCACAATGGTAACCCACAAAAAAGCAGGAATTTGTTTGGTGAAAAGTCTTGGTGAACAAACCAAAAAACATAAAAATAAAAACATATGAACATTCAGCTGAATAATTTATTCATGCAGCAATGCATGTTGGAAGTTTCGTACTATCCTGGCACCCAGCATGCATTGCAGCATGAAAGTTTGTTAATGATCACCATTCCTGAGTTTCATTTGCTGGTTTTTGATGTCTGTGTGAGTTGAAACAGTGAAGCATCTATAAAGTAGATTCTCTCCATGAGAATTTTTTTGTTTGTTTTGTATATATTTTACAATCTATTGTTAAATTATTTTGTAGAGTCATAGTACTGTAACAAAATGATTATTTAAGTAAACCTTAAAAGAATGATTATATCATGATTAGATATTCAAAACCCATATTTTGGAACTTTTCTTGTAATAGGAAATGTGCTTCACAAGCAACCAGAGAAAAACAAGAGCTCAACTAAAGCAACCACAAAAGCAAACTGTCAAACAAATTTTTTATCAAATATAAACCGTCAAGTTTCAAGGAATAATTTGTAGATATTTGACAGAAATAAAGTCAAACTGTAATAAATAAAGCTGGTAATGCTTTTTTTTGGGGTTGTTTAATCATCCTGTTTTAATTTAATTGATTTTATCTAAGGCTGTAACTGTATGTCAGTTGTGGTTTTGTTTCTTGTTTTTTCCTTTAAAGAAATTCAGCTTGTTAGCAGCAGCAGTGTTCATCAGGGTCTGAATTCACTCATTTGTTTTAATTCACACTTTTATACTAGTAAACTAATGTAGGGAATAGTTTTTACAGAGCAATAACTCAAAAAGTATTACATTTACTTGTATTTACTTTAACAGTACTGTTAAATAAACAGAAATTTCATGTTTTATAATTTACAGGTTTTTACTCTTTGCTTTTTTTTTTTTACATTCTTTCACCATTAAAACTCTTTTTTTTTACAGTGATTTTTCCACCTGCTTTCTGTATGTTCTATATTTTAGGGAAAACAACCACATATTGATTCCTGTGTTATTATAGCTATAAATATCATATAATAGAATTTGTAACTACACTATATTTCCAAAAGTATTGGGAGTACTGGTCATAAGTACGGTCTGTGATATTTGAGCATTGCATTCCACATTTAGTCCCAATTTGCTCTTTTTATCCCCTCCACTCTTTTGGGAAGATGTTCCACTAGATTTTGAAGTGTGCTTATGGATATTTGTGTTCATCAGCCACAAGGGGATTACAAAAGGCAGGTACTGGTGTTTTTACCCACTGTTTTTGGTTTTTATCGAATGTTTACGCATTTGTACACCAATGTATATTTTTTCTTTTTTTTTAATTAAGCCTGTTAGTTTGCTGCGTTTCTCCGTTTCATTCTCTTTTATAGCATTTGTCTACTACAACAGTAATTTATCTGTTTTCATACTTGATTTACTGTGGCTTTACTATGTTCAAATGTTAGTTTTTAATGTTTGTATATTACATTTATGTATATATAAAATTTAATTTTTATGCAAAATCAAATTAATTATATATTCTAGATGCTTATAACTTCACAACTGAACAAAATGTCTGTGTATTGTTTTTTTACATTTAACATAACATTTATAATTGTCCAAGCACTGTTGTATTATATTTTATATAGATATTTTATGCATGGTTTTCAACTTGCCATCTGCAAATTTAATTTAAAACCATACACATGATTTACACAAATTGTTTCACCTTGCATACTCAAATGCTTTTTTTTTTTGTTTTGTTACTTAATAACATACAAAACTGTCTCACCCTTTTGGCTTTCCATAGTCACAGCTCTGCATCATTTACAGTATACTTAGGTGTATAGCAAGTCCAAGCAATGTATGACAAGATGGCAGAAGTCATCCACCTATGATTTAAACAACAAATATCATTTTGCAGTAGCAGGTTCTGCTCATAATATCCATGTACTGCAGATGCTTGTTGCAAATCAGAAATGTCAACCGCTGTTAACTTACTGTTACTGTCAAAAAGAAGAAACCTGCATATGTCAAAAACAAGCATGATTTTGAAACCTCCATTCACTATCCACTTTATTAGTAACACTGTACATCTGCACAGTCATTCACTTACCTAATCAGCTAAGCATGTGGCATCAGCTCAATGCAAACAAAAACAAAGTAGATACAGGTCAACAAAAAGTTTGATCTCTTTGACTTTGTTAGTGTCATGGATTTTGCTACCAAGTGTAAACTGCTGATCTTCTGGAATTTTCTCTAGAGATTACATCAAATGGTGCAAAAAACAAAAACACTGACTAAGCAGCAGTTCTTTGAACGGATGCCCCTTGTGGATAAGAGAGATTGGAGGAGAATTGCCAGCTTGGTACAAGGCTCTTGAAATATTTTTTTTTTAACTGAAATAAGTGTTACATCCATGGCTTACTCCAAATAGACACACGGTTACATTTACTTCATTTGCCACATGTTTATCCAGAGTGACTAACAGTTATCTCATTCATACAACTGAGCCGATGTGGGGTTAAAAGTCTTACTCAGGGGCTCAGGAGTGCAGCTTGGTGTGGCTGGGATTTGAACTCATGACTATTGGATGAGAAAGTCAAATGCCTTAAACACTGAGCTACAACCTCTTACTGCTGAACATTAAAAATAAAAAAAATTAAAAAATGTATTCACATCTTTCCAGTTTGTTGGTTTTGGTAAATCACGATAATCTTAGATTCTTGTTCTCAGCTGACATAAGTGGAATCTCAAAGGTTGAGGTGTTTTGTTCTCTGAGGCACTTTTTTGCTCACCATGGTTGTAAAGAGTGTTTATACATGTTAAAATACTATACTTCCTATAGCTTCCAAACTAATCTAGTAATTCCTCTCTGATCTTAATTCATTAAACAATGGTTTTAGCCTGCAAACCCTTTACACTTGGAGTGTTTATTTTAGTTTTCTCTGCATTATTTTACAATTCTACAGTCTGTTGTGTGTTTTAAAATACTCAGACCAGCCTTTCTATTAACAAACCCATGCCACATCATCCAACCTGTAACAAAACTGCTCTGGAAATGACAAGTAAGCCATCAGGCCCTTGCCACCCAGTGCGCAAGGGCCAATTTAATCTCTTAAAAATCAAAAAAATTAATCTCAATGTTTGTAGGCCCTACAAACATTTAAACCAGTTACTATTTATTAATATATAAATGTATATTTTATTTTTTTATTTTTTATTTTTATTTTTTTTTTTTTATCTATATATAGATAATCAGTAATGCAGTATCATTATATATATTTAAATATATAAATATATATATATATATATATATATATATATATATATATATATATATATATATATATATATATATATATATATATACACACACACACTTCTGAACAAAATCTTAAGACCGTGGGAAACATTCCAAATATACACATTTCACGCTGGTGGATCATAACCAGGTTGTAAGTACTTCTTTAAAATTCCAAAAGAAGAAACAAGAGCAAGAGACAAAAAAATTGAGAGTAGGCAATTTATTGAAAAATGCACTTAAACTTGAAAGGCTGTTTATCAGCTGATCAAAAGTTTAAGACCACAGCCTTTAAAATTTAAATCTGTGCAAAAATGTGGCTTAAATGTCATTGTCCTTCAGACCGTCACAATGTCATGATCTCCTGATAGCAAAAGCAAAAAGGTTTCCGTTTTTAAAAGTGGCAGAATTGTTGAGCTGCACAAGCAAGACCTCTAGCAACGCACCATTGCTGCTGAGGTTGGATGCAGTAAGACAGTCATTTTTAATTTCTTAAAAGAGTTATGGGACAAAAAATCTAGTGGTAGACCCCAAAAAATGTCACCTGCACTGAGGAACCATCTCTGTAAGAAGCATATCAAGGTTCTGGTGTGGCCTAGCCAGTCTCCAGACCTAAACCCAATAGAGAATCTTTGGAGGGAGCTCAAACTCCGTGTTATATATATATATACATATATACACACACACACTGGCGATCAAAATTAGCGAAAAATTTATAAACAATTGAACAATTCTGAAATAATGTCATCTTCACTGCTCAACAGTTGAAGGAGTTTTTGTCCTGTCTATACCATGCTACCAGAACACCTTTTCCACAAAATAACTAAGGCATTAAAAAAAAAAAAAACTTTATTTTGCAGAAAACACACTGATCAAAATTAGAGAACACTTTCAGATACCTCCCAGTTATTGGTGTTAATCTGGCACCTGGTGCTAATTTCCTTGATTATCTGTCAACCCCTATTTAACTGGCAGCCTAACTTCCAGTTTCACTGACTCTGCAAGATGGTGGGCCGTTCTAAAGTGACTGAAAGCCTCCGGCAGCAGGTTGTCCAGATGAAGGCCAAAGGGATGACCCTATCAGCCATAGCAAGACAAGTTGGTCGTTCCAAATCTGTGATTTCAAGAATATTGAATCTTTACATCATCACAAACTCATTCAAGTCCGCCAAAAAGGCTGGTCGTCCACAGAAGACAAATAAAAGAGAGGACAGGATACTGTGGAGTATCTCAATGGGCAATCGTTTCCACACTGCAGCTGGAAATGCTCACCAGTTCAGCGCGGAACAGGGTAAGGATCTGTCTCGTCATACAGTGTCTCGACGTTTAAGAGCATTTGGACTGAAAGCCCACTCTGCAGGGACCAAACCTCTTATTAGCAGAAAGAATCAAAAGGCTAGACTAAGTTTTGCTGAGGAGCATGTTGTGTGGACAGAGGAGAACTGGTTCAAAGTTCACTTCAGTTATGAAAGCAAGTTTAATTTATTTGGGTCCGATTGGAAACATTATGTTCGGCGACAAACTGGAGAAAGACTGAACCCAAAGTGTGTAAAGAAGTCAGTGAAAAGAGGAAGTGTCAGGGTTTGGGGCATGTTTTCTGCAGCAGGAGTTGGGCCTCTTATACAGTTACATGGCAGAGTGAATGCAAATGTTTATCAGAACCTTCTTTAACAACATATGGTTCCTTCCCTGCGTTCATCACCCAATCAGCCCGCAGTGTTCATGCAGGACAACGCTCCATGTCACACAGCAAAAACGGTTAAAGCAGTTCCTTAAAACTGAAAACATTGAAATAATGACATGGCCTGCCCAGAGTCCTGATCTCAACCCAATAAAGAACCTCTGGAAAATCCTTGGCAACAAAGTTATGGCCAAGAAACCCACTACAGTCATCGAACTGTGGAGGAGACTGGAAGAAGAGTGGACCAAAATCACACCAGAGCAGTGTGAGAGACTAGTGCTGTCCTGTGGCCACAGAAGTCAGTCAGCCTGAAGGCCTGAACACTTCCTACTAATTGCCGACTGTTTTGTTGTATTCTTTTTTTTCATGCTACAGTTATTGTTGTTCTCTAATTTTGATCAGTGTGTTTTCTGCAAAATAATGTTTTTTTTTTTTTTTTAAATGCCTTAGTTATTTTGTGGAAAAGGTGTTCTGGTAGCATGGTATAGACAGGACAAAAACTCCTTCAACTGTTGAGCAGTGAAGATGACATTATTTCAGAATTGTTCAATTCCAATATATATAATTGTCATAAAAGAACAAATTTATGATTTTCAAGGGAAAAATATTATCTTCCAAAGATGTTTTAGTGACAGGGGACCACTAGATGGCAGTCAAAGACTTAAATTATTATTGTAGTTATTATAATTATTATTATTAATAATACTATTTAATCATATTAATATTAATAATAATGTTCAATAATAATAATATTAATAATTATATTTGGAATAATAATATAAATCTTAATAGGAATAATAATGATAATAATATTAATAATAATAATAATAATAATAATTTGGCATATATGTTTATGAGAGTTCCTACACGTTATACGTCATACATAGCAATTAGTATGTATAAATACTGGTATTTCGCCTGTTTTATTATTACTGTGATTATGCCCATAACTTTTAAACTATTTGGTATATAGATTAATTTATGTATCCTTGAGTCAGGATAAAAAGAAAAAAAGAATCAGGTAAGGTTACTGGTACAAACTACTGTAATCTTATATCTTCAAACCTTAATGTACAGCATTTGGATGCACTTATATGGTAATTTTATATATTTTACATATAGTATTCATTTTATATATATATATATATATATATATATATATATATATATATATATATATATATATATATATATATATATATATATACAATGCATTCAGCAAGTATTCAGACCCCCTTGCAGCCTGATTCTGCATTCAATCAGACTGGGTTTTTATTTTTTTTTTATCTACACTCACTACTTCATAATGACATATTGAAAATACAATTCTAAAAATATCTACATTTTCTAATCTTAAAAAAGCTGAAATATCACATGTATAACAGTATTCAGACCCTATGAAACAACACTTGAAAATAAGCTCAGGTGCCTCCCATTTTTCCTGATCTGTGCTGAGATTTTTCTACACCTTGACTGGAGTCTACCAGTGGAAAAATCTACTGATTAGACCTGGTTTGGAAAGGCAAACACCTCTTTCTAGAAGGCCTTAATGCTGACAATGCATGTCAGAGCAAAAACCAAGACATGAGGTCAAATGAACTGCATGCAGAGCTCAGAAACAGGATTGTCACAAGACACAGATCTGGGAAAGGCTATAAAAATTGCTGCTGCACTGAAGATTCCCAAGAGCACAGTGGCCCCCCAGTTTCAAGAGCTGGTCACTCAGCCAAACTGAGTGATTTGGGGAGAAGGGGGTTAGTAAGAGAGGTGACCAAGAACAAGATGGTCAAGTTAACTGCGCTCTAGAGATCTCAACCGATCTACTCTAGGCTTTATGACAGTTGCCAGACCCCTGGCACCTAAAGGACTCTCAGACTGTTTGAAACTAAGCTTTGAACTGTTTTGCCTCAATTCTAAACCTTATGTCTGGGACTAAGCTTTGCCTTCCTACACAGCAACAACCCCAAGCACACAGTTTAATACTGTTAATGTAAATACAAGTAAACTTTTTACATTATTGCTTTGTAAAAACTATTCACCACATTAGTTCCCTATTATTACTAGTATTTACAGTCCACTTAACAGAGTGACTAAAAACAAATGAGTGAATTCAGACACTGATGATCACCTGCTGTTAACAAGCAGAATCACTGAAGGAAAAAACAAGAAACAAAACTACAACTGACATCCAGCCACAGCCTTAGATGAAATGAACTGAATTAAAACAGGACGATTAAACGACATATCTACAAAACATTCTAAGACTTAATAGAGGTTTATATTTGATTGAAAATGTTTTGACCTCACCATTTTGGAGATCAGTGGTTGATGTAGCTTCTTGAGCCTTGACTCGTTAACATTTGTTTTTCCTCTGATTGTTATGACTGTATTTGTAAAGCACATTGTTTATAATATGAAGAATCAAGCAAAATTGTAATTTGGTGGTTTTGGTTAATTGTTGATTGTGATATAAACAATTAATGAACTAATGTTTTTTTATGGGTAATTTTCTTATTAATTTCATAATGTTTATGATTTGTCTCCAGGATAGCAAACTATTATTAAGGATTTTAAAAACATTTTATGCAAAAAAAACCTTTAGAAATACATCAGTCTCATACAGACATAAAAAAAAACCAGCACATGAAACTCAAAATTGGTGACTATTAACAAACTCTTATGCTATGGGTGTAGGAATAGTACAAAAATCCCAACATGCATTGCAGCATGAATACATTATCCAGCTGATTGTTCTTACTATTTGAATTTTTTTTGTTTGCTTTTATTATGTTGTTTGATTTGTTGTGACATTTCACCAGACTGTTTCATGGTTTTCAGAGTTGATTATATATATTTTTTTTCTTTGCTTATTTTTTCCCCCAAATTTTTTTTTAAATGTCATGGTTCAAGAGCTTAACTAAAGCAAACACTCCATTATGGTGACTTCAAATAAATTCAATTCAATTCAATTCATTTTTATTTGTATAGCGCATTTAACAATGAACATTGTCTCAAAGCAGCTTTACACAGATAATGCGGTGATTAAAAATGAACATGTTCTTTATGAGTAAGTTTTTCCCTGATGAGCAAGCCGGTGGCGACTGTGGCAAGGAAAAACTCCCCGAGATGGCATAAGGAAGAAACCTTGAGAGGAACCAGACTCAAGAGGGACAGAATGTCCATTTGTGGCAGCTATACAATATTGCGGGGTGCAGTGATGATGATCAAAAGCGAACTGTATTCCTGAGTCAGTGTAGGAGACTGTTGACATCAACTACAGTCCAATCCATCCTCAAAGCTCTCGTTCTTACTCCGGAATTTCATGGAACCACCCAAGGCGTTGATGAGAAACCGTCCCAAGCTGCACAGAGTGGCCTCCAGTCGAAGAGAACACTATCCAGAGGCAGGCCTGGATGAAGTGGGAAGATCCACGGAGGGGAGAGGGGCAGGAACAGTGGTCACTGGACCCTCAGGAGCATGTTTACTCGACCGAGAGAGAGAGAGAGAGAGAGAGAGAGAGAGAGAGAGAGAGAGAGAGAGAGAGAGAAGAGGGTGACAGGAAGAGAAGGATATGGATCAATAAGTGTCCTTATTGTTGTATGAAAGTTAATATCACTGTGCAGTTTGGACTCCGGCAAGACTCGCTATGGCAGCATAACTAAAAGGGAGAACCAGAAGGTAACACAGACATGAGGGATCTCTGGGATAAGCTACGACCCACCACGCCACCGTCAACAAACCTGAGTGAACGCGTGAATGTGAGGGGACGACAGCATACAAATATCCCAGTTCACCAAACACTCTATATCCATGATCCCTCCAGATCTAAACCTTTACCTGAGAAAAAAATCTACTGATTAAAGGCTTGAATGAATAAATATGTTTTAAACCTCAACTTAAACACTGAGACTGTGTCTGAGTCCCGAACACTGATAGGAAGGCTGTTCCATAACTGTGGGGCTTTATAAGAGAAATCTAAAATCTAAAATAAGATATTTTGAACACATATGACAGAAATAAAGTCACACTGGTTAGTAATAAGTGAAGCTGGAAATGCTTTCTCTTTTCGTCATTAATGTTTATTTCTTTTAATTTTGATGATTTTGGCTCACATTTAAGAAACACCCACCAATTCTCATATCTCAAAAATATAGAATACTTCATAAGACCAATCAAAAAAAATTTTTTAGTGAATTGTTGGCCTTCTGGAAAGTAACATAATTTACTGTATATGTACTCAATACTTGGTAGGGGATCGTTTTGCTTTAATTACCACTTCAATTCGGCGTGGCATGGTGCTGACCAGTCTGTGGCACTGCTGGGGTGGTATGGAAGCCCAGGTTTCTTTGACAGTGGCCTTCAGCTCGTCTGCATTTTTTTTTTTCTTGTTTCTAATTTTTCTCTTGACAATAAGATTTTCTACGGGGTTCAGGTCTTGTGAGTTTGCTGGCTAGTCAAGCACACCGACACCATGGTCATGTAACCAACTTTTGTTGCTTTTGGCAGTGTGGGCAGGTGCCAAATCCTGCTGGAAAATGAAATCAGCATCTCCATAAAGCTGGTCAGCAGAGGGAAGCATGAAGTGCTCTAGAACTTCCTGGTAGACAGCTGTGCTGACTTTGGACTTGATTAAACACTGTGGCCCAACACCAGCAGATAACATGATGATCCCCAAACCACCACTGACTGTGCAAACTTTACACTGGACCTCAAGCACCTTTCTGTGGTTGATTCTGTGCCTCTCCTCTCTTCTTTCAGACTATGGGACCTTGATTTCCAAATGAAATGCTGAATTTTCTTTCCTTTCATCTGAAAAGACGACTTTGGCCCATTGAGCAACAGTCCAGTCCTTTTTGTCCTTTGCCCAGTTAAGACACCTCTGATATTGTCTCTGGTTCAGAAGTGGCTTGACACAAGGAATGTGTCAGTTGTAGCCCATGGATACGTCTGTACGCGGTGGCTCTTGAAGCACTGACTCAGGCTGCAGTCCACTCTTTGTGAATCTCCCCAAATTCTTGAATGGGCTTCGTTTCACCTTTTTCTAATCACATTTTTTCCTTCCATTCAACTTTTCATTAATGTGCTTGGATACAGCACTCTGTGAACAGCAGCTTCTTAAGCGATGACCTTTGTGTCTTACCCTCCATGTGCAGAGTGTAAATGATCATCTTCTGGACAACAGTAAAGTCAGTAATCTTCCCCCATGATTGTGTAGCCTGAACCAGACTGAGACACAATTTGAAGGCTCAGGAAACTGTTGCAGGTGTTTGGATTTAATTATCTGATTAGAGTATGACACCACGAGTCTCCAATATTTAACTTTTTTACAATATTCAAATTTTCTTAGATACTTAATTTTGGGTTTTCATTAGCTGTAAGCCATAATCATCAAAATTTAAAGAAATAAACATTTAAAATATATCAGACTGTGTGTGATGAATCTATATAATATGAGATTCACTTTTTGCTTTTTGCATTGAATTACTAAAATAAATCAACTATTTAATGATTTTCTAATTTATTGAGATGCACCTGTGTGTGTTCTTTTAAAACTGAGATTTTTGCTGTGGAATTAAAGGGTTTAAATGTGTAAAATAAAACAAATTAAACAGTGACATTTATTTTAATAGTAAAAAAAACCCCATTAAATTACTAGCAACCCTGCAGCCAGTATTTTATCGTAAAAAAAAAAAAAAAAAGAAGCTTAATAGTGTTAAACCTAAACAGTCAATTTCTGTTGTGTATGTTGTGTCCATATTGGTTAATAAACAAATAGTTTCTGCAAATAAAATTAGCTAACTCGAGCTGCCAGTATTTAACCGTAAATTTAAAGGACAATTTTTTTGGTACAGCATTGTGTACTGTATAACCTTACGCACATTTTATGCGAACACTTAACCCTCTTGCCTTCTAGCATAAGGCACAGAAGCATTTGGACACTCAGAGCCAGACTGCATAACAGTTTCTTTGGCTAGGCCATGAGACTTATTGATCAGATACTGGAGTCAAGTCAAGTCAAGTTTATTTGTATAGCGCTTTTCACAACAGACATTGTCTCAAAGCAGCTGTAAGAATTACAGACTGCCTCAACCCAGATTCCACCCTACGCTATATCAAAATAAGCTCAACCGCAAAACGGCTTACATTTCACAAAAGTAGTTATGTAGAATTTCAGTTGTATCAATCAGAATCATAGACATAATTTAAACAGTCTGGGAGAAGCAGCAAGCCCCAAGGACTATCTCTAACCAAAAGGTATCTGAGACCATGATTATCATTCACACAATATCCCTTCCTGACCTGCTGGGGGGCCGGCACCAGCAAAGGTGCGAATACTGGTGATTACCACCTACTGACCTCCGCCCCGAGAATGGTATCCCCCAGCCTTTTGTTTCCTCACAGATGTCCTATATCTAATTTACATTTAAAGGATAACTCCGGTCTATACTTCAAAGGGAAGAACAATATAAAATATCTGGGCAGAGTTTGCTCTGGGTTCTTTCTGACTCCGAGGAATCCAAAGTGCTTCGTGTATTTTGTCACTGCTACGCTGTTATAAACTTCTTCATTACGATCTTCGTTGTCCTCATCATTTTTTCTTACACAGCTTTACAGAAAACAACAGTGAAGGTGAATGGTGTGCGTTTGTCCCTGATGAGCAAGCCGTGGCGACAGTGGCAAGGAAAAACTCCCTTAGATGATATGAGGAAGAAACCTTGAGAGGAACCAGACTCAAAGGGGAACCCATCCTCATATGGGTGACATCAAGAGTTTGATCATAAATCTTTCAACAATACAGAACAATTTGTGATCATCATAGATCCAGCATCAGCTTCTCCATGCCAGGGCCTTTGAACACTCGGCATCTACTTCTCCATGATCATCCATAGGTCCATAATCTTCACGAGGTGGGACGTGACTGGAGCTGGCCAAACCTCAGGATGCCTCGGGATGGGGAGAGAAAGAGAAGCAGTGGAGAGGAATTAGCGTAGCTGCTGTTCATGATATTAACAGCACAAGTTGATAATGTGCATGTGTGTGATGTGTGTTATGTGTAGGCTTTGCTAAAAAGATATGTTTTTAATCTGCACTTAAACTGGGAGAGTGTATCTGAACCCCGAACACTGTCAGGAAGACTATTCCAGAGTTTAGGAGCTAAATGTGAAAATGCTCTACCGCCTTTAGTGGACTTTGCTATTCTAGGAACTACTAGAAGCCCAGAGTTTTGAGATCTCAGGGAGCGTGACGGATTGTAGCGTGTTAAAAGACTGGATAGATACATGGGAGCCAAACCATTTAATGCTTTATAAGTGAGTAGCAGTAGTTTGTAGTCTATTTGAAACTTAACAGGAAGCCAATGTAGGGACGATAAGATTGGGGTTATATGATCGTATTTTCTTGACCTAGTAAGAACTCTTGCTGCGGCATTCTGAACTAACTGAAGCTTGTTTATTAATGATGCAGGACATCCACCTAGTAATGCATTACAATAGTCTATTCTAGAGGTCATGAACGCATGGACGAGCTTCTCTGCATCAGATATAGATAACATATTTCTTAGCTTAGAAATATTTCTAAGGTGAAAGAAGGCTGTTTTTGTAACTTGACTGATGTGATTTTTAAAAGATAAGTTGCTGTCTAAAATAACTCCCAGGTCTTTTACCGTTGAACTAGTAGTTACAGAACAACCGTCTAAATGCAGGCTAAGATGCTGGAGCTTCTGTGTACTATTTTTTGGGCCGATGAGCAAAATCTCCGTTTTACCAGAATTTAATAGCAGAAAGTTATGGGTCATCCAATCTCTTATTTCTTCAACACACTCAGTTATGCGAGCTAATTGAGCTGTATCGCCTGGTTTGGATGAAATATATAGCTGGGTATCATCAGCATAACAATGGAAGCTAATTCCATGCCTTCTAATAATATTTCCTAACGGAAGCATGTATATTGTGAAAAGCAGGGGTCCTAGAACTGACCCTTGTGGCACGCCATAATTTACTAGCATTATCCTGGATAGCTCTCCATTTAGATCTACGAAATGGTAACGATTGGACAGGTAGGATTTAAACCAGCTTAATGCCTGTCCCTGAATGCCGATGTAATTCTGTAAGCGATCGAGGAGAAGATCATGATCTATAGTGTCGAACGCAGCACTAAGATCTAGTAAAACTAATAGGGAGATGTAGCCTTGGTCTGAAGCTAAAAACAGGTTATTAGTGATTTTAACTAGAGCAGTTTCTGTGCTATGATGGGGCCTAAAACCTGACTGAAACTCTTCAAAGATATTGTTCTCCTGCAAGTGGTTACATAACTGGGCAGCGACAATCTTTTCTAAAATCTTAGACATAAATGGGAGATTTGAAATTGGTCTGTAATTCGATAGCGTGTTTGGATCCAGATTAGGTTTTTTAATGAGGGGCTTAATTACTGCTAACTTGAGGGATTTAGGGACATGACCTAACGATAGTGAGGAGTTAATAATATTGAGAAGAGGCTCACCAGCTGTATATAACACTTCCTTCAGTAGTTTAGTGGGAATTGGATCTAACTGACATGTTGTTGATTTAGCTTTCATAATAGCATCATACAGCTCTTCCAGTCCTATACATGTAAAACAGTGTAGTTGTGGGGTTGTAGGTACGATTGTGTCGGGAGATGCTGTCAGAGGTTGAACTGCCACAATTGTTTTTCTAATGTTATCTATTTTTTCAGTGAAGAAATTCATAAAGTCTTCACTACTAAACTGTGATGGAACACATTTTTCAGATCCCTGATTTGTTGTTAATTTAGCGACTGTACTGAAAAGGAACCTGGGACTGTTTTTGTTATTTTCTATGAGTTTGCTCAGGTGTTTAGCTCTAGCAGCTTTTAGCGCCTGTCTGTAGCTAAGCATACTGTCTTTATACGCAATTCTAAATACCTCCAATTTAGTTTTCCTCCATTTTCTCTCCAGATTACGTGTTGTTCTCTTTAGGGCATGCGTATGACTATTATACCAAGGTGCAGGTGCTTGTTCTCGAACCTTTTTTAACCGGATGGGGGCAACAGTGTCTAAAGTGCTAGTGAGGATAAGGTCTATGTTGTTCGCCATCTCATCAAGATGATCAGCAGTTATGGGTTTAATGTGAAACTGAGATAAATCAGGCAGGTTATTTATGAATCTGTCCTTAGTGGTTAGAACAATAGTCCTACTAAGTCGATACCGTGGTGAAACACGGTTAATCTGCTCTACCGGTAGTGTGTACAGTAGGAGATAATGGTCTGTGATGTCATCACTCTGGGGTAAAATATCTATATCAGTGACGTCTGCTCCGTGGGATATTATTAAGTCTAGTGTGTGGTTAAAACGGTGGGTTGGTCTGGTGACGTTTTGTTTAACTCCAAAAGAGTTTAGTAAATCGACAAATGATAATCCTAGGGCATCGTTTGCATCATCTACATGAATATTAAAATCTCCTACAAGCAGCACTTTATCAAAACTGATCAAGAGGTCTGAGAGAAAACAAGCAAACTCATGAAGAAAATCAGCGTAGGGTCCTGGGGGTCTGTACACGGTGACCAGAGCGAGTTTTCTATGCATCTCTGAAAGTGCAATTTTAAGAACGAGCACTTCAAATGATTTAAAGCTGAATCCTAATCTCTGACTAACATTAAGAGAAGCACTATAAATGGTTCCTACACCCCCCCCACGACCAGTCTGACGGGGCTCATGCTTATAAACATATCCTGACGGTGTAGACTCGTTTAGACCCATATAATCACCTGGTTTAATCCAGGTCTCAGTGAGACAGAGTGCATCGAGATTATTCTCTATGATCATCTCATTTACAATCAGTGCTTTGGGTGCAAGTGATCTAATGTTTAAAAGACCGAACTTTAGAACTTTGTTGTGTTTGTTTATCTGGCATTTTTTAGTTTTAACTGCAATAAGATTATTTCTGGATCTTGTGTATGTAATTCTTGGTTTTACTACACGAGGAATAGATACGGTTTCTATACACTGGGCTGTGTGTGAACTTGTAACTATTTGGTCTGTAGTATGCGTGTTCTTATAGTTGAAGATTTCTTGATGTCTTACCAGTCAGATGGTGTGTAGTATCCTAGAGATGTTATCTGATAGCACTGCTGCTCCAACTCTGCTGGGGTGCAGGCCATCAGGGCGGAAGAACCTAGGACGCTCCCAGAAACAGTTCCAGTTATTAACAAAGAGAAGTTTATGTTCTCGACACCATGACTGTAACCATTCATTTAGAGCTAAAAGTCTACTAAACTTCTCAGCCCCTCGCTGGTAAGTGGGAAGAGGTCCTGACACAATGATCCTCGTTGTGGGTGATGTGCTGCGTACCGTCTCCACCAGGATCCTGAAGTCCCTCTTTAAGATCTCCGTTTGCTGAAGCCTGGTGTCGTTTGCTCCGGCATGGAGAACAACCGCTCCGAAGTTCTCGTTCAGGATCGCGGGTACCTGCGCAGCGACATCCAGAACACGAGCACCAGGAAAACAGCGAGTGTGCACCTTACCTTTAGCTCAGGTAGCGCGGACATGCCGGACGATGGAATCTCCGAGAATAACAGTGTCGCGTTCCGTCTCGCGGAGGGGGACGAAGCGGTTCTCGGTCGAGATCTCGAAGGCCGGTGGTGGAGGTGGAGACGTCCTCGATCGGGGCTTGGCTTGTCTCTTCCGCCGCGGTCGCATCCAGGGTCCATGTTGCACCGGTGCCGGAGTTGTAGGTGCGCTGGGCCTGGGCAGAGAAGCACGCGGAGTTGATGTGCTGGGAGCGTTAGGTTCAACCCGGGAGTTTACCTGGGATGAGTGCGCGTCCGCCCGGGATGTTTCCAGCGCCGCTTTCCGCTCTCGCAGCCGGTCATGCTTTACATGCAGCTCGCGAATCTGTTTCTCCAATGCCTCCATCTCCAACGCCACCGTTTGCAACTCGAACGAGTCCTCACCTGTGCTCGAATGCAGACAAACAACCGGCATAGTGCTTATCGTCACGAACAGATGTATTATACAGAGATGTGAGTGAGAGAAAATAAATATAAACAACACTAGTGATAGTCGAGTTAACTAACTACAGGCACAAGTCAGGAAGACAAAAACAATTAAGGATTATTAAAAGAGGAAAAACGGATGGATAGATAGATAGATAGCAAAGTTTGTTTGAAAGACGCCGAGAGAGATACAAACACGTAACTCGCGGCAAACAAGTCAAACACTGGACTATTTTTCAGACAAAAACAAAATCCTGTATTGATCATATTTTAATACTTTGGTTTTTTTGTTGTTAACTAATATGACCATATATATATATATATATGCTTATGTGCTGACTACTGTAGTGTATTATAGTCGTAGCATATTTACATTTACAGCATTATTTTTATTGTTACATCTTTTTTGCACAACCTGGTACGTCTGCTCTGTTCTGTTCTGGTAATGTTTTGTGCTGTTTGCACACATCTGCACACATGCTTTTAATGTGGTTGTGTGTAAGTTTGTGTATTATTTATTTTGGTGCAGCCTTGTGTTCTGTTTTATTTTATACAGTACCATGGTCCTGGAGGAACATTGTTCTGTTTCACTGTTTACACCTTTTATTACTTTTATGTATTTGGTTTGAAAAACAATAAAGCCACTTTACTTGACTTGACTGCATCAGACAGGTGATACCCAGTAAGACCAGGAACATATAATATAAATGTTAATCCTGGATAAATGTTCAACTCTGGATTAACATTTGACATAACCAAAACAAGAAGAATCCACACTTCTATAGAAAACAAACATGAGTAACAGATCCTCAAATTGACATTCAATATTTTACAAGCATTCGTATTGTACAGTATACACAGAGGAGCACCTCTGGATTAAACAGTAAAAAGGCAGGATAACCAAATGCAGATTTAGTGCATCCAGAAAGTTTTCAGTGCTTCAATTTTTCCAGAATTTGTTGTTACAGCCTTAGTCCAAAATGGATTTAATTCATAATTTCCTCAAAATTCTGCAAACAATATGCCATAATGACTA
Source organism: Silurus aristotelis (assembly GCF_946808225.1). Taxonomy (NCBI): domain Eukaryota; kingdom Metazoa; phylum Chordata; class Actinopteri; order Siluriformes; family Siluridae; genus Silurus; species Silurus aristotelis. The sequence continues at coordinate 11,399,337 of NC_139599.1, read as the reverse complement.
CATGAAAGAAGTTTGTTTAAAATCTTTGCAAATGAGTTAAAAATTGAAAATGAAAAAAAAAAATAAATAAATAAATATTCACAGCCTCTTCTCAATACTTTGTTGAAGCACCTTTGGCACCAATTACAGCCTCGAGTGTTTTCGAGTATGATGCTACAAGCTTGGCACACTTATGTTTGGGCAGTTTCTCCCATTCTCTTTTGCAGAACCTCTTAAGCTCCATCAGCTTTCAGATCCAAAGCTTCCAGATCTTTCCAGAGATGTTCAATCAGGTTTAGTCTGGGCTCTGGTTGGGCCACTCTTTTGTTATCTTGGCTGTGTGCTCTGTTGTCCTGTTAAAGGATGAACCATCACCCCAGTCTGAGGTCCAAAATGCACAGAAGCAGGTTTTCATCAAGGATGTCTCTGTACTGCATTCTGTACTGCATTCATCTTTTCCTAGATCCTGACTGGTCTCTTAGTTCCTGCTGCTGAAAAACAATGTCATGTATCTTTTACTGAGGAGTGGCTTCCGTCTGGCCACTCTACCATACAGGCCTAATTGTTGAAGTGCGGAAAAGATGGCTGTTCTTCTGGAAGGTTCTCCTCTCTCCACAGAGAAATGCTGGAGCTCTTTCAGACTGACCATCGGGTTCTTAGTCACCTCCCTGACTAAGGCCCTTCTCCTCCAATTGCTCAGTTTGGCTATGAGTCCTGGTGGTTCCAAAATTCTTCTGTTTACGGAAAATGGAGGCCACTGTGCTCATTGGAACCTTCAATGCATTTTTCTGTACCCTTCCCCCGATCTGTGCCTCGAGATAATCCTGTCTTAAAGGTCTACAGACAATTGCTTGGACTTCATGGGTTGGTTTGTGCTCTGACATATACTGTTAACTGTGGGGCCTCATATGGACATGTGTGTGTCTTTCCAAATCATGTCCAATCAACTGAATTTCCGCAGGTGGACTCCAATCAAGTAGTAGAAACATGGATGATCAGTGAAAACAGGATGCACCGGAGCCCAATTTTAGGTGTCATGGCAAAGGCTGTGAATATTTATGTACATTTATGTAATAATTTTTGATTACAAGATTACAAACAAACTTCTGTGACATAACAAAATGTGAAAAAAAGTGAAGCTCTGTGAATATTTTCCAGATGCACTGTAGTTAAGCGTTTGGAAATCACTGAATCTATAATTCATTTTATGAGTCATGGTTAGAGCTTTTACCTTACCAATATTAAGCATATGTTAAATATAGTCACATAAATCTACACTTGGCATAGTTTGAGTCACTTAAAAGAAAAGGAAGGAAAACTGTATCTTTACATTAATAGTTATAGTGCTATTCAAAGTCAGACTCTAAAGAAGTAAGAAACTGACCATATTTGTGACTCCTCCACAGAAATCCGAGAGGCATTTAAAGTGTTTGATCGTGATGGAAATGGATTCATCTCAAAGCAGGAGCTGGGCATGGCCATGAGGTCTCTCGGCTATATGCCCAATGAGGTGGAGCTGGAGGTCATTATCAAGAGACTGGACATGGATGGTATATACTTCACGTTTTAAAATTTTTTTTTTTTAGCTCATTTTGATGTACAACTTGAGCTGTTGTAGAAACCAAAAATGATAAATATAATAGGGGCTCTTTCATTTAACTCTGTTTCATTTTATTTATTTTATTTTATTTGTATTATTTTATTTATTTTAAAGTAGTTTAAACAATTGAACCAAATAAACCACAGGGTACCAAAGAAAAAAAAGAGAACCCATCCAATAGAATAAAAAATCATTACATTAAGCAGGTATTGAAAAAAATGTCCTTTAAGCATATTGGTAGCAAGAGTACAGTACTGCGTTACGAACAGGGTTACATAGTTTGTATGTGGTATATAGATTATACCCCATAAGTATATATATAGTTTAATAACATTGTTCACTAAAGCACAATCTAATTTTGGGCATTTGGGATTTTGAGGAAGTCCAAATATTTAGGGTATCCATGTGGCACCATTCACTGTAGCCAGAAATAAGTCACACATGCAGAAAGCTTCATATTAAATAACAGGTGAAGTAGGGCATCAGGATGAATCAGGCAGGTTTAAAGGGAGAGAGCAGCCACTTCAACAGAAATGTGTCTGTGCCAGAAGCACATCACAAAGCAGGAGGCACATACATCTCAACAAAGAAAGAGAAAGAAAGAGAGAGAGAGAGAGAGAGAGAGAGAGAGAGAGAGAGAGAGAGAGAGAGAGAGAACTAAATATTAAGTATAGTCTCAACCGAAAGTGGTTTAAAAGCATGTGCACTGTGATCTAAATCCAAGCAGGTGTAGCTATTAAAGCATAATTTACTGAGTGAGCCAGAAGGTAACACAGGCAGGAGGGAACCACAGATAAATAAAGTCTCGCTGCTACTTCACCTTGTGGATCATATACAGTTTATTGTGTTTTAAAATTTCAAATGCAAGATTTGCCGAATACAATAAGAATAACACCATGATATATATATTTTTTTCTAAATTTATTTAGAGATATTTTGTTCAGATACAATATCTTCAAAAACTAGTAAATTACCGTTCTGATTTACATCCCACCCCAAATCCCCCAGTCTCCTAGCCAATAGTGTGGTGAAAGCAACAGCGTTTTGTACAGTTGAAGGCAAATTTGGCTTAAAAGGAATTCCGAACAGGGTAGTGAAAAGGTTTGGAGTGGCTAATTTGTTAAAGGTTTTTTTAAGTATTAAATATTTTAGACCAAAACTACAAAACATCTGAGTGTGATTTGCTGGAGAATGTCTGCCCCCATTTGCAAGTGTTACTTCTGTCTGGGTATATTTTGGCTAATCTGGCATTGGTGTAGTGTGTTCTGTAAATAATCTTGCATCAAATTGTGTCAGGCACATATAAAGAAAGAGTGTACTAAATCAAATATATAATCACACCCTTTTTTGCTTATGCTGATCCCCACCTCTTGTTCACAGGTATTCTTGAATGATTCAGAGGGGTCGAAATTTAAAGAATTTATTGATTTGTAAATGACAGAGTTTAACCCTCTTCTATCTGGGCTAAGAGAAAGAGTATGTCCATTTTTGAGTCAGGAGGAAGAGAAGAACTGAGGAAACTGTTTTTGTACAAAATGTCTGATCTAAAAGAAGCGAAAAAGAGGGGTTTTCGAAAGATAAAACTTTTCTGTCAAATTTGAAAATTATATGAATATACCTTATTGTACAAGTACTTGATGGTACTAAGACCGCTAGAAGGCCAGTCACAAAAAACTGAATCAGAACATGATGTAAAAAAAAATGTTATTACTATAAGTGGTATTTGGGCCCAGATAGGACTTTCAGGAACTCTAGACATGTATCCAGTACAAAGGCTTGTTAATATTACAGGCCCAGTAATCCTGTTAAAAATCTGGTAAGGCAAGTCCCCTTTTCGAACCTTACTTCTATTCGTGCTTAATTGCCACCCGCACAAAAAAGACTTGTATATAAATATAAATACAATATATATATATAATAAATTGGGCAGAATTGTCATTTTAACTCAATTATTATGGCCAATTAGCAACATTAGAAGAGAGGACCATCTCTGCATATCTTCCCTATAAAAATCACATTTTTTTCTAAAACAACTGTGACTGATTTAGTGACAAATACACCTAAATATCTGACTCCTTCCAGAGCCCACTTAAAAAGGATATTTAGACAGTCTCAACTGCTAGATTTACTGAGAAGAGCTCACTCTTTTGAAGATTAAATTTGTAACCAAAATATTTGCCAAACAAATAAAAAATTTGGATGATTGGCAGAAATAATGAAGTGAGGTCATCTGCATAGAGAGACAGTTGAAGAAAGTTAAAGAATGAAATCATAATACTTTATGTTTATGTTGAAAAAACACAGGCAGTAGATCAGTGATAATCAAACTGATCTTTTATTAATCAATTGTAAGTCCATATGGCAAAAATAAATTGGGTCTGATATGCTGTACTGAATACTGTACTCCAAGTTATAATGCAAATAATTACCTGGTGTGTTTGGAGCCTAGGATTAAATATTTCTTCATTTTTAATTAATGCATTTCTTTATTTTTATTGTTATGATCAAGCATGTTTAAACAGACACTCAGCAGGGAGTCTATGCAGTTTTTTATTATAAATTGTTAATATGCTGGCCTTTTTATTGATATTATAATTAGTAAACCAACATGAATGAATGAAGCAATGAATTAAACCAGGGCTGTCACAGTGAATAACCTTATCTAATGCACAAAAATCTTAGTAAGTTTAGCCAATATTTTGTTAGCGAGAGGCTACTGTTCCATATAATTTATACTGCCCATGCTCTGGCAGTTAAGTTGGCACAAATATATTTAGCTATTTTTATTCTTTTAGAGCATATCTCAGTCTTGGCATATCTCAGTTTCCCCATATTGTTAATGAATACTTTACTTTACATTTTTACTGAAATAAAAAGAGTCCCATGTGACAACTATACCAGGATTTTTAACACCACTTAAAGATTCATGTACATCAGTGTTAACTATCAAGACTTCACTAAAGTCTGTCATATGCGTTGGAGGGTAGCATGAAAAATATTAAATATTTACAAACGTTTACTGGTCATTATGCACACTGAGAAGCAGAAACAGAACAATCATATGTTACAAACAGATATTGATTGATGGTTTCAAAATGTTATTTTTTTTTATTTATTTTATGTTTGTTTATGTTTATTTATGTCATGTTTATGAATTTATTATTCTATTTAACTTTTGCTATACTATAGTAATGATGATTACTATTGTATGGTATATTTTTTATTATGGTTGAAATATGAAAAAAAAATAATAATAATAACTAAAAAATAACTAAAATGTATTTATTACTATGATTTCAGAAAAATAACATTTATATACCCAATACTAATTACAATTTTTATGCAAGTGAACATAAATGTGTATATTTGTGACTGTTCTGTCTAAGTCTGTAACCTTTTACTATTCTTAACAATCTAAAAACCTCTGAGGAATCATTCTATATGCCACTATATGCCACTAGTCACATCAAAGATTTCTCAAGATTGCACAAAGTATGCTAACCATTTGAATATGTATCAAAAGTTTTAACACATTACACAGAATTAAATAATGTTAGACTGTGCAAATCAAGTGACTGCCCAAGCACTTACAATGAACACTTCTTCTATACTTGTTAAAAAATCACTACAACAATTTGTTAAAATCTATTTATTATTAGTTTTAGATCATGTTGACAGTCTGCTATAAGCCCCTGTGTATGAGCTGTTAGTGTAGAAACAATAATCTCTATAAGTCACATTACAACCAGAACTACTGTCCAAGTGATGCTGTAATGCAAAACAAAACAAACCACATCTACTAACCAGTCTGATTTAATTATTCAGCTGCACTGGGGTATAAATGCCACAGCACAGTTGCATGCTCAAGTCTGACTGCTCAGAATACGGCCGGTATTTTCTCATAAAGTGTTCCAGCAATAACACTTACACAGGGTTAATATAAACAAGCCCATTCTAATAGGTATTTAAAGGCCAATATGTTTTTGTTTGGAAATCTTTGACACACATTTGAAAAATCTGTAGGGTAGAATTTATAGGGTTAACAAATAATTATTATAGCTTGATGTGTTGAAGTTTTTTATTAGGATACATATATTAAACATTTATTATGGAAGGAGTCTTTATTGTATGGTTATTGTTAAATGACAATTATGATGTAGGTAGGAAGAAGAACTCATCAATCTATACTATACTATACTATACTATACAATACACATGTACTATACTATACTACAAACCTATTCATTCTATACTGTGCTGTTAATATACAGGGAAATGCACTTCATGTTTAGTGCAGTCTGGTACTGTAACTATGCTGCTGACTATAGGCTGTCCCATTGTGGACTTTAATGCTGGAGGTGCCTAAGGGGAGGTCTTGGAATACCCCTCAAAGTGTTAGTCATGTGACAATGAATATAGCAATATTTCAGCAGTGTGGTCAGTGTGGCCTCTTGTTTTATCTGAAGGTGATGGACAGGTTGGTTTTGAGGAGTTTGTAACTCTGCTTGGCCCTAAACTGACTGCATCTGGCATGCCTGACAAGTTTCACGGAACAGACTTTGACTCCATTTTCTGGAAGGTATGGACTGCTGCACTTGGAAGCTTAAATCCGATTATGTCAGTGCTGTAATTTATATTATGCATCAGTTATGCCTCATTTTTATACATGAAGACTTCTATAATGTTTAGGTCAATATGTACATTATGCACACCTAGCTCATGTTATGATAGTGTTCCTGCCATTATAATGTTTATTTAAATCACCAAATGCAATTGCTTGATTAGTGCATTTTAGAATTAGTATATTGCTCCCTAATTTTGTATTATATTATATTATATTATATTATATTATATTATATTATATTATATTATATTATATTATTACTCGTGCTATTGTTTTAACATTTATGACTCAAAACCTCATTTAATTTCTCTTTTTTTATTTTATCAGTGTGATATGCAGAAGCTGACAGTGGATGAACTAAAGAGACTGCTGTACGAGACATTCTGTGACCATTTGTCAATGAAAGACATTGAAACCATCATCATGACTGAGGAGAGCCATATGAACAGCCCAGAGTGTCAAATTAATATTGACAGTAAGCCTGCACACAATGAATTTCCATCGTAAAAATCATAAAAAAATAACCTAATAATTAGCTATTTGCTATTTCTGATTAATAAATATTTATGTGATCACATTCTGACCTATGCCATTCTATGCCATTATGTCAAATTTAATGATCAATTTGTGTTATTTATGAGAAATCCATCTTTAACATGATTTATTTAGTTTGGTTTGTGTTTTTGGATCATGCTGAAAGTTTTTTTTTTTTCAGCCATCTAACAAGCTTACAGGTTGTGTGCCAAAATATCTATTTTAGGTATTTAAAGTTATCTTTATATCTCTCTATCCATCTTAGCCCAGTCCTAACATCTTACCCTGATATTGCCACCACCATGTTTCTTTTTAATTATTAATTATTATTTAACTTTATTAATGTGCTTAAAGTGACACATTGTCTTGTTTTTTGCAAACACTCTTGCATTATACATAGGGAGGTAGTAGCATAGTGGTTAATGCATTGGCATTTATATCATGGAATGGTGATTTAAAATCCCAGACACCTCAGGCTGCCCTTCCTGGGCTCCTGATCAAGGCACTTAACCTTATAGCTGCTTAGTTGATTGATAAGAGATAAATGTAGTTTGCTCTGGATAATGGCATCTGCCAAATACCATAAATGTTTTCTTTTAGTATTGCCCTTAAAAACCTGCATACATACAGCGGGGAAAATAAGTATTTGATACATCAGCATTTTTTATCAGTAAGGGGATTTCTAAGTGGGCTATTGACACAAAATTTCCACCAGATGTAGCCATCAAACCACATATTGAATTCATACAAAGAAATCAGAACATTTAGGTATACAAGTTGAGTCATAATAAATAAAGTGAAATGACAGGGAATAAGTATTGAACACATGAAGATAAGGTGCAAAATGGCATAGAAAGCCAGGAGATCACCTGAAATCTGTCAGTATTGTGAGAGAAACCCTGCCCCCTATCAGTACTAATTGATATCAGCTGCTTTAGTCCTAATTGATGGCCTATAAAGGCTTCTCATTTCCCAGGAGGCACACAGGAAAGACTTCATGATGGGTAAAAACAAAGAACTCTCTCAAGATCTCCGTAATCTTATCGTTGAAAAGCATTTTGATGGGAATGGTTATAGGCACATTTCCAGAATGCTGAATGTTCCTGTGAGCACTGTGGGGGCCATTATCCGGAAATGGAAAGAGCATCAGTTCACCATAAACCGGCCACGATCAGGTGCTCCACGTAAGAACCCTGTCAGAGGAGTCCAAAGAATAATCGGGAGAGTTTGTCAAGAGCCAAGAACCACTCGGGCAGAACTTCAGGAAGACCATGCATCAGCAGGTACTGTTGTTTTAAAGAAAACTATAATCAATGCACTGAACCGCCATGGCATCCTTGCATGCTCACCACGCAAGACTCCATTGCTGAACAAAAAGCATGTTGAGGCTCAGTTAAAGTTTGCGAAAAAGCATTTGTAGAAGCCTGTGGATTATTGGGAGACTATAGTATGGTCAGATGAAAGCAAAATTGAACTTTTTGGCAGTCATTCTACACACCATATTTGGAGAAGAAATGGCACTGCCCACCACCCCAAGAACACCATACCAACAGTTAAGTTTGGGGGTGGAAGCATCATGGTTTGGGGCTGCTTTTCAGCCAGGGGTTCTGGCAAACTTTATATTATTGAAGGCAGGATGAATGGAGAAATATTCCGGGACATTCTGGATAAAAATCTGCTGCCATCTACCAGAAAGCTGAAAATGAAAAGAGGGTGGACATTTCAGCAAGACAATGATCCCAAACACAAGGCCAATAAAAACAATAAAGTGGTTTCAAAGAAAGAAAATCAAGTTGCTGGAATGGCCCAGTCAATCACCTGACCTAAATCCCATAGAAAATCTATGGAGAGAACTGAAGATCGAAGTTCATAAAAGGAACCTTCAAGATTTAAAGACCATTTGTGTGGAACAATGGGCCAGAATCACTCCTGAGCAATGCAGACGACTAGTCTCTCCATACAAGAGGCGTCTAGAAGCTGTAATCACCAACAAAGGCTTTTTTACAAAGTATTAAATAAAGTGTGTTCAATACTTATTCCCTGTTTCATTTCACTTTATTTATTATGACTCAATTTGTATACTTAAATGTTCTGATTTCTTTGTATGAATTCAATATTTGGCTTGATGGCTACATCTGGTGGAAATTTTGTGTCAATAGCCCACTTAAAAATCCCCTTACTGATAAAAAAAGCTGATGTGTCAAATACTTATTTTCCCCGCTGTATCTTCATGTTTCCCAGGCTTGACAAAATAATCATGACCATCCTGTTTAAAATGTGATACCCCTAAGCCTTTAATATATTGTGTTATGTAGCATTCTTGGCACTCTTTAGTTTACACCATAGGTTGTCGATCAGGTTTAAAACTGGGGACTGTGATTTTTTTAATTGATACTTTCATTTTGTAAGACTACAAATCCATTTAAGTTCTTGTCCATCCTGAAGAATTTGGCATATGTTTGGCATACCACATGTTAATGCCAATGTGAAACAGGATGCAATGTTTGAACAATTTTCCCTTGAAAAAGTGAAAAATACATTTCAAATATGACTTTGATACATTTCTATTTTAATTCATGGCAGATGCCATAACTTATTAGCAGATGCCTTTATTCAGAGCGACTTACAAAGTGCTTTGAAGTCTCCATCAGTAAATACATGCAATACTGGTTAATTAAGACACAGACTAAGAATACCATCTGTCTAAAACTCTGTTTTTTATATAAAATGCTGTGAAGGCGAAATGGACATGAGCTTACCCCAAGGTTGTGTGCCGTTACTGACGAGATCAGAGAGTTGTCCATAAAGATTAACACAATGATGAAGTGGAGATTAATCACCTGGGATGAAAAGCAATTTGTTTTTTTCTGGGATTAGGCTTCAGATGATGAGCTGCCATCCATGATAAGATATGTGCGAGACATGCTGAGATCCAAGCAGAAAGCTTGGATCTCTGTAGAGGGGAAAATAAAGCATCAGTTGAGTGTCATATGCATAGCGATTGTATGAAAACTTTTGTGAGGACATCACTTTGCCAAGAGATTGTGTATAAATAAACAGTAGATGACTGAGTACTGAGCCTTGTGGAACACCAGAGGAGAGTCTTCATAGAGCCGATGTGGATACTCTAACAAGTCACCTGATATGAACGATCTTCCAGGTAGAAAGAAATTATTGTCAAGCTGTGCTTTGAATTTAAAAACTCCCAAGGATTGATAAGAGTCATGCGGTTGACCATCTCAAATGCTGCGACCAGGTCATAGAGGATAAGGACTGATGACAGCTTGACAGATCTAACAGCTTGCAGCTTCTCAGTGACTGCCAGGATTGCAGTCTCTTTGAAGTGAAACCTGAAAGTATGGTGTAGGAGCTGAGGGAGAGGTAAGGGTCTGGAAGATTTTTTCCAAAGAAGGTGTCAAAATGTTCAACTGTCAGAGAGGATGTAGCAGAAGCAGGAGAATCATGTGGGTTAAGCAGAGAAAAATATGTGGAGTTTGATGATTCCAGCTTTTGTTCGTAGAAAACAGTCAGGTGAGAATTTAGACAGGAAAGCACAGTACAAGACCAGATCAATGTAAATATGTTATCTCTTACACTTTTACTATGTTACCTTCTGATAACAAGAAAAAGGGTGTGATGCCTTTCTCGGTTTAAAAGGTCCAAGGATGAGAAAAGGGAAGAGACAAAGGTATCTGTACATTCCTCCAGTGGTGAGGGGAAGAGTCAGGAAGGGATGAAAAGTAGAGAAAACAACATTGGAGGGAGGAAGAGAAGGAAGGTTTTGAGAAGTCAGAAAGAAAGACTGATAGGTTGATGCTGGGAAGAACAAAAAGGCTTCTTATTAATCTCTTAGATTAAACTACTGTGAAAACAAAAAAACTGCCCAGACAAGATTATTTGGACAAATGAAACCAAAATTAGCAGGAATAAAGCAAAAGCAGGAACGGCTCATGATACAAAGCACTGCACATTGTCTGAAAAAATGTTCACTGCCTATTAAATCCCACCCACTAACAGGTGCCATAATGAAGAGATAATCAGTGTTATTCACTGCACCGGACATAATGGTTTAATGTCATAATGCTATGCCTGATTGGTGTATATATATATATATATATATATATATATATATATATATATATATATATATATATATATATAGGGATTTTTACCCTACATTAATACTTGACTACTAATGCCCTTGTCACTGAGTGAGCACAATTTAGATTAAATTAAGCACAAAACATGGATGAGTGGCAGTTATCATTAAAGCACTTGAGGGTTACAAGTGGAATATGGAATGTTCAAAAAGTATATATATATTGGTGTACAATTTGGATCTTTCTCTTTCTCTCTCTTCCCTCATAGCAAGCCCCATGCAGCAAGTCAAGCACACATGTGTGCGAAAGAGCTTGATTTGTGCCTTCGCTATTGCATTCATCATCAGTGTAATGCTTATTGCAGCAAATCAGATGCTTCGACGTGGGATGAAGTGAGTGAGTCAACCTCCCCATCTTAGTATTCACTTCAGAAAATCTTTAACATTTACTTCTTTGTTCCCCATGTTGTTGTTTTTTTCATTGCTAACATACTGACCCTGTTGTAATGAGATATAAGGATGTGTGTAGGCTTTATGTAGTCCTGAACCCTTATGTAATTTTATATTAGTTTTATTATTAAAGTATTTTATAATAAAAAAAATTGTGAATAGTAATGCAAATAGTTATAGTCATATTATAGTATGTATGTATTATTTTTTATCATGGACCAGACACAACATCTATACTTCACTTAAACCTGATTAAAGTGACTCATGGTTTTGTAGCAGACAAAGAGAGGCAGCTTGATAAATTGTCATGGACTTGCAGAATCTCCGAGGGCTTTTCTGGAAACCCTGGTAGTAATCCAGAGTTGAGGTCATTACTCTGGCACACAGGGATAGCAAGGGTAGATCTATCCAAATCATAGCACAGCCAAAGGTCAAAACCAGCAAACACAGAACACACACTGAACATGAAGCAAGGAATATAAAACTCAACTAAGAAAAAGACAAGGATACAACAAACAATTGGTGTAGAGTTGCTGCACAAACACATTTTAAAAACTTTTAAAACTCATGAAATCAAATGTAAACTACAACACAAAAATCCAGGTAGATACACTACAAATCAGTTAAAAGTACACAAAAAAAGACAAATAACAAAAAACAGGTGGTAATCAAAATTATGATTAGTAGATTACAAGGATCTTCTTGGGTGCAGGGAATTCCAGTCGGCATCTCTCTGGTGTTGTTGCTGAAATATAAACCTTTGCATTTCTACATCTACATTTTAAGGAATTTATTTAAATAACATTTACATTGCAAACAGAATGATGTGTGTGGTGTCAAATAATACACAACATACATACAGTATCTCACATTTCGGCAACAATTTTAGTAGATCTTCTCAAGGGACGATACTATAGAAATGAAACTTAGATATATTTTAGAGTAGTCAGTATGCAGCTTGTATAGCAGCACAGATTTACTGTCCTTGGAAAATAACTCAACCCCACAGGTGCTCAATAGGGTTCAATCTATCACCTTCAGCTTCCTCAGCAAGGCATTTGTCATCTTGGTTGTGTGTTTGGGGTTGTTATTATATTGGAAAACTGCTGTTCGGTTTATTCTGAATGGAGTGCATCATGCTCTGCTTCAAAATGTCACAGTTCATGTTGGAATCCATGTTTCCCTTTATGAACTGCAGCTCCCCAGTACCAGCAGCACTCATGCACCCCAGACCATGATGCTACCATCACCATGCTTGAGTGTAGGCAAGACACAATTTTTCTCACAATGGTTCTCCTCACCAGGGCTTCACCACACACGCTGGACACCATCTGAGCCAAACAAGTTTGTCTTAGTTTCATCAGACCACAGGACATGGTTCCAGCATCATGCTTTTGGAAGGGTTGTCTTCAACTGTTTGCAGGCTTTCTTGTGAGCCAGCTTCAGAAGAGGCTTCCTTCCACTTCTGCAACCTCTAAAGCAATGCTGGCATCACTCATGCATCTGTTTTTATAAAGCTAGCTTGTGCACCTTCTTTGATTGACCATTGCCAGGTCTATTTCAATTGGAAACAGTCTTGAATAACCGTTGTACGACCCTGGCCACTGTACTGTACTCAGTTTCAGGGTGTTAACGATCTTCTTATAGCCTCGGCCAACATTTCAAAATCTCAGCGAATTCTTTGTCATGAAGTGCCATGTTGAACATCCAGTGGTCATTATGAGAGAATTGTACTCAAAACACCAAATTTTAACTGCTAATATTTGATACACAAATTTGTATGGTCCTGTCAAGCAGACAAAAACATGAACATGACGAATAGGACATGTGGCTTTGCATAGTTAGGCAACATACAGCTTTTTACTTTTGTTGCCAGCTATTTTGACAATAATGACTGTATGTTGAGTTATTTTTAAAGTACAGTAAATATGTACTGCTATACAAGCTGCACACTGACTACTTTAAAATATTTCCAAGTTTCATTTCTATAGTATTGTCCCTTGAGAAGATATACTAAAATGGTTGCTGAAATGTGAGGGGTGTACTCACTTTTGTGAGATACTGCACATAACATACATATATAACATAGCCCATTTTCAGCCTTGAGCAGGATATTCTTGGTTGGATGACTCTGTCATAAGGCATGTTCACAGATAACCAAGCAGAGGGCCAGACAAGATGGTTCTCACTGCATAACCAGTTCAATGGGTTTAGTTAGGGTGTACTGATAATAAACTATACATTTTTTATTTTATTTTTTTTGGGGGGGGGGGCAGTTTACAATGCATTACATCCTTACATATGCAATAATTGTTTTTAACCAAAATAATTTCTCCAATATTGATTCTCAGGTTTCTTCTCCACATATTAATACCTTTATTTTGTATCTAATATTTATGCTAGGTAATAAAAGTTAATGGCACATTACAAGCGACATATAATGATGGGAAAACTTTCCCTGATAAAATCAATTTTAAATGGCAGTAAATAGTAATCATGTGTGATGTGATGTATTTTAATTGAAGCATTAAATAATCTTATTATAAAATAAATACAGTAAATTAGTAAAGAGTGCTTTATATTAAATTCATTAATATTCAGAATTATTTTTGTAAAAATTCACCAGTCTGAATATGTCAGAATAAACATTATAATGCACTAAATTAAGATCTTCCATTCCTGTATAAATAGTTCTTCCAGTCAATTTTGTTTGATTTCTGAATCATGACAGACTAATCTAAATGAAATGAATGAGGTTAAATTGTGTTTTTTATAAAAACATATTTGAAGCTATAAAGACTGAGATTTGCATCAGCAGAGGTGCAGAACGTAAATAAAAACAGTAAAACATATTAAATTATTTATGAATTAATTAGCAGAATCAATTGAAGATTTATAAGACAGGCTTAATATAACTTACTAATATGATTTATTTTACTTTCTTAATGGATCCTTGTTAAACTGGCCAAAGCTATTTAGTCTATTTACTCTTTGGCCTGTATATTTAATAACAGATTGTAATGATGAAATACTACCTAATACCTACTTGAAACCCACTGAAATGGTCAAAAAAGATCAATGAATAAATAGAAGCAGGATTGACATCATATAAAAGCAAACTTAAAAAAAATAATAATATATACAGAAGCAATATTTTGTCTAATAATGTCTATGCATCCAGCCCTCACCTCAGTCTAATGCTTAAAATGCAGGTTTCACTTATTTATCGGTATGTAATTTTGGTCATTTTAGTTTCTTGTAATTTCAGTGCCTCACTAAAGAGAACAATGTGCTTATACAGTCCCCACTGAAAGTATTGCAAATGCATTAAAACCACAGCTTGCTAGGCTTTGTTTTTTTACTTTTTATTTATTTATTTATTTATTTATTTTTATATTGAATTCAGTCTTCACAAGCTCAAACCAAGGGTAGACATCAGAGCTATTAACTGTTTATACCAAATTTCAAAGTTGTGTGATCTGGCACTAAAGTGCAAAAAGTAGTGCAATGGAAACTAAAAATTCTGATCTGTCTTATTCAACTTTTGGGCTCAAACTCAAATGTGTATTGCAAAAAAATTAATTGCTGTGCAATTCCAATATTTTCAGAGGGAACTATATAATTTGTCCTATATAGTATGTCCAATAACTTACCGAGAATTGCTTGTGATTAAATAAAAAGACACTTTTTTATATGCATAGAAGTATAGTAGCATAATAGATTATAGAAGCATAATAGATTACATTATAAAGCATGTCTTCTGCAGTCACTCTCACTGTATGTAATGTATAAGTATGCAGTAACTTCCTTATTCTTATTTGTCAGGTGGCTGAGGTAGAGTAATAGAAGACAGTTCAAGAATGTTCACAATCACAGCATTATCATTTCTAAGCTAGTAACTGTAAAGCTCAGGTATGGCATACAGAAATACTAGCAAGGTTTTTCTTGAAGGTGCTACCTCTGAGTAGCTTACAGAACTGTTCTAGGTACTTAGTTGCAACCACTAGAACCTAGAATCTGGAACCTGGTTTAAGTTTGACCTGTGAATCATTGAGCAAATTATGTTTTGGTTTGATCACCATAACACTTTTAAAACTTGCAGTGTAAAGTTTTAAAACTAACCATCCAATTCTCATTTCCTATAAATCTACATTAGCAACCACATTTTTATAAAAAAAAATGTGTTGTCATGTTTTTTTACCCCCCAAATACTAGTTAGTTCTTACTCGAATAATTTAGTTAGTGCTGTGTAATGTTTGTAGGGTGTTCAGGAACTGTATTAAGTACAAATCTGTATTAATTATAATGTATATATCAGTAACCCTGAGAAATATCTGTGAGCAACAAATATAAGAGTGAAATATTTACAATAAAGCAGTATGGATTAAAGTAGGTTGTATGATCTACAGCATACAGCAGACATAAACTCTAATTCAATGTTTTTGTAATGTTAAAAATAAAAACCAAGCTAAATCCAGAACATTTACTTCCCTTCCAATTTTGTGAAATTGCAACCTAAATTGTGAAAAAAGAAGTTTAGCACATCTAATATTTTGCTATTCCTTCTTGCAAATGCATGCTTAGTATTTCAGAATGGATGGGCACAGAGATCTTCAGGTCATTCTACAGGTTTATGATTGGATTTTAATCTGGCTATTCTGAAATCTTACTACAAATATTCTGTCTTATTACTATTTAACAACTTTAAGTTCTTAAAAGTCCATGGCTTTTCTTGATTTTACCAAGATGTCAAAATTCTACAGGATTAGCTTTACTTAATTTGGGGTTAAGCAGTCGAAACACACCAATACTGTTACTGTACCAATTAGTATTTAACATCAGTTTGAATATAATGGGCTGATTTTTTATTTAGTTTTCTCTAATTTCTGCTTGTTTGTCACTTGATTTTTATAAGTTGCAGTTTCACAAGACATTTGAAAAGTATTCTAACATGGTTTAACATGGTTTAATTTTTCTCATCACAAAAATCTATTTATAGTCAAATTATGTCCAGAACAGTGGTTCTCAAAACATAGTTTCAGGGACCAGTTTAAAGCATAGCAAGATTTTGCCCTTTTTTTGTTACAATTTATAAGTAATATTAGCACAGAGATTCCTGGTTGTAATAACAAATTCTGATGCACTGTTTATCCACTATTTTATTTTATAAATAATATTATTATTATTTATTGATTATTTAAAAATATTTTCCTATATTTTTCTAAGTTACTTGCTGAAATTAATTATACAACATGCCTAACATTTTAGGTGCAAACAATAGTTTAGTTTAGCAAACTATAAAAATAGTTTAGCAAACCATGAATTCCATGTGCTGTTCTCCACATACTGATCATACTATACTACTGAGGTTTTTTTGATTGATGCAATCAATCAAAAGGTTTTTGCAGATGCACGTGTATGTAATGTTTAAACTAATATAATATATTGTGTAATGTTTGTCACAATTAGCATTTGTGCTTGAAATATGCAACTTATATGACAAATTACTGTAAAGTACTGTGACGCTTTATTTAATAAATTTTTATTTTAAAGTTGTCAGGACAACAAAATCCTAATTCATTTCCAAACATTCAATAGTAATAATATTTCCTCATTAATGTGAGCAATATTATTTAAACATGCATATTTTTGTTTTTTTATTAAACAGGTGAGATGGTTGTTGGCAGAAAATCTTTAGGAAATCATATAAAATGCAGTGGCTAGTTTTTTTCATACATTTCAATCTATATATTTAGCTGCAAATGTGATCAGGTTTTATATAGAGTTCAATCCATAACATCTTTAAATTAACAAAGATGTCATTATATGCTCACCATGTTAATATAACCACGTAAAAATATGACAGTATTGTTTCACCATGTACATCTGATGTGTGTAAACAGTATGGATACATACATATAAGGACTATAATCTTGTATTGTGTGAGAAATGTAGTGTGCTAATTTGTGGCAATGTTACTTTTAAACGTGAGCAACTTTATTAAATTGGTGGTGTTCATCAGTTGTTTTTATTGACTGAATTTTTTACTGAATTATTGCATGACAATAAAGCTATCCTGGAACTTTTTTAAGCATTTTTAAATATAATAAAAAAAAATTATTAAAAATAACAAGTAAATACATTTTAGCACTTACTGTTCATCATTAACAATGCGCATGAATATATAAGCCTGAATAACAATTCATTAGCAAATATACAATGTTCATCTGAGAAATAATTTATCTTTGGTCTGTTCTAATCAGGCCTGCAGACTATAATTAATTTCAGGTTCATTTTAAATGTATGAAAATAATATTTGTATATGTTTATATATTATAGCAAAGAGGTGGTGGTTGCCATATTATGCAAGTAAACCAGCCAAGCAGATCCTTAAAACAACTGAGGGTAAATTAAAACACTGGACTTTTAATCAAAGGCATCCGATACACAAGACATTGAAAAAAAAATAAATTGCCAAAGCATGGTAATGTCCTTTGAAATGCACTTGAAACAATGGTCAATTGAGCTATAGCGGCTGTAGAGCAGGACAGTTTATGTGTGGTGAAATAAATGCACAGCACACAACAGGAAAAGGCACTTCGACTTTAAAAGCAGGTAGACTGCTACTAAACTTTTACTGACACCCCAGTCCTATGTATCAACAAATTCTTAATGAATTCTCTCTTTTCTGTTTTTAAATATTTACCCACAGAGCTCATATTTAGAACTACTATAAATTATAGAACTATAACATTCCAAAAAACAACCCTGCAGTCTAAAATCTGAAACAATATTTATTCCAAAATTAGTAAAAAAAAAATAAATAAAAAAAAAAAACACACATGATGTATGACCAAACATATATGGACACCTCACCCTGACAACCATATATGATAATTCCCCAAACTTGCAGAAAGAAAATGTCTAGAATAAATTTTAATCCTTCCCTTTTCTGGAACTTTTCCTTTTTATTGAGGAGACAAAAGTTAAGTGTTAAAAAGCCCCTATGTACAAATCAAAATCTATAAAGACATGGTGTGCCAAGGTCAGTGCATGAGACTATTAGTGGCTTGCAAAGAGCCCTGACTTTACTGGACACTAGAGGCCAGAAGCTCAATCCTTCCCTAAGTAATGCTGTCTTGACTGAATGAGCCACACTGTAAAACCTCCCCAAAGAGTGGAGACTGTTCCAGCACCAAATGGGGGGCAAGTCTGTAATAATGGCTATGATTTTGGAATGGAATGTTCAAGAACAGATTGGGGTGTGATGGTCAGGGGGCCACAAACATTTGGTCATATAATGTATTACATTTGTATTGGACACACACATTCATTTGATTTCAGCCCCAGTCAGTATAGACTTCGTCTCTCCATCCTCCAGGATGCAGGGGCAGAAGGGATGGAGGGAGATCTGGGATGGAAAGCAGAAATGCTGGAACTTCAACACCTTTATTCACTTTTTTTTCCTCCACTTTTAAAACACTAAAACACAAAAAGACAAAGGTCATGTTAACACTTAATCTGCAAATCACTGATGAGGAGACATAAAAATAAATGTGTTTGTACACCATTTGTTCAATGAACTTATTGCTAAGATCAATTACCGTAATTTCCGCACTATAAAGCTAAAATAAAAATATTTGTAAAATTCAGTGGGTGTGGCTTATACAAGGGTGCCTTGTATAAGCCACACCCACTGAATTTTACAAATATTTTTATTTTTAACATAAATAAGCCGCACCTGTGTATAAGCTGCAGGTGTACACTAAAACTAATGAACTTTACACAGGCTTTACCGAAAGAGAGTGTCTGTTACACGGTGTAACGGGTGAAATATGTTGTGGCTCCTTTAAGAGCAGAGCGCCATTTTGGGAACAGCACGTCACTGCATTCTTCCGGTATTACTGCGTGTGTGTGTGTGTGTGCGCGTCTGAGGATTATGTGCTCATTATTTTCTGATGCTCATTTAACCCAGCCATTAGGGGGGCACAAGCCAGTGTACTCTTAGTGCCGGTCCCAAGCCCGGGTAAATGGGGAGGGTTGCGTTAGGAAGGGCATCCAGCGTAAAACATGTGCCAAATCAAATATGCGGATCACAAATGAGAATTTCATACCGGATCGGTCGAGGCCCGGGTTAACAACGACCGCCACAGGTATCGTTAGCCGACAGGGTACCGGTGGAAATTGGGCTACTGTTGGCCGAAGGAGGAGAAGGAGAGGAGGAAGGCGTCTACAGATACGGCAGGAAAAGGAGCAGTGTAGGAGAGTAGAGGTTCGGGTTGGTACTTTAAATGTTGGTACTATGACGGGTAAAGGGAGAGAGATAGCTGATATGATGGAGAGGAGAAAGGTAGATGTGTTGTGTGTTCAGGAGACCAAGTGGAAAGGGAGTAAGGCCAGGAACATTGGAGGTGGGTTTAAACTGTTTTATCATGGTGTGGATGGGAAGAGAAATGGTGTAGGGGTGATTCTGAAGGAAGAGTACAGTAAGAGTGTAGTGGAGGTGAAGAGAGTTTCTGATAGGGTGATGATCGTGAAGGTGGAAGTTGAAGGGATGATGATAAATGTCATCAGTGCCTATGCTCCACAAGTTGGCTGTGAGATGGAGGAGAAGGAAAGATTCTGGAGTGAATTAGATGAAGTGGTAGATGGTGTACCTAGGAAAGAACGATTGGTGATTGGGGCAGACTTTAATGGGCATGTAGGTGAAGGGAACAGAGGTGATGAGGAGGTGATGGGTAGGTATGGTTTTAAGGAGAGGAATGTGGAAGGGCAGATGGTGGTAGATTTTGCTAAAAGGATGGAAATGGCAGTGGTGAACACGTATTTTAAGAAGAAGGAGGATCATAGGGTGACGTATAAGAGTGGAGGAAGGTGCACACAGGTGGATTATCTTCTGTGTAGGAGATGCAACCTGAAGGAGATTGGAGACTGTAAGGTGTTGGCGGGGGACAGTGTAGCTAGACAGCATCGAATGGTGGTCTGTAGGATGGTTTTGGAGGCGAAGAAGAAGAGGAGGAAAGTAAGGTTTGAAAGAAGAATAAGATGGTGGAAACTGAAGGAGGAAGAGTGTAGTGTGAGGTTCAGGGAAGAGGTCAGACAGGGGCTTGGTGGTGGTGAAGAGGTGCCGGATGATTGGGCAACTACTGCAGGAGTGATGAGGGAGGCAGCTAGAAAAGTACTTGGTGTGACATCTGGAAATAGAAAGCAAGACAAGGAGACGTGGTGGTGGAATGAGGAAGTGCAGGAGAGCATTAGGGGAAAGAGATTGGCAAAACAGAAGTGGGATCGACAGAGTGATGAGAAAAGTAGGCAGGAGTACAAGGAGATGCGGCAGCAGGTTAAAAGGGATGTGGCGAAAGCCAAGGAAAAGGCATATGAGGAACTGTATAAGAGGTTGGACACTAAGGAAGGAGAAAAGGATTTATACCGATTGGCCAAGCAGAGGGACCGAGCTGGGAAGGATGTACTGCAAGTTAGAGCAATAAAGGATGGAGAGGGAAATGTGTTGACTAGTGAGGAGAGTGTGTTGAGAAGATGGAGGGAGTATTTTGAGCAGCTGATGAATGAGGAAAATCAGAGAGGAAGAAGGTTGGAGGATGTGGAGTTGGTGAAGCAGGATGTAGATAGGATTAGTAAGGAGGAAGTGAGAGCAGCGATTAAGAGGATGAAGAATGGAAAGTCGGTTGGACCAGATGACATACCGGTAGAAGCGTGGAGATGTTTAGGAGAGATGGCAGTGGAGTTTTTAACCAGATTGTTTAACAGGATTCTGGAAGGGGAGAGGATGCCTGAGGAATGGAGAAGGAGTGTGCTGGTACCGATCTTTAAGCATAAGGGAGATGTGCAAACCTGCAGTAACTACAGGGGAATTAAGTTGATCAGTCACACCATGAAGTTATGGGAAAGAGTAGTGGAAGCCAGGCTGAGAGAAGAGGTGACCATCTGTGAGCAACAGTATGGTTTCATGCCGAGGAAGAGCACCACAGATGCCTTATTTGCTTTGAGGATGTTGATGGAGAAGTATAGAGAAGGACAGAAGGAGCTGCATTGTGTATTTGTGGATTTAGAGAAAGCGTACGACAGGGTGCCGAGAGAGGAGTTGTGGTATTGTATGAGGAAGTCAGGTGTGTCAGAAGTATTTGAGGGTGGTGCAGGACATGTATGAGGACAGTGTGACGGCAGTAAAGTGTGCAGTAGGTACGACAGACTGGTTCAGGGTGAAGGTTGGACTACATCAAGGATCGGCCCTGAGCCCTTTCCTGTTTGCAGTGGTGATGGACAGGTTGACGGACGAGGTCAGACAGGAGTCTCCCTGGACTATGATGTTTGCAGATGATATTGTGATTTGTGGTGAGAGTAGAGAGCAGGTTGAGAAGAGCCTGGAGAGGTGGAGATATGCGCTGGAGAGAAGGGGAATGAAAGTCAGTAGGTGTAAGACAGAGTACATGTGTGTGAATGAGAGGGAGGGCAGTGGAGTGATGCGGTTGCAGGGTGAAGAGGTGAAGAAGGTGGAGGAGTTCAGGTACCTGGGGTCAACAGTGCAAAGTAATGGAGAGTGTGTTAGGGAAGTAAAGAAAAGAGTGCAGGCAGGGTGGAGTGGGTGGAGAAGAGTGACAGGAGTGATTTGTGATAGAAGAGTATCTGCAAGAATGAAAGGGAAAGTTTATAGGACTGTGGTGAGACCTGCGATGTTGTATGGATTAGAGACAGTGGCATTGAGTAAAAGACAGGAGGTGGAGCTGGAGGTAGCAGAGCTGAAGATGTTGAGGTTTTCGTTGGGAGTGACGAGGATGGACAAGATTAGAAATGAGTTTATTAGAGGGACAGCACATGTAGGATGTTGTGGTGACAAGGTGAGGGAGGCGAGATTGAGATGGTTTGGACATGTGCAGAGAAGGGACATGAATTATATTGGTAGAAAAATGCTGAAGATGGAGCCACCAGGTAGGAGGAAAAGAGGAAGGCCAAGGAGGAGGTTCATGGATGTGGTGAGGGAAGACATGCAGGTAGTTGGTGTAAAAGAGGCAGATATAGAGGACAGGGTGGTATGGAGACGGATGATCCGCTGTGGCGACCCCTAATGGGAGCAGCCGAAAGAAGAAGAAGAAGATTTTCTGATGCTCATTTCTATGTTTCTTTGACTAACCCATAACGCTGTTGCCAAGAAAAATGGAAAAAAAAGCACGCGTTTTGGAAACCTGTCTGTGCTTGTATGATTTCATTTGCAACTGGAGTTAGCGAGCTCTCCCTTCACCCAGACTCAACGCGTTACAACGGCTTGTATCTAAACAGTAGCCTACCAAGTAAGTCATTGTTCACTGTCTTCCTCCTTCCTTTCACAACTACAGTATTTCTCTGGGGAGTTTATCTTTTGTCATCATCGTGCGTTTAAAAATCAACACCGGTGGAAGTTTTCTCCCGAAGCCGTGCAGCTCAGAACACAGGTGAAGTGCGTTTTTTCGTTTCCGTTCGGGAATTTCATTGGTCTAATGTTATAGGGCTCAGTTGTTTGGCTTGAAGCTTGTGAAACCGGGAAAAACCCAGGAAAAATTAATAAATTAGTTGTTTAAGCCGCGGGGTTCAAAACGTGGGAAAAAAAGTAGCGGCTTATATTCCGATAGTCCGAAAAATACGGTAAATATTAATTAGATGTAAATAAGTGGTTCCTACAGTATAAGTTTACAAAGAATCAAACAAAAGCAAATTAAAGCCATCAGTTGGAATGTATGTTAACAAGCATCCCAAAATCATGTTATGACTTCCAGTAATGTATCCAAATAAAAGTAATCAAGATCTTCTTATAATATTTAATATTATATAAACCTTTTTGTTTTATTTATTTTAAGAGAAATGCTAAAAAAAAGAAAGGCTGATCATTGTACTGCTTTTAAGTTAACGAACTTGATCTACAGATGTTCAGATGTAGTACATGGTATGCTGGTACATGGAAAATCTGCTCCAGGCCATGTCAGTTCAGGTGTCTCCTTTATTTCTGAATATAAAACTGTAAATGCTACTGCCAAAATATAATTTAGACCTTTCTAAATGCCTTCTAGTAATTAAAATCTCTACCAACACATTGACTTTATTCAGTTGCACTTTGACATGTCAAGCTATCATGCTTTTCCATGAAATGCAGTACATACTTTCCTGATGACTGCGCTGCCCTCTTCTCTCTCCTGGACAGCCATTCCTCTAGTGAAGTGGTGGATTCCTCTCGGTCCACATCCTCCCCCTGCTGTCTTTCTTCTGATAATAAATTGGAAAAAAAATCAAAAAATTGATTTACCGGTTAGTGGATTTTTGAATATACAGGAGAAAAAACAGAAGCAGTGTTCTGCCTTGGTAAGTTGCTAAACAGTAGCTCTCACCTCCCCACTCGATGTCTCGAAAGCTATAGCAATTCTGACCAATACTTATCTTTAAGTTAACAAAGCCACCTGCATCTCAATGCAGCCACATTCCAATTATTTGTACTTGTCTAAACCCTATACAAAGCCCAATATAATCTTATTTTATTACAATAAATATATTGTGATTTCATAAGTTGTTCTTTTAATATAATATTATTTGTTAAAATTTCACCAAGGTGCTAAAATGTCATTACAAATATTGCCATCAAAAAAAGAATAGCTGTGAGAATGAGCTGTATATTTCACTTACACCCTGACCTTTGTGATCAGAGTTCACACATTATTTCTGCTGGAGGAATGATGTCAAACATTTATGTATTTGTTTTCAGGCAGAAATGTCCTGTAAATTCTCTCTTATCATTTCCAACTTTTATTATTTTGCATTTAAAATGTAATTTCTTTAAATTTTGAGGTTGCTACCAGACATTATTGAGAGTGGTACATGATACAAATCAGCTTGTCAAGCTTATTTCCAACCTGTGTAACCATCTGGAGCAATTAATTTTATGCATCACCTGCCAACTTGTAAGACTTAATGGGTCTCAAGTTGCTTTCATTCATTTTGCAATGACAAAGTTCTTGTAAACTGGGAGTGTGTGCCAGCAGATGGTCTGATCAGACAGAAGCTGCTGAGTGGCAGACACCAGAAACTTTTTAGGTGCGACAAAGTACATAAGAGAAATACGGAAATAATATCCTTTTGACTCTCCACATATTTAAATTAGTACAGATGCAACTATGAAAGTGACTTTTTGTAGTATGATTAATTATCATTCAAGCTCAAAATTCTCAGTCTGCACAGTCATGTTCTTCTCTTCCAGTGAAAGCAGGTTTAGGTATGTTGCGCTCAACCCCACTCACAACACTCACATTTGCCTAAATGTCCTTTTTCAAATTAAAAATAACACCGAATTGGATGACACATCATCCAAAAGTATTTAAACATCTGACACCTGTTTGTTGTTTCTCCCAAAAAGGTTGACACATACAATTGTCTTTAAAAGTAATAACATTTGGTTTTCCCTGCACTCGAAATAAGAGGCTTAAGCATACTCTAGAATGGCCAGGCCCCTGTGCACAAAGCAATAAAGACATGTTGAGATGAACTGGAATTATGAGGTCTTCTGACTTAACAATGCCGGACTACACTAATGCTCTTGTGGCTGAATGAGGTCAGGTCCACACAGCACATTTCAAAATCTAGCTCAGATTATTTGTAGAGGGTAAAGATAAATAAAAAAAAAATATAAGAATCTCACTGTGAATATGTTGCTCCAAATTTTTCATATCCTGTTCAGACATGTGTGAGTACCGGCAGCTAGGGCCGAATACACACTGACCTGAAAGGGAGACAGGGTATATTGTTCATTATTAGATTACAATAAAACACAAGAAAATACGACACAGTTGTTACATAATTCCCACTTGTTCCCACTTGAGATATGGCCTTGTTTTGTTTTGCACTGAAGCTAAAACAGCAAAAAGTTCACATGTAGATAAATCATGTGAGAACTTTTACAGTCTTTATTAATATAGCAACCAACAAAATTCAAGTGAAATACAAACTGAAACATTTTAGAAAAATCGGGTGTGACTTTGTTTAGAATTAAATAATCACAATCAAACTGTTCAAAGGCAGTTATAAAAACCATCAATACTAAAAGAAGACAAGATGAAAACTTGGCAGGATGTCTGAGACTTAGGCAACATTAAAGAGGCTGAAGAAATATCTGGAAAGTACTGGTCACAACAAGTAACAATAATCTTTCATATTGTTCATGTCTGGGCTAAGGGTAGATTGGATAAAATTGAGGAAAGAAAATCAAACCCCACCTTAATCCATCTAAATATTTTTTGGTCTGATGAGACCAAGGAAGAACTTTCTGGACACAATTCTAAAAGATATGTTTGACCAAAACCAGACGAGTACCTCCCAAAAACCATACGCATGATACAGCTTGGTGGCACTGCTACATCTATTTTAGCACAAAACATCTGGAGCTCTGAAATTACAGTAGTCCACCTTCCGATCTGACCCAAAGTGAACGCTTAAAAAAAAAATGGTCAAGAAATGGCCCAGTCAGAGCACTGATCTTAAATCCAATGTAATCTGTGGGATTAATTGAGGCGCTGAACAAACGATCTTCTCGCTGATAGATCGGAAGCGTCTTTGCATGGAATATTTTATTTTGTTTTCAAATTAAATCATGATGCATTAAGATTGCACCCAATTCTACATTTAAGCTCCCATCACTAAACAGCACACCTCAACACCTTAACAATGATGTAACCAGAATGAATAGACATTAGGTGTCATCCAGAGGAGGATAGGTTCCTGTTTGAGTTTGCTTCCTCTCAAGGTTTCTTCAAGGGTTTAGGTCAGCACTTACTGTTCATTAGGGACAGACATATACAAATGAAACTCATAAAAATGTATAAATCTATTTATCTCTGTAAAGCTGCTATGGGACGATGTAAATTGTTAAAATTGCTTTAAAAATACAACTGAATTAAAATAAATTCTGGTGTTTTTTTTACCTATTAAAAATTTAAATTTTCGGTTGCTGAAACACAATGAAAGCAGAAAACTATAAAGCATTATTTTTCAATTTTATTGAATTTCAACGGAGATGTTCAGACTTTTTATTGTCCATTCTTTGTCTGGTCACACGATCTATGAGGACATCATCAAACCACCCACTGTACCAAATCCTCCTGGAGCTCTTTACCTGTCTGTAGAAACTTCCTGCATGGCTGTTTTGCTCTCTCGTCCTGAAGAATCGCAGCCGCATCTATAATACAGATGATCTGAGTATCAGATAAAACATACAGGAATCGAGGAAGCGGGGAAATGACTGGGTTCATGTTTTACCTCGGAAATGATCAAACCAGGCTTTTTTGGCTCTGTGGTGCTGAACGCCGTTCAGATGTTTCTTTCTGTTGTGTAATGTGTCCTGAAAGCTGCGATCACAGTAATCACAGTGATAGCGCTTTCCCATTCCTCTTCAACACGTGTAATGTTTCAGAAAGATATGTTAACAGTTGATATGACCAGGACTTTAAACGGAGCCCTCTCCCGACTGTACTTCTCCTACAGCGATAAAGAAAACGCACCCCCAACTTGGAATTCCTACTCTAATGGACTTCTCACATCCGAGTTTCTTCTAGTTCCGCAAAGTCACGAGTTTGTAGCGCTTCTTACCAGACACATTCGCTGGGTCATATAAAGATCAAATGTTTAATTCGAGGGAAAAAATTAACAAATCTCACCACAGTTCATTAACTCGACGCAAACAAATGACGAACACGGAAGTCCGACGTCCCCCAGCCAATCCGAGAGCAGGATATAGTGTGAGCGCATCATGGTCGCAATGCGCATGCTCTGAAATCTTCTTTACCGCTGTGTACAGTGTTCTCTGGTGGATTGTTTTAATTCCCTATAAAGCGACCAATAAAAACTCAATTCATTCTGTCCTGGACAAAGACAGTTTATATCTCAATATGGTTTTCTCAATATGTCTCACCAGAGTACCGGCAAAAATATTGTCAGGGTGTTTTCTCAATCTGATTACTTTTATTTGTTTTCCTCCTTTTTAGTTAATAATTGTTGAAAAGGTTTAAATAAAAGTAAAATTGCACGATAAGTCTAATTTATTTTTTATTTTTATAAGGAAACGGACATGGAACACACAATAACAATGAATAAATACGTAATAAATGAAAGAAAAAACAGACTCTTTTCTGCTTAAGCTTGTGAAGTGTGTTTGTTTTGCATA
Source organism: Silurus aristotelis (assembly GCF_946808225.1). Taxonomy (NCBI): domain Eukaryota; kingdom Metazoa; phylum Chordata; class Actinopteri; order Siluriformes; family Siluridae; genus Silurus; species Silurus aristotelis. Next base: position 11,371,859 of record NC_139599.1, on the reverse strand, counting down.
GTGGAAAGGCATCCTGCACCTATGCTAAAACATTTTTTACAAGTTTTAGAGCAACACATGCAATGGAATGCTGCTGCAATGTAGACTATGTCTGTATCCTGAGCTGCAAAAAGTAGAAATTTTCAGAAAGTCTGTTTAAGTAGGTTGATTAACATTAAATTAAAAAAAACTGAATGCACAGCCAGCACCTCTGATCTATAGATAGGATTGTGGAATATTAAATCTCTCATGTCAAAAGCGCTGACTATAAACAAAATTATTACCGACCAGGAGTTTAATGTAATGTGTTTGACAGAAACGTGGAATAAACCAAACAAATATCTGGCATTAAATAAAGCGAGTCCTCCTGGGTAGACTTACATACACCAGCCCCGTCTAAATGGCAGAGGAGGCGAAGTCGCAGCTATTTATATTAATAATAATCTAAATGTCACACAAAAAACTAAACACAAATGTAACACATTCAAAGTTCTTTACACCAACATAAAATATTCAGTGTCCGAAAGCAGGTCCAGTCAGTCAATTCCATTAATTATTATTTATAGACCCCCAGGGCCCTACTCTGATTTTCTTATCGAATTAGCAGATTTCATCACAAATGTTGCTATTAATTAGATCTCCGTCTGACCCCGCAGAGATCGACTGGGCTACTGAATACCTAGAATCAATGTTCAGTTACCCTCTAGATCAGGGGTCACCAACCTTTTTGAAACTGAGAGCTTGGGTACCGATTAATGTAAAGGGCTACAAGTTTGATACACACTTCTGAAATAACAAATTTGCTTAATTTATTTTAATTATATGTTTTATCTGTTTAAATTCACACCAATGCAAGTGTGATTTAAAAAAGAATAGCAACAAAAAAATTAGATGCAGCTTACTGGTAAGTGGCGCTATGGTAAGCTATTTTTAGAAAAGGCCCTCGGGCGACTCATGGTCCTTGCGGGCAACCTGGTCACCATGTTGGTGACCCCTGCTTTAGATGATGTAGCTCCCCTTAAAACCAAAATGATCGGGGAAAGATGCACCGTGGTATAATGATCATACGTGCACCTCAGAACAGACCACTTGGAAATTAGAACGTAAAAGGCGTCAAACCAAATTGACAGTGTTTTAAATAGCATGGAAGGAGAGGAAAGCTCTTAGTGCTGCTAGATCAGCATATTTCTCCACTGTTTTAGAAAATAAAGCATAATCATAGATTTTTATTCAACACGGTAGTAAAATTAACAGGAAATAAAAACACTGCACTAACATGCACACCATCAATAGGTTGTAATGATTTCATGAATTTTTTTAATAATAAAGTTGAAAACATCGGGCAATAAATTTGGACAATTAATTTAAATCCAACCTAATTTATAAATAACCCTGTAGACAGCAATGTAATTATAACAATCGATTACAAAGTTTTACCCCTATTCAAGAGAATTCATGAATTTTATTTATTTCCTCATTAAAATCATCAAACTGCATTCTTGATCCCTTGCCTACAAGATTCTTTAAACAGATAATTCCAAAGGTAATTGAACCTGTTTTAAAAATAATAAACTCCTCCATTAGCACTGGCTATGTACCTAAATCCTGCAAACTGGTATTTATCAAACCCCTAATTATGAAACCGGACCTTGACCCATGTCAGCTATCGAACTACAGGCCAATATCAAACATTCCTTTTATTTCCAAGATTTTAGAAAAGGTTGTAGCACAGCAGTTATGCTTACATCTACTTAGGAATAACATTTTTGATTATGTATCAGTCAGGATTTCGGCCTCATCATAGCACAGAGATGGTGCTAGTTAAGGTGGTAAATGACCTGTTATTGGCCTCTGATCAGGGTTTTGTCTCTTTACTTGTTTTGCTCAACCTTAGTGCAGCTTTTGACACCATTGATCATACTATCTCGCTTGCTAGACTAGAGAATGTTTTTGGAATGAATGGAACGGCTCTCTCTTGGCTCAGGTCTTATTTGACTGATTGCTATCAGTTTGTTAATGTAAATGGTGAGTTCTCCACACTATCCGAGGTAATGTTTGGTGTTCCGAAAGGATCTGTCTTAGGCCCTCTGCTTTTCTCTTTTTATATGCTGCCTCTGGGTGAAATTATACATAAACATGGTATTCGCTTCCATTGCTATGCTGATAATACACAGTTGTATATTTCAGCAAAGCCAGATGAGAGAGATGTTGAGGAGTGTGTAAAGGACAGACAGTTTGATAACTTCCTTCTGCTTAACTGGAATAAGAAGAAAGTACTTTTACTAGGACCACTTGCAGCTGGAAGAAAACTTTCCGATTACGTAGCATCTCTGGATGGTCTTTCTGTCTCAGTGTGTACAGCTGTCAAAGACCTTGGTGTGATTATTAACCCTAGTCTTTCCTTTGAGTCTCACGTGAATAATATCACCAGGATCGCCTTCTTTCACCTTAGAAATATTGCTAAAATTTGAAATATGATGTCGTTACAGGATGCAGAAAAACTAGTTCATGCTTTCGTTACTTCTAGATTAGACTACTGTAACGCTTTACTGTCTGGGTGTTTGAGTAAGTGAATAAATAAGCTTCAGTTAGTTCAGAATGCAGCAGCAAGAGTCCTCACTAGATCAAAAAAATATGACCACATCACCCCTGTTTTAATCAGTCTACACTGGCTCCCAATCAAATCTCGCATTGATTATAATATACTACTGACGTATAAAGCACTTAACGGTCTCGTACCACAGTATCTGAGTGAACTTCTGTACCAGTATGATCCTCCACACCTACTTAGATCAAAAGGTGCAGGTGCAAAATTAGTTTGTACCTTAAATAATGAAGACTACAGCAGGGGGCAAATCTTTCTCTTATAAACGGCACAGTTATGGAACAGCCTTCCAATCAGTGTTTGGGACTCAGACACAGTCTCAGTGTTCAAGTCGAGGTTGAAAACATATTTATTTAGTCAAGACTTTAATCAGTATATTTTTCTTATGTAAAAGAGCAGATCTGGAGGGATCATGGATATAGAGTGTTTGGTGAACTGGGATATTTGTATGCTGTCGTCCCCTCACTCTCACACGTTCACTCAGGTTTGTTGACGGTGGTGTGGTGGGTCGCATCTTATCCCAGAGATCCCTCATGTCTGTGTTACGTTATGGTTTTCCCTTTTAGTTATGCTGCCATAGCGAGTCTTGCTGGAGTCCAAACTGCACAGTCTCCTTAATTTTCATACAACAATAAGGACACATAATAATCCATATCCTTCTCTTCCTGTCACCCCTCTTCTCTCTCTCTCTCTCTCTCTCTCTCTCTCTCTCTCTCTCTTGGTTGAGGTAAACATGCTCCTGAGGTTCCAGTGACCACTGTTCCTGCCCATCTTCTCAGATCTTCCCACTTTGTCCTGGTCTGCCTCTGGATAGTGTTCTATTCGATTGGAGGCCTCTCTGTGCGGGGATCCATGAAATTACGGAGTCAGAACCAGAGCTGTGAGGATGGATTTAGACTGTAGTTAATGTCAACAGTCTGCTACACTGAATCATGACTACAGTTTGCATCTGATCACCATCACTGCACACCTCAACATTGTTTATCTGTAATAAATGGACATTCGGTGCATCCCAGGTGAGGATGGGTTCCATCTTGAGTCTGGTTTCTCTCAAGGTTTCTTCCTTATGCCATCTCTGGGAGTTTTTCCTTGCCACAGTTGCCACTGGCTTGCTCTTCAGGGAAAAACTTACACTTGTAAAGAACATCTTATTCATTCTTCATTACCACATTAACTGTGTAAAGCAGCTACTGAGGACTGACACCTAGAACATTAGAAAATTAGAACTGCAGAATTAAACTCCACCAGTTTTGATTGATTTGAATGTGCTGTCGAAAATATTGGCTATATATTTACACCAACACTGTTCTTTTGCACTCACCCATGCTCAGAGTTTTAAAGTGATTCGTTGCACACAATCTCTTTTTACCATTTGTTTGATAGAACTGTTGTTAACAGCATTAACAAAGCAGATAAAAGTCAAAGACAACAAACAGGGGGGATCACATGCCATTGATTTATGAGAGTAAATTGCCCTAGGGGAAGTGGTATCTTAGTGGTTAAGGATCTGTGTTACTAATTGGAAGGTTGGGGATTAAAGCCTCAGTATTGCCTCTCTTGGGCCTTTGAGCATGGCCTTTAACCCTTTATGCTCCAGGGGTGCTGTATCATAGCTGTCCACATATCGCTGGGATATGCGAAGATATTTCACTGTGCTTTAAATTTACGTGAGAAGTAAAAAGCGCCCCTTCACCCATAACGTTTTGTAAATAACACTTTACTACACTCCGTCCAGCAGAGGGCGCAGTCCGGCTTCTTGCGCCTCTCATGACAAACTTGTTTGTTTTTAGCCAACAGTAGCGTGATGGAGGCAGCTTGACTTTCTCCATGCGCCTGAGACCTCTGGAGTGACCTGCATTACACCGGGACACAGAGCCCCAAGTTTGAGCCGCGGCTGCTTTTTTAACTTGAACCATTTTAAAGCGCAGGGTCGATGGCGAAGAACACGTTTTCCTTCCGTTTCAGGAAGGTGGACGTGGACGAGTTTGATGAGAATCGTTTCGTAGAGGAGCAGCAGGACGAAGCGGCAGAACAGCGAGGACCAGACATAGCGGAGGTGGACAATCTTATCCGAAAATATCCTTTTAAATGATTATACATATATAATTATAAATTAGCACAACCTGTTCAGCATGCGAACTGCACAGTCGAGATCATTATGCTGTCTAAAGCAGGTGATGATCATTGTTTTGATGTAACTTTGTTCTCACGACATTTGGTTTTCAACTGTTTTAATCTCGTTCAGGTTTTATTGTTTGATGTTTGTATGGAACATCAAACAATGTTTTATGTTACTGTCATAACATTAAAACAGATGCCACAGGCAGGTGATTTTTCTGCTTAAAGCATCTACTGAACTTGATCTTGAACTGTGAAGAATGGGCACATGCACAACAATAGAAAGCATGTATGTGTAGTCTATTTCATCTACTGTCCATGACACAAAGCTATAATAATAAAAAAGAAATTTACATCATAGTAGAATGTACATGTGCAGAAGAAGAATTTGTATACACTGGAAATCCTGTACATGATGAAATGACAAAATATAGCAAATATGTGAACTACAGAGGTTACAGAGAAGTAAAAGAAAAACAGTATGACTTATTTTAAATTATTTGAATAATTAATTTGAATAGCGTGCAGGTGCGCGCAAGATGTGTGCACAAGCATAAACAGGCTGAGGTAGTGTGTGTTGTGCAAGTTCAAGGTGTAATCTAATATATATTTTCTCATGCTTATGTAGTATCACATGCAGTATGCATCAGTAGGTCCTTTTGCACCTGAGAATATGCATTATTTATTAATTATTAATATGCATATAAATTATAGTACAGTCAGTCGGTTAAATTGGTGCTCGACCACTCTGGATTACAGTTTTATCCTGAGATATATCTTATAAAAAATAAATATCCACCAACCACATGAGATATGTGATCATGCCTCTTAGTATGTGCAACAAGGAGAGCAATAAGAGACAGAAATATAGCATGCAAAAGAATAAGAAACCCAGCAAAAGAATAAGAAAATAAGTTGCAAAGCATTTTAATGCTAATGGGAATAACAATATGGAGATTGGATCACTGAATGAGTGATAATAAGAAACGTGAGATCACATGCAAAGACTAGAGAATGGAGAAAGAGAAGAAAGGGCTAGACTGCCACAATTCTTCCTGTTTTTTTTTTTTTTATTAAAGGCTGTCTGGATTATATTTCTTAAGGAATGGAATTAATAGGGATAGAAAGGGGCCCATTGTATGAACCACTCACATTGTTTGAAATGTGTCTAAATATGGTTAATTGCACAATTAATAATAAGTAATAATGGCACAAGAACTTGCACAGCGGTTGATAGACAGCCATCAGCTGCTTATTACTTCAAAAACAAATGCTGTGAATGTTTTCAAAAAAGTTCTACATTAATTTTAGATGTGAACAGTCAGATGTGTCTCAAGATTTATGGCAGAATATTTGTTGCTCCATTTAAATTTTTTTGTGATTTACAAATATAAAATGAGATCCTTAAATTGAGATACACATAGTTTTGGATTTCACAAATGAGTATTTGGCTTACAAATCAGTTTGAAACCCACAACCTCACATACCCTGTGGTTTGTTTGTGGAGCCAGCTGCATTTGTTTGCTGAATGAATGCATTTAATTCATGTATTTCTGAAACATGTCTTAAGCTGATTCAATCTACAGATACTGCAGTATTGTAAATGTTGCTTCTATCTTTAGTAGCAACTTTATGCTGGTACAACTGTGGCAGATCTTTAAGACAATTCCGGTAACACAAGAAAGGAGAATATCAACCCAGAATGAGATCCCAGTGGCTTGTATGCATGACAATGCTGTCCAATGCTGTCAGTTTGCCAAGCCAAAACATTTCTCGTCGTCTTCTTAATTAATTAATTAACAACATCATACATTTACTATAAAAGACAATTTGCTGTGATACGCTGTATTTAAGCACATACTGTCAGCATTAAGTCTCTCTCTCTCTCTCTCTCTCTCTCTCTCTCTCTCTCTCTCTCTATATATATATATATATATATATATATATATATATATATATATGGTTATACAACAAATATTCCCCATAGGAGATTTAATTACAGAGTGAATGTGTTTCCTTGTTTGTAGCTGGTGCTCATAGAGACTGAATATTTATTTCTGTTGTTGCCAGAGCTATTGCCATTGGTGCTACAGAAAAGACGTTCAGTTTGACAGTTGGCATCAGATAATTTAGCTATAGATAGAGCTACACTTGAGTATCGCATGTTTTCAGAAACAAGTAATTGTCAGGCCTCAAATATAATAATGCTCTACATGCACATGTTACAAAAACTGTTTTCTTTTATTTAATTTTCTTTTAAGTCACACAGCTGCACAGTCTTAGAGAACACACAGGTGTTGACGCTGCACTGTTGATTTAAATTAGTCCTAAAATACAAGGTCCCTCAGGGCAGTGTACTGGGTCCCACTGGGTTCCTTGTTTATACCGTCGGGTTTGCAGCATTTGCATTTTCCCTGCACGCTGCATGGTAAGCTTAACCTTTTTAGATTTGGTATTTTAAAATACAGTTTGTACATTAAACTAATTGTTGGAAGCTAAATGTTACCAATCAAAACCATCAGACTTCCTTATTCCACTTTGCCTTTAAGCTTTTTATGAAATGTTTCTTAGATGGCAGAATGTTTATGAACGAAGTGAAATTATTGTCAGTGTCACAGGTGAGAATATTTATAATAAAGGAGCACCACTATGGTAGTAGTTTGTCAAGCAGCATAATTAGGGTTAAATTTTGGTGAGCTTTCATAGTCTTTGGGGACATTTTCAAATTTGAAATATTTTGAATAATAAATAAAAAATTATTATTATTTTGTCTGTTTATAACTAGTTCTCTATGCTTAAAACATGATTATTTAGCATTATGATTTATGTTTTACTTATTCTATGGAAAATGTGAGTGTTTACTCATGACCAAAACTCTAAATTTGCTGATTATATATATCAGGAGCTTTGTGAAGGGACTAACAAATACATCAACTCTATTTTACCACCCTGTCAGAAACAATTATTCTGTCATTAAATCAGTAGGCAGAGCTTAGATTAGCTCTGCCCCCTTTTCTTTAAAAGAGAAGGCAACTCATAACGCAAATGCCGGGGCCTTAAACATGGCAAACTGCCTATTCCTTAATCTTGAGAGAAATAAATAAATCACGTATTTATTTCAGAAAGAAATGTGAAAAAATTTATTATATTCTTGAGTAAAACCGTATTAGCTGGTTCCTTAACCTGCTGCAATGTACTGGAGACATGATCACAGCTTTCCATGTTGCTCTTAGAAACCCCCCAATCAACAGCAAGGATCTAGCAATAAAGGTAAATTTTTACAGTCTTCTCCATTTATCTATTCAATTAAAAAGCACTTTTTATTTTCTGATTGTGGCCTAAAGTGTTGTTTTCTCTCTGTTACACTTTCTGACTTTGTCTCTCAGGAGAAAGCTCAGGCAGTCATGTTGAAGGTACTGATGTCATTTAGGAGTAGTGACATAGAGCCTGCAGTCAAATCCCTGGACAAGAATGGCGTCGATCTGCTTATGAAGTACATCTATAGGGGATTTGAGAAACCTTCAGATAGCAGCAGTGCCGTTTTGCTGCAGTGGCATGAAAAGGTTGTTTTTATTTTATTTTATTAACTAGTGTATAAAGAATCTGTTTGCACTCCGAAACATTGCTTGAACAACGGATCATCTTCACTGGATCAACTTCATCTTCTTTTTGTTGGAGTTTGATTGATAAATAATGAAGAAGGGAGCAAACACATTCTCCTTTGTAAAGTTGTGGTGTTCAGAGTGTTCAGCTAATTTTCAACCAGTCTGATTTAGACAATACACCTCTGTGTACTCTTTGCAGTGTCATTTTCTTTTGATCTAATTAATTTATATAAGTGAAGTTGCCTTGATAACTAAAAATTCTTAGAGTACTAAGAATGCTAAAAAAAGATTTAGTTTGCTAGTTAGCCCACAAACCTAAATTATATTGCATAATATATTTATATAGCTCACCCCAAATATATATCAACAATAAAGCTAGTTACTCTAGATAACTGTTAGGGACAGCACATGTAGGACGTTTTGGAGACAAGGTGAGGGAGGCGAGCTTGAGATGGTTTGGACATGTTTAGAGGAGGGACATGGTGTATATCAGTAGGAGAATACTGAGGATGGAGCTGCCAGGAAGGAGGAAAAGAGGAAGACCAAGGAGGAGGTTTATGGATGTGTGAGGGAAGACATGCAGGTGGTTGGGTTGAAAGAGGCAAATGTAGAGGACAGAGGGGTATGGAGACGGATTATCCGCTGTGGCGACCCCTAATGGGAGAATCCGAAAAAAGAAGACTCTAGATAACTGTTATGTTGCCTCTAAATGGCACATTTAACTATCTAACTTGATTCAACTAGCGAATGACTTGATGCTGTCTGACTTATCAACACATTGACTTTGTTGTGCCATAACATCCTCAGGGTTCGCAACAGAGTCATAAAACATTACATCATGAATGTGGCCACAAAGTCAAGTCAAGTGAAGTTTATTTGTATAGCGCTTTTCACAACAGACATTGTCTCAAAGCAGCTTTACAGAAATCAACAGTTAAGGTGAATGGTGTGTATTTATCCCTGATGAGCAGCCGTGGCGACTGTGGCAAGGAAAAATTCCCTTAGATGTTATGAGGAAGAAACCTTGAGAGGAACCAGAGTCAAAAGGCATCTAAACTCAAAAATCTCAGACACAAAAATCTAGAGCAGATGTGCCCAAACATTTTCCTCTGAAGGTCCAAAAATCTTGATTAAGGGCCATGGGACAGAAGTTTTGCCTCTTTGAGTAGGGTTTTTGCATTATGCAAACTATTATATTAAAATTAATGTTGCCATGGTTTCCATCATTTATTATTTCATAATATTAATACATAAATAAATATTATTCTGTAATCTGCTTAACTAACTTTTTTAAGCTTTCTAGTTCAATAAAACTTATAGTGCAATAAAAATATAGAAACAATCCCAACATACTGTAGAGTTCAATGCCTAATACAGCTATACAAGTTATATAAGCAATACAGCTAGATGTTTGTGAAATCAGTGTGCTCTGATGAGAGACATGAAGCTGCTTTATATTTTTAAAAGGTTTTCCAAATTGGGCTGCAGCTGACTTACTGACAAATTAGGAATATTATTTAGGAGGCAATTTGTTTCTCAGTTTACACTTTTAAATTGTTCAGGCTGAGAGTCTCCTCACAGAGCTGGGTACTGCCAACGTTTTTGCAGCCTAAAAAAGTATTAAGTGCTAAATTAGAAATAAAGATCTGTGCCAATAGCACCCCCATTTCCCCTCTTCTCATATATAGCATGGTAGGCCAAATCAAAAGTCACCATGGGCCAACCTCTGATCTCCAAGGGACATGGTTGAGCATATAGAAAAGCAAATAAGGAGAAACCAATGCAATTGAAAGAATTATCATCCTCAGTAAACAATGAGGTTTGTGTTAATGATTTCCTTGACTGGACCAGCTAACAGTTCTTTTGGCTGTCTTAGTTAAACTTGAAAGTCAGTCAGCTGAGTCAGTCACAAGTAGCTTGCTGTTTTTCATCTTCGATTAGGGTTTTGAGAAGACTTTCACATGGATCTGCAGAATATATGAAGAGGCTTGGTGTGGGTCAGATGTGGGCTGGGTAGCCAGCAGTAATTGCCATCTCTATTCAATGCATAGTTATTCTAGCTGGGGGGGAAAAAAGACAGGAAGTTATCAATCCATCACAGAGGCTTCCATTGTATCTCCTGTATCAGTCAATACAAGGTTGAGGCAGATACAGTATTTTTTAGCAATGAAGTTAAAGATAAGGAAGTGACTATTAAATGAGGATTGAGCATTAGTGATAAACACGTGAAGGAGCAGATGAAAAAATTAAAACAACTAAAAAGAAAACATTAAATCTCTCAAGATCTCAGACCATGAAACTAGTAAGTAAATAAACATGCAGCTGGCCAATTTATTTATGCTGCAATGCATGTTGGGAGTTTTTGTACTATTCTGGCACCCAGCGTTATTTAACTTAAATAAACAGTAATGTAATTTTTTTATAATTTACAGGATTTTACCTTCGCTTTTTTACATTCTCTTAGCGTTAAATCTACAAACTTTTTTACAGTTTTACAGTGTAGATTATTTGATCAATATCAAGCATTAGATGATGGAACTGTTCAGAAAGTTAGGGAGAGGCCAGAATCAGGTAGTTGCCTGAAAGGTTACATTTGCACAAGTTAAACATTTATGATGGCTTCAGGGATTACAAAGAAACCATTAAAAGAACTTGGCTATTGCTGAAAATCTTAAACATAATTCCTTTTAGTAGTAATGTGTGAACATGTCAGTTTAGTTTAATGAACCCACTTGTGACTTTTTTAAGTAGATAATTTCAACACTTATGTGTGAATTTGAATTTACATTTGCTCATGGTTGCTATAGCACAGAGTAGTATACCCTGCAACACAGCACACAAACTGGCTTTGCAGCACAGCCAAAGAACCAACAGGTGGCACTGTGGAGACTTTTAGCCGACTAGTAACTACTTTTATATTTGGTCAGCATGTGAAAAAGACACTTTGACACTTGCTCTAATTTTTCTCTGTTTGCAATTATCATATTCAAAATCCAATCAAATAAATACAATTATAATAATAATGCATTTGTATTAACTCAAAGAACATTTTAAATATTTATTCTTATTATATATGAATTTGTATTACTTTACTGCCTCCTGTACAGGAAATAAATAAAAAGAAATATATTAATAATTGCAACAGTTGATCAGTCCTCCAGTCAGTCCAGTTCTCCAGGAGACTGATAATTCAGTAATTAATTTAGTTCTTTATTTCTTTTTAATAAGTAGTAGTGCAGGCCACCTTTTTAGGCCTTTTTGCTATAGTATGGTAGTAGTTGACCTCAGCAGCAATTTACAAACAAATTGCTGATCTTAAATAACCTTCCATATGATGAGAGGAATCTGGTCATCTGTTAAATGGAATGCAAAATGGAGATTAAATAGAAAAATGTAAAACAATAAAACAAAAAAGATTTTCAATTGGCATGCTATTTTAAATGCATACATGGTGGATGCATATTGGCTGATGGGGTTTTAATGCACAATAGTCTTCAGCGTAACCCTCGTGTTTTTTCTACTTATAAGACCCACTGCACTTGTTTTCATTTATAAACGTTGGCATATTTTGTTATAACAACACTTCTACACACAGCACTCTGAAATCAGATTATATGGGAGCATGTTTATTCATATCAAAGTAATTATTTAGGAGCATGTTCATTTGTTTGTGACAATATATTGCTCTGTAATGGAACTGTAATCTTTCACTTTCTCCAGGCCTTTGCTGTTGGAGGACTTGGCTCCATCATCCGAGTTATGACATCCAGAAAGACTGTATGACAGTCAATCATGAACACTGCCTCAGAAAAGGCTAACTGTCTTACAGAGGGTTCTTACTGATTCATTCTTGAATGGAGAAGTCTGTGATTCATTTAAGCCGAGTGGAGGGCATATAAATGCATGTATGTATGTATGTATGTATGTATGTGTGTGTATATGTATGTATGTATGTATGTATATATATATATATATATATATATATATATATATATATATATATATATATATATATATATATATATTACACACTGATCAACCATAAGATTAAAACCACTAAGAGATTAAATTACATTGGTTGTCTAGATACAAAGGCACCTGCGAGGATCTGAAATATATGTGGGAAGTAGTAAAGTCAGTTCTTGAAGTTGATGTGTTGAAGTAGGAACAATGGGCAAGTAAAAGAACAGACGGTGCAATGCAGCTGGTCAGAGTGCTGAACCCTGTCCACCACCAAAAGCACCAACACTGGAAATCTGAGAATCAGAACTAGACCATGGAGAAATAAAAGAAGGTGGCCTGGTCTTATGAATCATGTTTTCTTTTATTTAATGTGTACGGCTGGGTGCTACCAGCATACACTAAGAAAATAAAAGCCATTAGAGCCAATGTCCTGCTAAGAAGCCTTGGGTGCTGGGATGCTTTGAATTAGTAAACACCCTTAATTACAACTGTACTCCCTAAAAGCAGTGGACTCTTTCAGCAGGATAAAGCACCTTGGGAGAATTCTATTTATGAATGGGGTTGACTTGGCCTCCAAATCCCCCAGATCTCAATCTATTAAAGAAGTCCATGATCCATGAAGGCCCCACTTTGCAACTTACAGAATTTGCTGCTAAAGTCTTGGTGCCCAATGCCACAGCACACTTTTAGATGTCTTGTGGCATCAATCAATGTAGTGGCACGAGTAAGGCCTATAAAATATTATGCAGGTGGTTTTAATATTATGACTATGACTTTAATAGTATGACTATTTTATGTGTGTATTTATAGAGAAGTTCAAAGAAGATAATGTGATCTTGTAAGAAGACAGCACTGCATTTGAAGGGGCTCTGTTATAGTGAATTTCAAAAAGTATATTGAGTGAGTGTTATGCATGAAACTGGTATGAGATTTGGATATAGTCATTATATTTTGCTTCCTTTTTTGTCCCGTCTCTATTGTAGAGAGAGAGAGAGAGAGAGAGCGAGCGTTTGGGCTTCCTCTTAGAAACCTTTTTTGTTTGAAAGAAGAGTTTACACCAAAAGAGGTGATGGGGATCATTATGAAGTGCCTGTTAAATAAAGTTATTGGATTTTGCTCTGTGTGATCAGAGCCTTTGTTTTTTCAACTAGACCTATGCATTCCTTTTTCAATTTAAAATGTTCTAGCCCAGAGATGTTGAAAGGGGTGCCTTTTCCTTCATTTGGACAAAGTACTGTTCCCTTCATTAGAGGTCAAGTTGTGAGTGTTTAACTCAACAGGCCTAACAGAAAAATACACACTCTTGCTTTAAGCTAATAGAATGTCAACTTTAGCAAAAATTAAACAAAACAATCATTTTAATATTATTAAATAGCATTCTGAAGAACAAAAAGCTTGCATGGTTTGGTATTACATTTTTCCTCGTCCTTTTTTTCTGAACAAGTACAATGTGGCAAAAGATAAGACATCCATAAAAAGTTATTAAAACATGACATTTGGAGAATACAATTCAAGCTAAATGACAAAACTATAATACCCCTTAACTTATAAAGAAAGAGTATTGAGATCATTTTGTTACCACTAAAATCATCCGACCTCACAACAGTAGGAAGTGCTACAGAAGAAGAAAAAATAAATAATAAACAAGCAATCCTTCAACTTTGTCTCTACAAACAAGCATCTACAAAGGCATAAATGGCACATTATCATTTCAGTACCATTTTTTATATGTACATTAACAATTCTATACAGTGGGTAGCTAGTTATTAAAGATATTATGACCACATATGTCACAGTTTTGGCAGGAAAACACCCAAAATATAACTAGCCCAATTCAACAATCAGATACAGGATTAGCCAGTTAGGGAATGTGCTTTAGTTAGTCCCTGTCCGGATTTTCTTATCTTAATGCCTCTTACTCACTAAGTGCTACAAGTGTCAGAAGATGCTCCAAACAATATTAGGGCTGGATCATATACTGTCAGTATCCAACATGCTAAATCAACACTACCAACACATGCACACAAACAAATAATATTTTAAATCAATGTCAAGCAGATATGACCATGTGGAAGTGGAGGAAACAAACATGCCCTTTATCTGTTTCCCAGTGCTCTTTAAACAATTTCTGTTAGTTCAATTAAAGAAAGTTTGGTGTACAAAGTGGGTTCAGTAAACCTGGCAGTGACAGGCTCAATTAAAACATTTTACACAGCAGATCTGTCTGATCTGCATGATCTGTTTGGCAGTGATTTGTACTTATAATATGAGGGATCTTTATTTAGAGATATGTGGCCCTTTAAAAGATTTAAAACAACAAATACATTTGGGTTTGATAACCAAAGAGGACGCAAAGAAGAAAGGTTAGCTTTCAGTTCCTGATATTTACATCATGCGTTAAACAGTTTAGTTTTTTCAGGGATCCAAAATTTTGAAACGACATTGCTCTGAATGTTTACACTTTTTTTTTTTTTTATATGGTGCCCTAGATTTCATCTGTGCAGACTGAATTTCTTGTTTACAAAGATAAAATGAACATGAAGACCAAAGAGCTGTCTATGAAAGAAAGCAAGAAAATTTTTAATCCAAGCTATAGTATAAGCATTGGGCATAGATAAATGAACAATTTGCAATGTCCTGAAAAAGCAAGCACTTGTTTACTAACAAACAAAAAATAAAAATTATATATATATATATATATATATATATATATATATATATATATATATATATATATATATATATATATATATATTTTTTTTTTTTTTTTTTTTTTTTTCAACAAAAATAGTGTGAAAGCTGTGATGAAAAACACAAAACCAACATTCAGTAACATTAGCAATAACCACCTCAGGGCAGGGGTCTACAATCTACCTTTGAGAGCAGTAATACAGAGACCAAACTGCTGGATACAAACCACTCATCAGCAGTAAGAATCATAAGGGCAAAAAAGAAAAACAGAGATGCAAACATTCCAAAACATAGATTAACCTGTAATGTGATAAAAAAAAAGACCAACATGAGAAGAAAAAACCTGCCATGTTGTTTTACACGATGTAGTTACTGAAATTCAGATCAATTGTCTCATATTCATCTTTTGATCTCAAACCCAAATGTCTTCAGTTTAAACCAAAAACAATGGAATTGGACTTGCCATGCCAACACTTTAGGAAGAAACATTTTTTTAAGAAATTAAAATACGTAAGAAATGTTAAATAAGTTTGCAGGCAGGTTAAAATTTGTGTCACAGACAAGAGTTGTGTTTAAAAAGGGCAAAAGCACAATGAGTCATGTTAAGACATGCTAAAATGCCTTTATTTCTTTTATTCCAAAGTAAAAAAAAAATCTGATCTGATTTATGACAAAAGACCCTATGCCTTTTTTTTTTTTTTTTTTTACTTTGTAATTATGAGGCATGGCGTGTAAATCGAGGTTACAAACTATGCCACATAAAATGTGGAAAAAAAAAAAAAAAGATCAGAACACTTTCTGCACTGTTTGTTTTAAGAAATAACCTGCTCTGCTCATACATGGCCAGTGTCTCACTTAAAACACATACAGCAAGAGTCTTTTAAATGCCTTTGATAATAGTCAAATGGCTCCATAATTCAATAATGAACAGATTTTCTGGGGCCTTGTGCTTTTCTTATGGTAAAATGTGCTACTGATCAACTAATAATTGCACATACGGTCAAAATCAACAAAAGGGGTAAAAATTGTGGCAAGAAAGACGCAAACCATAATGTTGGGCTGAACATGGCTCATAATTGTGTTAAAAGTATGAAGAAGATAAAAATAAAGTGTGCCACACAATGTCATTACAGACGTACTAACAAACCACATCACCACAAGGTCAAACTCAAATAGCATAAAGTGCAATGCTATCCTCATCATCATCATCATCACAATAAATATCATTATTAAGACTGCGAATTAAGAAACAAAATAATGTTCATGTCAAAGGATAGGCAGACACTAATGCTTCATCTGCTCCATTCATGAACACTGCACAAACATGCAATGGGTCATCACGCCCAGCCCACCCGCTACACACATCAGGAACAACCTATAAATTGGATGGACATTGCTCTCTGCATCACAATTTATTTATATACAATCAGGTACAGAAATTATTTGTATATGGACAAAAAAACTTTTTTTTGATCATTTGTTCACAAGAGTGGGCCAGATCAAGAACAACCATTAGTAGGTATGTGTGTCAAAAGTCAACAATCAAAAAAGACTTACCAAAGTGAATAGTGATTTTAAGTAAAAATATAAACCATTAGTATGCCCCCTAAAGACCAGATTAGAGTTTATGAAAAATATTTACAGTACAAAGTCTGTACAGTTCCAGGACATTCCATGAACAGATGAGAAAGATCAGCTTGTACCAGCATGCTGAAGAACGGTAGATACTCTAATAATCTGATGCATACCAGCTCATATTACTGCATTGGCAGGTATGGCTGCCAGTGGAATTGTTTCCCTTGTATTTATTCATCATTTGCCTGCAGATAAAAACAGCAGGAGGTATTCTAAAGTGTTTAAGGTTATTTCTTCTGCACAGATTCAACACTCATTAAACTGTGCTTTATAGTGCAGATGGACAATGACCAAAAACCTACTTCACAAGAAGACCTTTTTTTTTTTTTTTTTTTTTTAAAGTAAAGATGGAAAATACACCTAAACTGTTCCAAGTAAGCATGCATTCCACATGCTAAAAGACATAAACTGAACATAGAACAGCCCAGGAATAAGCAGGAACTGAAGATAGCACCAACAGGGAAGAAACGCAGCATCTGATAATATGGATTCCAGACTTAATGCAGTCATTGACTACAAATCATTGCATGTGACAAATTAGTGATTATGAAAATTAGTTTGATTGATAGACATTTAAAAATGTACACAAATATGTCAAACCACCTAGTTAACTTATTACCAACTTCGTTAAATAACATTTAATCAATGGTTGCAAATTCCTTGATTGCAATAGCTGCATTAAGCCAGAGACCCACTGAGCAGCAAACTGTTGCATTCTCCTTACTTTTATTTGTTTTTTTTGGTAGGGGTTTTCCCCCTTCAGTTTTCCATCAGAAAGTGAAATGAATGTTCAAGTTCTGGTGATTGCTACTCTACTTCTCCCCTTCTGTTGGCATTATGGTTTAAGTAATTGTCTTGCTGCATGACAAATTTCCTTCCAATTAGATTGGATGCATTTTTTTATACATTGGCAGACAGAATGTTGCGGTACACTTCTGAAGTCATTCTGCTGCTAACATAAGTTACTTCTAAGACTAGTGAGCTCCGAAAGCGATGGCACAACTATGCTGGACTGATGAGCTAGTAATCTTTAGATCATAAGAAGGTCCTTTTCTTCTTCACTCTTTGGCATTTCTATTTTCTATCACTGTGACAGAGGTTAATCTTGGTGCATCATCCCAGTATTTCTTTGTCAATTCCATTCTTGCCTGCTGACTCTTATTATTGATGAGTGGTTTGCATCTTGAGTTTGATATAATGTATAAAAAATGAATAGGTATACCTGTCTATGTATGTAGTTAACCAATCACCCAATCATGTTGCATAAACAGCACAGCGCTAAAATCATGCAGACTGAGGTCAAGAGCTTCAGTTAATATTCACATCAAACAAACATCAGGATATCGTGGGCATAGATTCACAGTATCTGGACATTTTATGAGTGAAAAAGACCAGGTAATTTCTATACTAATTTTCCATAGAAATGCTGCTCACGCAACATTTTATGCAAAATCCTGTGTAAACTCTGGAGACTATTGTGTACAAAATTCCAGGAGATAAGCAGTTGAAATACTTAAACTAACCCATATAGCAGCACGCCGGAGTTAAATTACAGAGATCACATTTTACCCCCTTTCTGATGGTTGATGTAAACGCTTGACCTGTATTTGCATGATTTTATACATTCTCTTGCTGCCACATGATTGGCTGATTGGATAACTACATGGATGGAAGGGTGTACTAGTGTTCCTATAAAAATGGACAGTGATTGTTCATGTGTATACACACTAAGTTTTACATATACTTGTGAATCACTCACACTGGTTTAGAAAACAAGCTGTAGGTACACCACACACTAAGACATGCAAAACTCTTAATTTGTTCAATTGCTATTGACCCAAAAAAGGGCATTTAGTTTTAAATGATTTTTAGAAGGCCTGGCTTGAGTTCACAGTACACATGACACAAGTTACACATGTAGACTGTTAGCAAAACGTCCCAATAAACAAGTCAACATGTGTAAAAGACAAACTACAGCCAAATGGGGTTTACTGAGATATTGCAGGTATCTTCAGTACCTCTGTAACACAGACTTCAGCATTACAATAACAAGTTAACATCTGTTTTTGTGGTAACTATTTTCTTTGTTATTTTTTAAATAATAATTTGTAGATTAAAAATGAAACAGTTTTTAAAAATGTTTACTGGCAGTTTTGTTAGCAAATCTAAACATTGTGATAAATGTAAATATTTTTTTTAAATATTGCAGTTTGATATTTTAGTCATGTCTCCCAGCTCTTACTGGAATACCTTATGGAAGAATCTGTGAAGAAACTACCAGTCAGTATTATTTTTAAGTTATACAGTCTTTCTTGATTGAGCTTAAGTGCTTCATATTTCTCTTCCTTCATTTTCCCTTTGTAAAACCAGCAGCTACCTTCAGCAGACATTATGCCTCTGTAGCTGCACACCACCACATGCAGGTATAAAACAATATCCAATCTTGTTCTTTGGGAGCTATTTGACATGTAGCTGTGTAACTCTAAAAGGTATGTGAAAATGGCAAAAAAAAAAAGAAAAAAGAAAAAAAAATACTAACTACCTGACTACAATGATGAAACACTTCTTAAATTGTTAAAACTATCTAGATCTAAATATATAGAGGTTAAGTTAAACTAGGTACCAACAACTTCATTCGGGACAACCTACAGACCGGATGTGTGTGTGCACCCATACTGTGCCCATGAATGTCAGCACATTGCTATTGTGCCACAATGCAGTCAGTAGTTATCCAGCATGCCATCGACAAAGAGGTTTTGCACATCCAACATTGCTGCCAGCTCCAGTATGTGTTTCTGCAGTAGGTTGCTCTCCAACATCTCCTGTTTGGGCAGCTGAGGGTACGATTCAGGAAAACTCTGTGCTTCCTATTTTACAAAGAAAACACACAGCCAATGTAAAGAAAACATAAAAACAGGTTACAGGTTGTGCTTGAGCTAAACGTACACAGTACTGTGCAAAGGTTTTAGGCACAAAATGCTCATGTAATCCCAGACAGACTAGATGACATTGAGATCAGGGGGCCAAAAACAATTACTTCCAGGACTCCTTGTTCTTCTCTACACTGAAGATAATTCTTAATGACATTGGTTGTCTGTTTTTGGGGTCATTGCCCTGCTGCAGAAAACTTTTGGGGCCAATCAGACATCTCCCTGATGGTAGTGCATGATGGATAGGTATCTGCCTGTATTTCTCAGTATTAAGAACAATATTAATCCTGACCAAATCTCCATTTGTATAAATGCAAACCCAAACTTGCAAGCAACCTCCATCATGCTTCACTGTTGCCTGCAAAGACTTATTATTGTACTGCTCTCCAGCCCCTTGGCAATCAACTTGCCTCAAGCAACAGCAAGCCATTTTTCATGTAGGCTTTTGTGCATAGCATTGTTTCCATGTTGGATGTATGTTTGGCCACAGTTCTTCTATAAAAAACACTTCTGGACAGATTTCTCCAGACAGTAAATTGATGTACTGTACCTGGGTCCCACTGGTCTCTGCCAGTTCTTTGCTGATGGCACTGTGGACATCTTCCAATGTTGGGAAGTAGGCATCATATCTCTTTTGTTTGGCTTAAGTTCCTTGGTCAACCACTGCATATACAGTACTGTGACCAACATTGTCCATTTCTTTGTGCTTCTTTAAAATAGCTTAAACACGACATCTTGAAACCCCAGTCTGCTTTGAAATCTTTGCCTGGCAGAGACCTTGCCGATGCAGTAGAACTCCCTCGTGACTTGTTGCTGTGATCAGTCTTGCCATAGTGTATGACCAGTGACATTAAACTGCTTCCATAACCTCACCTTATTAGCAGAGTTTGGCTGTTCCTCACCCAGTTTTAAGCCTCCTACGCAGCTGTTTCTGTTTCAGGTAATAACTGGTTCAGCCTACATATAACCTACTTGGTATAATTGCTTAATCATACACCTGAATCTGATCCTACAAAATACAAACGGGTGGTCGCCACAAATACCGAATTTTATTTGGATTTCTCTTCTGTTCACTCATGTTTCATATGTTAACTGCCTAATACTGTAATGCACAGTATTCTCTTATTAACATGTACTATTTATATGTACATAAACACTAATGTAACCTACGTTTGCAAACTAAACTAAATATGGATGATACATGCAAATCAATCTACAGTGCTCTGTGTACATTTTCTTATCTATGCTGTACATATGTGCTTAAAAGTTTGTGAACCCTTAAAAGTGTTCTATAATTCTACATAAATGTAGTAGTAGACAAAGTTACCAGAATTGTTTACTTGCAGTTACTAATATGAGTCGACCCCATATACTGAAATAAAAGGTTCACATTTTAACATTTTTGCATATGGCATCCTTCATTTATTATCTTTTTGTGTATCTGTATCGAATACAACATGAGATTTCTGCAATTTTACAGCTCTGTCAAAGTTTAGAGTAGCTCATAGCTACAGATGACAAGTGAACACATCCCAAAAGGATCTAATTTTTGTTCACTTTCTTACATACTGATCATCTCTCTCAGATGCACTTAGACTGATGGTTTATTTTCATCTGCCAAAACATGTAGCACAGAAAAGGAAAACTTGCCAGGTTTTCATCCTAAAGAACAAAATGCTGCATAACACCCTAAAAACTTCTTAAATTTAGGCCCAGATATAGATACTGCATGAAAAATAGACAGATAAATATTCTAAATATACAGATAAATAGAGTGTGTTCAGATGGATATTCAAACTGGAATGCTGTCTTACACGGAAGAGCTTGTGTAGTCGAAGAGTGGCACAGCAGAACACGAACCGGATCATCACCAGCCTCAAAAACTCATCACCATAGAACTGCAAAAAAGCCTGATCTGGGATGAAAACACAATAATAAGACATTTCTATATATTCATGTTTATATAAGCATTTAATCAACTCGCTACAGTTTATAAATTTAATACTAAATAACTTTAACGGTCTGTAGTTACCTATGGCTCGGGAGCTGGTAAGCATCTGGCCAATGTCGTGAGAAACTTTGTGCAAAAGCTCCTGGGCCTTTTCCCATAAGCCTTGGCGCACACTGGTCAGTCCGCAGACAGAGAGAAAGCCCATTAAGGGGTTGTAGAGAAAAAGAGTGAAGAGACTCCCCCGCTGGGACTGGTCTAAAATACAGACAACAATATTGTTGTTCAAAAAGTTATTATAATTATGTAGAGATCAGTCTTAAAGAAAAAATAAAATTTTTCCTGAACCTCAAATAAAATTCCTTCTCAAATGACATTGTATAGCTTTGGAATCATTTTACAAAAGATTAATCAGTATCTGCTTTTACAAATTTTAGTTTAGAGTGGAACTACAGTTAATTTAGTGTGACTAATGGTATCATCACCCAGTTTACAAAACCTTGTTTGACAGCCTC
Organism: Silurus aristotelis; assembly: GCF_946808225.1. Taxonomy (NCBI): domain Eukaryota; kingdom Metazoa; phylum Chordata; class Actinopteri; order Siluriformes; family Siluridae; genus Silurus; species Silurus aristotelis. The sequence goes on along the minus strand of NC_139599.1, from coordinate 11,349,870 downwards.
TTTTTAGGTTAAAAGATGTGGTTTTTATTTTTTTAATCTAGGAAAATGTGTATTCTGTAGGGAATTACAGAATTAATTGTAGTTACACTAAAAAAACTATTTAGGGTTTTCATAGCAGTGCGAGGGAATTCAATCATTTGTACTTGAACCTATATATTATTATTTGTAAGAAAATATATATATTTTCTTCACTTGTGTATACTTATACTAGATATTTAGTGTAGTTTCATGACATACGGTATAATTTTGGTCAATTTCATTAAAAGTTGTAATGAGTTCACAACACATATGAGACATTACTTTTCTAACTTAAGTTACAAAACTGCATGAATTGGTTGCCTCAAAATATTTGTCTACAGTAGAGCTTTGATTATAAATGAAACGTGAAACATTCTGTCTAATTTATTCCTGACAAACATTATAACAATGTCACTTTTGAAATACTTTCTCATCACTAATTTTATTAATGTGCGATTAATAATCATGTATGTAGTTTGACCATTTTTATTACAAATATAAATGAATAAATATGATGGAGAAAAAAATTTTTTTTTAACCTGCACCAAGTCTCAAACTAGCACCAAAATCCACATAATGCACAAATCCGGCAATTAAAACTGTCCATTTGAAAACACAGCAAAATTTCTGTTTGGTGTCCTGATAAATTACGTAATTTAAAACACTATAATTACTTTAAAACATTTACAAGTATATATTTTTTCATGCGCTATGTTGAGTTGGGTTTCACTAATAATAAATATACATTGGCATAAAGCTTCTATATTTGTCCATGCCCATGTTGAGTATTAAAAACATAAAAAGTATTAATTTAAGGTACATTTAAAACAGATAAAAATGTGCAATTAATTGCAATTAATCATGAGTTAACTCAAGACAATCATGCGATTAATCACGATTAAATATATATATTTTTTATTTATTTTATTAACAGCCCTAAATTATATATAATATACATATCCCAAAACACTGTATGTGTACTACACCAAATGAGCAGATTTTGCTTAATGCTTCATTTTGAACACATTTAGTGCAAAACCTCTTTCAAAATAAACCTGTAATCTTACACATTTTGCATTATGTACATGACCAAATATGTGTAGTATGTGTAATTATATGCATTTATTCTTTGTATTCAGTAAACAATGTTGTTTGTCTACCCAAATTTCCCTTTAGGGTTTAATAAACTAGATTGTTCTTTTTTGTATTATTACAAAAAAAACAAACATATGTAGCACTAATAGGATACATGAAAAAGACCTTGAATGCTCTTTGGATACATGGTGGGGGAAAGTAGGCACACCAAAGGCTGGCCAAACAAATTACAGAAATTCTACACAGAAAGAAAGAGGGAGACAAAAAAATACACATTAGTACCTGTTTAATTATACTGAATAATTTTATGAATAAATATTGTAACATTAAAGTAACCGTTCATATTTAAAACAACTTTTTCATGGTTTTAAGCCACATGAATGCACACTTCTGCAGTTGTCTATATTTCTCAAAACAATCCCTGAAAAATAGAGACAATCATTTCACTATTTTTAGACTTCACATTTAAGACACCTTTTTTAAATGATTAATTTCATTTAAATGCAGCTTTATGAATATTGATAAAACTCCAAATGATGGTTTCGAGATGATTCTGTAGGCCACCTGTTGTGTATTAATGAATGAAATTTACCTTGTAGGCTGTGCTGTTGGATGAGTCAACAATAATAAACAACGGCTTCCTGGTAAAGGGATACAGGTCTCCAGGGTGAAGGCTGACGGTTGCACATATGAAAGCACACAGCATTATTATAACTGCATGTTAATAAATGTTAACAAGGCACATTTTCAATTAAAGATAGTTGAAGGAGTCATGCTGTGTATCCAGTGATTGGTTAGATTTGTTCACCAGTGCATTTCTTTCTGGGCCTGGTTTCTCTTCTGCCCCACCTCGCCATTTACTACGTCACGATTAGTGTTGGTTAGAACTCCTCCAAAATCATAAGGTCCTGAGGAGATCACAAAGAATAAGGGACTAATGAAGCATTTGTTCCAACTTTTCTTCCAGTGGCTCATAAGAACTTAATTTCAGAGCAGCATTTTGGGAAAAGGAATTTTTAGGTCACAAAAGAGGATGGGTCTCTGAGGAGTTTAAAACTCTGACCTCGTTATGTTATAGAACAGCCGAGTAAGACGAGTGAACAGAACTTCATTATAACATTGTGTACTCTATGCAAGGGAACATTGTCTAATGTATGCAAGGGAACATTAATGATCATACACTGAATGAGTGAGTGAGAGATGGTGTGTATGTGTTTGTGTGGCTGACTGGCCACATTTCAAAGAGAAACTTGATGATAGACAATTAATTAACTTTTTATAAGCGGTCAATATCACTGGGTTACAAAGCATATTATCATGCTTGCTTTTTGTCTCACCGTTTGCGTGAATTTTTAAATGATCCCACAACATGATTCAAACTATTAAATCTATAAATGAGGGTTTCTTCAGAGAAAGCAATAAACAGAATGACCAAAACAGTGGCAAGAACATACCTTCATATTCCACGCGTCCACTGGGAAAGACCCCGGTTGCTGACAGATATACCAGGAGAACACTATTGGCAGGTAGCTCCTAAAAAAGAAACCAAAAATTGCAACTCTCACATACAAAAGCAACGTATAGATAAATATCCTAAATATCTTAAAACCGCCGACAATTTAGGGCCCTGAAACATTTAGTAATCACAAGATGTACAAGATTCTGAGATACTTAGTTTAGCTAAAACGCTACGTTACTGTTTACTTTCTCAGCTGTACACAGACACCATTTTAATGTTAAGACATTTTGGTAATAGAAACACATGCTGCAGAGTTAATGTCGTGTCACTGCACTTTCTCTGGTGTTATAAAATTATAAACTTGTTAGCAATTAAATACTAAATTGGTATATATTTTTTACTGTTACATACATTTATAATATTCTGATGATTTGCAAAGTCAAATTTCCATGTACCCATTTAGTAGTTTCTGACTTTTTCTTTTCATTACCATATTAAAAGCAAAAGAAGCAAAAAGTTAAAAACGATCCATTTTTATCCAACACAAAATCTATTACAAAAATCTCACAAGCATACTGCATGTAAAGAAATACAGAGCAAGCTCTCTGTCAATGATGACAAATTACAAAGAAAAGAAACCAACTCATTGGATTAACTGAAATGTATTGACTGTATTTGCAAATATATGCCTTAGCAGTAGCAAACACTTGGGTCACACGTGGGGAAAAAAGTGTCCCTTCTGCTCTTTAGCTAGAGGTGTTAGGATACAACAGATGAGAACTAGTAATGTGCTATCACACCCAACTGTGTCACACACACACACACACACACACACACACACACACACACACACACACACACACACACACACACACACACACACACACACACACACACACAAGAGGCAACAGGCTGACATGATGCCAAACCATTACCAGATTGCTGATAAGTATAGCTGGAAATATGTTGCATCAAGTTACATTCGTTAGTGTGTACAACCACAGAACATTATTATTCCAACATCAGCGATTTCACAAGGCCATCTTAATTTATTCCACTTGTGAGCAAAAAAAGAAATGTTTTACTTCAGTTTATACTTAATATGTAGAGGAAATTACTGCTGACCTTAAAGGAGGCTGAAAGGAACGTGTAAAGTTGGCTGAATGTGGGTTTGTATAGAAGGTATTTGTGAGGGTTCTCCCGCTTGGCTGGCTTTTCACTGGGCTCCTGGAAAAAAAGAGAGAGATGAAAGCCTAAGAGAGTGAAAGAGTGAAAGTGATGAAAGGGAGAGGAATAAAGAGACGAAAAAGAACACTCAACGGTGAGAGAGATGGGGAGAGTGCAAGAGTCTTCTCTTACAAGTGTCCCTGGTTTGGTGGTTTGGGTGGCAAGATTCACTGGTTCTCGCTCGAGGGCCTGGAGCATGCGGAACATGTCGATGGTCAACTCGCTGAACTTCACCTGAGCAAAAAGATTTTTTTTTAAATAAGTTTAAAGCTAACAAATATAAGATGTTAAAAGTTCTTTCTGGTAATTTGTTGCAGAATGTGCAAAAAAAAAAATCTACTGAAAACTATAAAATATTTCAACTATATTTTTCTATATGAGCATAATACAAATAATAATTACATAAAACAACTTCAAAAACAACTTCACTGGCACCCTCTTTATTTTAAACATTCCAAATAACTTGTCATGTTTGAAGCTTTTACGCAATTGATTCAATTAAACATTTCCCATTATAGTAAATAATTATGGGTTCAGAGATGACTGATATTTCTAGTGCAGTTACGGGATGTCTTAATAACAGGCAAGTTTTCTAAGAGTAGCAGGGCTGAAAATGAACAAGAGACCCCATAAAATCATCATTTGCCTCCCTAAGGTATAAAAGCCATTCAGTTTTGGTTATAGTTTTTGAATCTAGGAAAAAGATGTGACCATATGTTCAATATTTTCACTTGAACAGAAGGCCTATTAAGGTTTCGATGCTCCAATGAGAATACTAAGGTAGAGATACTTTTCAGAAGGAGATAAGCGCATAAATGTACAGTGCATGTCAAAAGTTTGGAAACACCTATTTTTTTTTATTTTGCACAAATGCATGTTTCTTTTTGACACATGTAAAGGCAAAAACACAATCGAGTTATGTGTTCAGACGAGTCCCAATCTGATCTTGTTGGCTCTAATAAAAAAAAAAACTTATGTAAGACAGAGATCTCACACCCACAGTTAAACATGGATGTGGAAGCTCAAAGGTTTGGGTTTGTTTTAGAGCAGAGAAGGTTTGAGACTTATTCCGGGTGAAAAGAATACTGAACCAACATGGCAACCATTCCATATTTCAACACCTTGCAATTCCATTCCATTTGTTTCATTAGTCATTTATTCGGTCATATAACTGGGAGACAGGCTTGCCAAAAAGCTAGCATTAGATTTGTCTGTTCATAAAAGTAGATTGCATTGTCAAAAAACTCATTGTTTACAATGAGTAGCTTCCAAATGGAAAAAACAATTATGTAAAAATTACGAAATGTAAATGTTTCAAGCCCTACCTGACTGTTGCAATTGCCAACAATGAGGGCGTCAGCCAACGTCAGCTGGCCAACCACCATTCCTGGCTCAAGCTGGGGCACACCCCCTTCCTGCATGCGATTGGACTTGACCACTACTGCATTGTCGTCATTCAGGATCATAACTGGATCTGCCTGACGAACCAAGTAAAAAAAAAAAAAAAAACATTATCCAAAAATACAAAACAAATAACCTATTGACTTGGCTAAAGCATTTATAACTTTTTTGCAAGATTTCAGGATTTGAATGCATCAGTCGGTAAACAAGCACATGTAAATAAAATGTTTCCACAGGGCACAGTGGCCACCCAGCACACAAAAGCAAAATAGAAAAAACACAAAATTACCAGTTATGAAACTGTTTTAAAGGAACAACAGGTATAACATTACATAAATACCTCCTAAACAATGTTTTTTTTTTTTTTTCAGCCCTAGTGAACCAGAGACTTCAAAGCGCTTCTGTATAAGGGTGCTTGACAAATGCCATAAATGTAAAACATGCACCATCAACTGGCTACAACAACAGAAGAAAACCACGGGCAAAAATAAGTATTCACAAAAAAATGCTTTTATCTGGTAATATAATTATGTTATTTAAATATACTTAGATTATACAGATATACTTATTTTTTTATTTTATTTTTTTATTAAGCTTTAATGCCATGATGGCATCAATGCTATGTACATGGCACACATAGGTCATCATCAAATCCATTACATATAAATGACTATATGAGGCATTTCAGCTTTACAAACTTAAAACCCATTCAGGAAGTTATACTTAGTCATATTAACATTATCTCATAATTTCCACTATTCAAGCAATTAACTGAATTTGATACTCTATGTCATTTCAAATCTTTTCCAACTTTGCTCAGTCAACCATTATATATGGCATGTGGGGAAAAAGGCCACAAAGCTGAAATGGGTCTATACAAAAATGCTAGCATTCACTCTCACCCCCATTTAAATGTAGTACTTTTTTATTATAATAATTATTTCAAATTTAAAATATATGCCTTATTGTTTTGTAGCTGTTGCATTGATCAGCAACATCACACAAACTTAGATACACATATACTTATGGAATTGATACGAGTTTGCATGTCAACTATTTTCTTGCCCACATTATTTCAGATTATTGCCCACATACACTTCAAGATTTTTTGTTACAATTGATAAATTATAAATAATATTTACACTACACCTGTCTTTACATGATTTTTTTGTAATAAAACAGAAACTTCCTTTATGAAATATTTTTATCCAGAAGCTTTACCTCCACAAAAGCAGCAACCTCCTGCAGCACCAGGTTCCACTCTAACTGGTCCTCTGTATTGAATCGCTGTGTGTAGTCTTCAATCTCTTCAGAAAGCTCCTGCACAAGCATTAAACCAAGCAATATATTTTGAACTCTACCAACATTAACAGTTTAAGGAGGAGCAAAATGATGAGGAGGTGTCTAAACGCAGGAAACATGATATGGCGATATGAGCTAAAATTCATATCATTATATTTTCCACTGCCCAGATGATATCGATATTATATTGGGAATTTGGAATCAGTTTTTATAGACCTTTGTAAAATTACAGGCAAAATATGTATTTTAAACATTTTTGACTAAAATGTTTATGCTGGAAATCTCACATCTTGGCTCCAAAGTTTGAATCAACTTTCTGAAATCTTTCTTCAATTCAAACATTCCTTCGCTATGTCATGTGTTGTTACACTTATGTCTTTCCTTTTCTGCTTGTCTTGTCATAAGAAGTACTGACAGCGAAGGATGACCTTATTAATTGCTAAATGGGAGCTGTGATCATCATCTCAGCCTTGGCCATCCATGACCCTGTTGCCGATTCACCACTATTCCTTCATTGGACAACTTTTAATAGATACAGACTTGAGGTCAACCGATATGGGTTTGGTTGGACAGAATCAGCTGTTTCTTGGCTGATTCTGCATGTCGAATCAGTGGCAGAGCTTGTTGGCAAGAATGAGTATGCTCATCTTCGGGTGTGCTCCACCTCCAGGAATATCTGTTGTACGCATTTGGGTGCATTCCTTATATTCGCAGACATGGTTTTCAACTGGTTAAAGAAATTGCTGGTGTTTCCACCTTTAGCTACAACAACACAGCAACACAAATTGCACAGTATTATTTGTTGGTCGAAGTCAGAGATTTTGAACCCAAACCAGTCCTATATGACAGAGGAGGCCACCTTCTTTTTTACCAGTTCATACTCATAATCTTCAACATGACTTTCTGTGTTCATCTCATTCACTTTTGCCGTCTCAATTGTAAAATCTCATGAGTTTGCAAACTGCAGTTGCCTGTGCGCGCGTGTTCTCATTCTGTCTCTGTCGTATGGATATTAGTGTAAAAGAGTACCAAATTGAACAAAACATTATATATGCAAAATTTGAATTTATGAATATGTAACAGTATCCACGGTAAAGTAAAATCTATCTCATGGCATAACATAATACTGGTTGTCACGTTCATACCAATATATTGCCACCCCTATATTGACCTAACGCTGAACAAGATGGCAAAATGTATTTGCATTTGAATCAGGGTTATGCTGAAATGCCCCACAGTTGGGAAATTACCTTGACCAAAACCTTCACCAGGTCCATCTTGTTGAGCAGCAAACACACCACAATGAACCGGGCATAGTACCTCAGCTTCTTCACCACTAACTCAGGCCTGAGGGAAAAAGCATGCAGAAATGAAATGTTGTGAGAGAGGCATTGAGAAGTTGACAGTGGAAGAGAGTAAGGAAACGGACAAGGACAGAGACAAGAACAAGACAAAAGAAAGGTGACAGCTTACAGAATCAGACAGACTGGCAAAATGGATAGAATAAAAATAAAGGAAAATTTCAAGAGTACAGATTACCTTATTCTTTTTCTAAAAGTAAACCAACTGTCTGAAACTGTGTGAAAAAAATTTCTACACCCAATAATTCGGTGGATCTGTTATGTATTTGTTGTGTCACTTGCGGTGTTTTGCATTTTTGTTTACATGAAATTTGTGAGGGGCAAACAATTGTTATAAAAGAAAAATGTAATAGAATTGAAAGAGGGTGTTTCTTTTTCCTCATTACTGTATACAATTAAATCCAAATATTATCTTTCACATACAAAACCACACAAAGTTCAACATGCAGTGAAATGTAATAAATAAATGAAAATATAAAAAAATAAAATATTCTATAATTGCAATGAAAATAAAATAGACTTAACACTTTATACATATTACATTAGTACCCAAGATACACATATCATGTACCAACAGTATACAGTCATGGCCAAAATTGTTGGCACCCCTGAAATTTTTTCCAGAAAATCAATTATTTCTCACAGAAATGTATTGCATTAACAATAAGATCTCTCCACAGGTGTTCAATGAGATTTAGATCTGGATTAATTGCTGGCCAATTCAGACCTCTCCAGCGCTTTCTTGCCATCCATTTCTGGGTGCTTTTTGAAGTATGTTTGGGGTCATTGTCCTGCTGGAAGACCCAAGATCTCTAACGCAAACCCAGCTTTCTGACACTGGGCCCTACACTACGCCCCAAAATCCTTTGGTAATCCTCAGATTTCATGATGCCTCGCTCACACTTAAGGCACCCAGTGCCAGAGGCAGCAAAACAACCCCAAAAGATCTTTTAACCTCCACCATATTTGACTGTAGGCACTGTGTTCTTTACTTTGTAGGCCTCATTCTGTTTTCGGTAAACAGTAGAATGATGTGCTTTATCAAAAAGCTCTATCTTGGTCTTATCTGTCCACAAGATGTTTTCCCAGAAGAATATTGGCTTACTCAAGTACATTTTGGCAAACTGTAGTCCTGCTTTTTTATGTCTCGGTGTCAGCAGTGGGGTCCTCCTGGAGCTCCTGCCATAGCGTTTCATTTCATTTAAATATCTACGGATAGTTTGCACTGACACTGATGTTCCCTGAGCCTGCAGGACAATTAAATTTCTTTGGAACTTGTTTGGGGCTGCTTATCCACCATCCGGACTATCCTGCGTTGCAACCTTTCATAAATTTTTCTCTTCCGTCCACGCCCAGGGAGATTAGCTACAGTGCTATAGGTTGCAAACTTCTTGATAATGTTGCGCACTGTGGACAAAGGCAAATCTAGATCTCTGGAGATGGACTTGTAACCTTGATATTGTTGATAGTTTTCCACAATTTTGGTTCTTAAGTCCTCACACAGTTCTCTTCTGCTCTTTCTGTTGTCCATGTTTAGTGTGGCACACACAATGCAAAGACTAAGTAAACTTCTCTCCTTTTTATCTGCTTTCAGGTGTGATTTTTATATTGCCCACACCTGTTACTTGCCCCAGGTGAGTTTAAAGGAGCATCACATGCTTGTAACAATCTTATTTATCCACAATTTTGAAAGGGTGCCAATAATTTTGTCAATTTTTGGAGTTTTGTGTGACATTATGTCAAAATTGCTTTTTTCCCTCCCTTTTTTTGTTTTGTTCCAATACACACAAAGGGAATAAACATGTGCATAGCAAAACGTGTTGCGAAACAATAAATGGTATAACTTGATTGGTTATTAAAGAAATAAAAATAGGAATCTTCCTAGGGTTCCAAAAGACGAGAAATGGCCCTGTTTTATGCAGGATGTAACAGAACCTGGAGAGAGACTTTTTTTTGTTTTGTTAGCGGTGCGGAAAATCCGTCATATAATTGCACAAGCTGACGTCACGATTGCAATACGATTAATTAGGGTATATGAATATAAACTAGGATATTCTATGATCTACAATTATAAATCTATAAAGGGACAATATCCATTGGTAATAGCACTGTACAAATAAAAATTTATTAAATATTCAATGTAATATTGAATATTACACCCTCCAGTAGGGGATGTTGTCAAACGTTTGACGGTAGTACTTTATGCTAATGATTGTTAGGATGTTATTTAGATGATAATTTAAATAAATATTTTAGATATATACTGTTTTGGTCATAATGTTATGCCTGGTGTACACACACACACACACACACATACATGCATACATACACACACATACACACACATGTATATACACATACATATATATATATATACACACACACACATACATACATACATATACACACATACACATATATACGCATATACATATATATACACCAGACCATGACCAAAACAGTCCTAATCAAGCAGTTATTAACAGCAATAATTTCAGCTACAGGAGCTTGTCTGTTGGCTCGGACCACACGGGCCAGCCTTCGCTTCCCACGTGCATCAATGACCTGGTCACCGGTTCACCACTGTTTCTTCCTTGGACAACTTTTGGATCAATATAGGTTTCGCTATGGCCGATGCCAAAATTTTGAAATTAGTGCAGCCGATGGCCAATATATGATGCAGGGTTTATTTTAGCCGATATGTTTGCCCGATTTTCTTTTTTTTCAACTTCATGCCATAAAAACAAACTCTAAGATGTGATACAGAAAAGTGCTTAAATTGAACACTTATTGAACAACACAAACCTCTTCAATCAGTGCACTTGTTACCAGGTTATTGTACCCGACTCTACCTTTAGCCTAAACTACAGCTGTTTGAAGGCTCACTAACTGATGCTGATGGTCAGCCAAAGGGGAAAGCTGGGGGGAGGGAACAAGCTTGTTGCCATTTTAGCTCTTGTCTTTGCAAATTAGCAGACATGATTGAAAAAAGGTACACGAATCCGTTAGTAATCAGCCGGCTGATCAATTGGTAGACCTCTAGTACTGACCACTGCAGACCAGGAAGACCTCTGACCCAGTCATCCAGCCATCACAATTTGGCCCTTGTCAAACTCCCTCAAATCATTATTCAAATCAATGGTCATAATTTTATAAGGTCATAATCTTTTGCCTGGTTGGTGAAAATTGGATACATTTAATGTTAGGCCTGATCGATTTTTTTAAGAAGTCCATTCTCACCTGTCCTCCTTGTTGACCTGGTAGTAATATGAGCGCTGGCGGATGGCTGAGTAGAAGGAAAATGCTTCATTTAAGTAGCTTGTTTCGGAGGTACGGAGGCTGAGGAATGAAAGAAACGAGAAATGCACTCATCAGAACATTCTGCAGTTCTTGCCTGAACAAACCAAGATTTTAAAGATAAGTAGCCTTACTAGTAATGGTAGTAGAGCTGGCCAATTTTGGAGGCCACCTCACCAATCTGCCACCTCTTGAGGCCATATCGATTGTCCAGCACCTGTCTGTGCTCCCATTGAATACACAAACAGACACACATACTACCTTTGAGGGTGCAAATAGTGACATTTTTGTTATTCTATTTTATTTTACCAATATTAGTAATGCCATATAAATTGTATATAGAGAGCATTGTGTAAAAACTTCGCTGGTGATGTCTATATATTTGTAAAAGATACACTATTCAGTTGTTATAATGAGTTAAATCTCACTTTAGCAAATGTAACCCCCCAGTATCTCACAAAAGTGAGTACACCCCTCATATTTCAGCAACCATTTTAGTATATTTCTTTTCAAGGGACAATACTAGAGAAATTAAACTAGGATATATTTTAGTATTCAATGTGCAGCTTTAATAGCAGTACAGATTTACTGTCCTCTAAAAATATCTTAACATACAGTCATTATTGTCAAAATAGCTGGCAACAAATGTGAGTACACCTTAAGTGAACATGTCAAAACTGTGTCCAAAGTGTCTATATTTTGTGTGTGCACCATTGTTATCTAGCACTGCCTTAATCCTCCTGGACATGGAATTCACCAGAGCTGCACAGGTTGTTGCTGGGATCCTCTTCCAGTCCTCCATAATGACATCATGCGCGGCTGGATTTTAAGACACATGGCACTTCTTCACCTTCTGCTTGAGGATGCCCCACAGGTGCTCAATAGGGTTCAGGTCTGGAGACATACTTAGCCACTCCATCATCTTGTCGGGGTGTTTGGGGTTGTTTTTATGTTGGAAAACTGCCCTCCGGCCCAGTTTCTGAAAGAGGGGCATCATGTTCTGCTTCAGAATGTCACAGTACATGTTGGAATCCATGTTTCCCTTAATGCACCACAGCTCCCCAGTACAGCAGCACTCATGCATCCCCAGACCATGATGCTACCACCACCATGCATGACTGTAGGCAAGGCACAATTTTCTTGGTTCTCCTCACCAGTAATCATCAGCCAAACAAGTTTATCAAGCGGATCTTCCTCTACCTCTAAAGCAATGCTGGCAGCACTCATGCCTTTTTTTAAGCCAGCTTCTGAACCTGATGCACAGCATGAGGACTCAACCTCTTTGATTGACCCTTGAGAGGCCTGTTCGGACTAGACCCCATCTTGGAAAAACCTCTGTATGGCCCTGACCACTGTACTGTGACTCAGTTTCAGGGTGTTATGGATCTTCTTATACTCTCGGCCATCTTTGTGGAGAACAACAATTCTAATTCTCAAATCCTCAGAAAGTTCTTTGCCAAGGTGTCATATTGAACATCCAGTGATCAGTATGAGAGAATTGTACACAAAGCACCAAATTTTAACTGCTCTAATACACAAGATAAACAAATTTGTATGGTCTGTCAAGCAGACAAAAACACAAACATGATGAATAGGACATGTGGCTTTGCATAGTTGAGCGATGTACAGATGTACCCACTTTTGTTGGCAGTTATTTAGACAATAATGACTATGTTGAGTTAATTTTAGAGGACAGTAAATCTCTACTGCTGTACAAGCTGCACATTGACTACTCTAAAATATATCCAAGTTTTATTTCTATAGTATTGTTTCTTGAGAAAATATACTAAAATGTAAGAGGTGTACTCACTTTTGTGAGATACTGTAATTGTTGGTTAGCTCAGTGGATGCCAATATAGAATGATGAATTAGTGTTTAGGAATTGTCTTCAATATTCTAATGTTCATGCTGTTTGTAATTTTTTGGAAAATAATTACTGGAAAAATAATTTACTGCACATGTTAATTGGTATTGTAGTATTATTTATTATTTGGAATTAATCACTGACCTGTGTTGCTGCTGAAACTTCCAAAGCTTAGTGTAGACATCAAAAGTACGGCCGAAATAGGACTGCCATTGTTTGTGTCCATACTGAGGAAGATCTCTTTAGAAATGGGGGGAAAAAAACAAAACATTAGTTTGTACCACAAACATTAATCATGTTACACAACATATAGTTTAAGTCAAGTCAGAGAACTATGAATAAACAAAAAGAGGCATCAAGACTGTGTGTCAATTTACCTTATTAATTTTATTTTATTAAAATTATTTTCTGAGCCAGTTGTGGGAAATTAATTCTCTTTTTCCGTGATAAATAAAAAATACACAGCACTGTGGATGTGGCAATACAGCGGCTAATGGGGAGTGTGTACATAAACTGCCAAATTTATCAGTCCGATTAACATGTTAATAAAGTGAAGGTCAGAGAAGAAAAGTGCAAGAAGACCAACAAAGAAGACACAGATGTGGAGGAAAGTGTAAGAGCAAGAAAGGTAGATGTGTGTGAAAATGGATGTAGTAACTCTGGCACTACTATTCTCTTCTGTCTTCCATTCTTTCTCTCTGATCCTACCTCAATCATTTCCCCATTCTTTTAGGATACTAGGCTGCACTGGTATTACAGGGGTGGTAGATGCATACAGACAAACACATAAGGGCTATATAAGGGAGAATGATGGTAACTCTCCAGTTACTCTAAAATAATCCATGCTTTTTGACAGTCATTTATCCGCGAACATACACACATACACCTATTCTCACATTTACACAAAACAGATAACAGGCTTAAGCACACAGAGACACAATGAAAACTGCAACAGAGACAGAGGCAGTGTAAGAACTTGAAAATTTGTGGGATTGTATCATTAGACATCAGTTTATATGTTTTTGACAATCAGGTGAAGAGAGAGACATAGCACTGTCTACTGATCACCACTTGGTGGTCAGCTGGTCTTAATGAACAGAGCATCATATTTACCTAGTAAACCCAGGAGAACCTTCTAGTGCAAGTAAGCACTGGTAGAAGGACTTCTCTCTTGCACCAAGTGAGGTCAAGGACACTGAAACACCAATGAATAGAGGAAGCTACATGAAGCTGTTACAGCAAGGCTGATGGTGTCTGTGGCTGGCAGATGGTCAAGGTGAGTTGATGCCTCCAAAGTAATGAGCCTTATCTGATTCAGTTGAGAGATATATGAATGCCACTGAGTGTCTGGTAGACAACTATTTTATGTTATAGACAGGATAACAAAATAGAGCTACATTTGTTATGCAGTAGGGAGAGCGAGTGATAACATTTATATTATCTCCATATTGTTTTTTTTCTTTTGACACCACCCAAACCAGACCTCCAACACACATCCACAATCATCTTAATGAAAAAAAGTGTGAAAAAGCTGGGAGGAAAGTCAACACCACCTTGATCAAGGCTATAGTTCAGTCACAGTAATAGTGGGATGCTCGCTTCAGGTGCAAGGAGAGAGCATACAAAAAGAAAAGCAAACGTAGTGTTCAAAGTAAAAAGTACTTGAAGAGAAATAAAGTACTCCATCATACAGACCTTAGGCCATTGAAAAGCTGTTTGGACTTGTCCAGCAGATAGCAGAAGTCTGTCACAGTTTTCCTCTCACCAAGTGGGATGTCATCATCAGCTCCCACCCCAGTCATGACAGCTGTAATATTAAAGTAGAGAACCTCACTTTCAGAGAGCCTGTCACCAAAATGTCACTGCCAACTGTCGACGCATGCAGAGTTACTACCAAGCTGTTATCAAAACAATAATTCACATACTAAGCATGGCGTTCTGGTTGGCTTTTTGGAGCCTGTTTGTTTGCTGGACATTTATGGTTTTGGTCTCTGTGTGTTTAACTTCAATTTCGATGCTGAAGATTCTTAACTGTTTCCAGATGCCTAGGCCTGTAAGGATGATGTTATGTGTGCGAAGATAATGCTTAGTATGAATAAAGCAAAACCTCAGAAACAATTATTTTTGTATATTATGTTTTTCCACCCTAATATTCACTGCCCGTCTGAAAAAAAGTCACACTCTAATATTTAGTTGGACTGCCTTTAGCTTTGATTACGGCACGCATTACGTTGCAGTAATTTTTCACCAAGATCTTGTATTGATGATGGAAGAGTCGGACCGCTGCACAAGGTCTTCTCCAGCACATCCCAAAGATTCTTAATGGGGTTAAGGTCTGGACTGAAAATTATGTCTCATGCTCCCTAAACCACTCTTTCACAATTTGAGCCTGAAGAATCCTGGTCCCTTAATATCACTCAGTATATTCAGGAAGTCAGCTGACCTCATTCTTTGGGCGCATAACATTGCAGAACCCAGACCTGACCAACTGCAGCAACCCCAGATCGTAGCACTGCCCCCACATGATTGTACGGTAGGCACTAGAAATAATGGTGCATCAGTTAATCCACCCTTTTCTTACCTTGATGCCCTCATCACTCTGGAACAGGCTAAATCTGGACTCATCAGACCACATTACCTTTTTTCATTGCTCCAGAGTCAAATCTTGCTATGCTCCCTAGCAAAACCTTGTGAAGCCTTTTTCCCCTGATTAGCCTCACTGGTAAGTGGTTTTCTTAATGCTACACAGCTGTTTAGTCCCAATCCCTTGAGTCTCCCTCACATATTGCGTGTGAAAATGCTCTTACTTTCACCATTAAACATAGCCGTGAGTTCTACTGTTGTTTTTTTATGATTTTATTACACCAAACGTTTAAGTGATCACCAATCACGATCAAGTTTTATTTCAGACCACATTTCTTCCTCGAAGATGATGGTTCCCCACTATCCTTCCAGTTTAGAATAATGCGTTGGACAGTTCTTAAACCAATTTTAGTAGTTTCAACAATGTCCTTGGATGCATGCTAATAATTTGACCCTTCTAAAACAGATTAACCTCTTTTCCACGACCACAGGATGTCTTCCGACATGGTTGCTTAAGAAATGAGAATCTACTCACTGCATCATTTAGGGTTAAATTACTTGTTGCCAACTGAAACATAATTATCCATGCAGGGAGGCTCTTACCTATTTACTTAGTTAAATCCAGGTGGTGACTTTTTTTTTTTTTTTTGGACAGGCAGTGTGTATATATATATATATATATATATATATATATATATATATATATATATATATATATATATATATATATATATATATATATATATATATATATATATGGTCCATTACGAGGGAAATATCAAGGTCCGTGACGTCGGAGTGACGTGGGGCCACCTTCCCGTGGGCTCACCACCTGCAGAAGGGACCGTAAGGGACAGTGCTGTGAGGATTGGGCAGTAGTCGAAGGCGGGGGCCTGCTTAGACTGCTGCCCCCGCGACCCAAATTACGGATAAGCGGGAGAAAATTAATAAATGAATGAATGAATGAATGAAATATATTATATATATATATATATATATATATATATATATATATATTACACTGTATATATATACTGTATATATAGATCGATAGAATAAAATGGTGCCATGTATACCAACAAAATATCCGGGTCCTCGCCTAAAAAAAAAATCCCCAATACATCCGCCTCTGGAGTCTATTACCAAAAACTTCTATGTTCAGAATCAGTACTCTCTGGCAAGCTAAATATGTTTGATTTTGGATCAGGCTGAATGCTTTGTTTTTGAAACACTTCCAAACAAATCGTGGTAATGTAGATTTTGCTGGATTGTAGTTCTGGAGATTTTCTGACCCCAAGACACAACTAGCTTTCAATGCTTTAGCTCTTTTCTAATAGCCCGTTTCCATTTTACCTTTTGTAGCACATAACAGCTACAGTATCTCACAAAAGTGAGTACACCCCTCACATTTCAGCCACCATTGTAGTATATCTTCCTATGGGACACGATAGGAAGATATACAGTGGTACCTTGATCTACGAGTGAATTAATGTATTAATGAAATTAATGAGTTTTCCGAGGTACGAGTCGTCACTCCGTCGATTTTTTGCTTTGTTACGTTTTTACCTCGTAGAGTAAACACTGATTTGTTGTGCTCGCGGTTTCTTGCTTTGTGCTTCATGTTTTGTGCGAATTCCTTCTTGTAAATGTTCTAGGTTCTAGTGACAATGCTGAGAAGAGAAATTATCGAGAAACATATACACAAGGTATGCAAGTAAAAGACTTGGCCAGGCAATACAAACGTTCAACGTCTATGATTTGCACGATTTTGAAGCAGAAGGAGTCGCTTAAGGTTATAACGGCAGCCAAAGGTGTAAAAATAATGTCTAAGCTACGGAAGTCTGTCCATGAAAAGATGACGGAGAAGCAGCTTGCAGGAGATAGCGTAACAGAGGCTATTATTATATCTTTACATACTCTTTCTATTATGTTTATATACAATATCCAATTCAATACATTTTTATTTGTATAGCACTTTTAACAATGAACATCGTCTCAAAGCAGCTTTACACAGATAATGTGGTGATTAAAAGTGAATATGTACTTTATAAGTAAGTTTGTTCCTGATGCATAAGGAAGAAACCTTGAGAGGAACCAGACTCAAAAGGGGAACCCATCCTCATCTGGGTTGCACCGAATATTTGTTATTTAGAAATGTATTTTCCTTATTTAATAACATGAAACAAAAAATAGGGTGGCATTTTGAGGGTTGGAACGGATTAAGGGCATTTTAAGTATTTTAAATGAGAAAAATTGATTTGATGTGTGAGCAAATTAAGCTACAAGCTCGACCACAGAACGAATTAAACTCGTAGGTCAAGGTACAACTGTACTACACACACATGCTGGACACATCAGTTTATCTTAGTGTCATCAGACCACAGGACATGGTTCAAGTAATTCATGCTGTTTGCAGGCTTTCTTGTGAGCCAGCTTCAGGAGAGGCCTTTTGACGGCGATGCAGACGGACTTGTTGCAGAGTGAGGCATATGGTTTGAGCACTAAAAAGCATAATAAATGTCAAAACAATGACAAAAATGATCTGCTGAATAGGTCTAATCAAAAAATCCTAGTTTTAGAGTTTTCATTGTTACTTACATGAGAAGCTGGTCGGCTAAAGAATTCTTGTTTCGTTTTTACGTTAGCATTTAATTCTCAAACAACAGTAACTGATTTAAGCCCTAATATTTTTATCTTCTGTTAGGTAATATTTATTTTTAATCATGTTAATCATTTGCTTTTAAGTGTGTGTCTGTGGAGTAAATAGATTTTTTTTTAAAAAGACTGCAATTTCTAATTTAATATTTTGTAAACTTAAATCTTGAATGGTTAAATTTGAATTCTGTTGAGGCAATGTACATATTAAAAGTGTTGCATCACTGTGTAAACACTTATGAATCTAATGTATGTATGCAATGCACACATTTCTATAGCTTTCCTTTCTAATTTAAATTTATTTCCCAAAGTTTTCCAAGTATGAAACAAATCCAAGTATGTTCCAGCAGCAGCAGCAGCAGCAGCAGCGCTCAAATTTATTTTATCCCATTTGAAGCCTTGAGCAGACCACTGCAGAGTAATTTTCTAATGGTATGCAGCATGTTCAGAGTCAGTAAAGGATGTGGGAGTGCATACAATAGGTCATAAAGTGAGTTGTGGACTATATTTTGTCTCCTTAAAAATAAGCATACTTGCATTTAGAAAAAAGTTGTCTCTTCGAAATTTTCCCACATCTGCTGTATCACCAAGATACACTTCCTTCAAAATCAAGACTGTTGCACCATAATACTGATCTGGTGGGTAAGTCACTTTGTGTGAGGCATGGCTAAATCCAGAACAGAATAATTTTTTTTTTTTTTACTTATTCTATTCTAGTGATTTACATAACACATGGCAGTCATAATGTCATAAATGACTCATTAGATGTCAGCGTCACAAAATTTGGACACATTTTGGGGCTATTTAGGCTGCTCTAAATTCTTACAAGCAGATATGGCTTTCCTTTGCTTTCCCATCCTTGAAATGAGAATATGTGCCCATCTGTAGTGGTTGGGGTTAACTGCAGGTTGAACATACTTCTAAAAGGTGCTTAATTCCAGATACCCTTCAGAGGTTTATTGCAGCAAATTTGGTTAACGGTCAATTAGTCTAATTAGTGGAAATATGTATTGCCCTAAGTATTTCAATGCCAAGAACAAGACTTTGATCAGCTCAATCAATGCCACATCATTAAATATAATACTTACTCCAAAGCAAGTGCACGCTGTGTATAACAGCCAATTCTGTGCTTTGGCATTGCGTGACTAAGTATAGACTTTTATCTTCACAAACCACAAATCATATGCTGTGATCAACAATGTCAGGTATACAGACAAGCAATGCCAAGTATAAGCACATGTGGGTTTAGGTGAACTGCACCAGATACGTCTGTAACCAAAGGTGCCCATAACAGCTGTTGTATCCATTGCACTAGGAGAAAGGTTTGAAGAAAAAGAATGAATCAGGAGACAGAATGTTCTCCTGCTATACTGAGCTCTCTGCCAACAGATACTTTTGACTAAGCCACTTCTGATGCCACAGCAATCTTTTTATTTTTTGACAGGCTGAGCCAGTATCTTCTCTTCAGACAAGAAAAAGGAGTTGGTGTTTTGCTATGGACATCATTTGTCTCTGCCCATGCCTACTGGGCTGTGGTGCTTGGTTCACTTTTACAAACTGGCAAGTGTGATATGTTGGTATCAACTTTAATGTGGATAAAATGTCTATTTAGACAACTAAAAGCTTAGATACTGTACACACATTAAATAGTTCTGCAGAATAAACTTTAGTTTTGTGGAGCCGTATTATGAATAGTGGGATCTGCAATTCCTTGAGTAATCACTCAAAATGCTATTCTGAGGACAATCCACTCAGTAAAGCAGCAAGAAAAAAGTGTGAATTGTAAATCGTGGAGCTGGCAGTTCTGCTACTCATTACTAAGAGAGTTCTTCTGAAGGAAACCATCTCTGCAATGCAGCACTAAAGAAGAAAGGCACAGTGCTGCCACCTGCTAATCAGTAGGTTGCTGTGACAAAATAAACCAATGAACAACCTCGAATGAACACAGAAATGTCCCAGAAACCAGATTTCAAACTTCGTTTTCTGCTAAAGATATCATGGTGATATAGGTCTGCTACAAGTTATTGATGGCCCATCCCTGGAAGTTGCTTGAAGACTTTGTTCTTTCTGAATTGGCATGCCAAATAATTTAAGGCATATAGTCTAAAATGCCCAAAGTTTACATGGGAAAGAAGAAATATAGGGAATGGCAGACATTAATTAAATTGATTATTGATATACATTTATATCGATATTAATTATTGATGGTGTCTTATAGTGAATTGGCCACTTTGCATTAGGTGTATGTGTTAGGTCACAATATGACCGAGGTATTCACTCAAAATGGAATCCAAGTTGTGGAACACTAACTTTGCTGGGGGAGAAATAAAAGAGACAACATTACACTACATCATAAAAATTGCTTATATGTTTTAATAATAACTGCAAGATTAGAGCTACAACCTGTATGTCTCTGCCTGTAAGCCTCTCATCAGGTGACTGCCTGATAAAAATGAATATGTTCTTTGCAAAGGTTTTAAGCAGGTAAGAAAAAATGCTGTAATGTAAGAATGGATTAAAAAAATAAAAGCAATTTTATTAATTAACAAAATGGAAAGTAAACCAACAGAAGTGAAATCCACAGCAAATCAAATATTTGGTGTGACCCCACCCCACAAAACAGCATCAATTCTTCTGGGTACAATTTTTAAAGGACCTGGATAGATAAGTTGTTCCAAATATCTTTAAAACACATAACCACAGATCTTCTGTGGATGTACTAGTTTCTGGCAGGGCTGATGGCACTGCTGGAAAAAATTCCGATGTCAAAGGGAAGTAAACATGATGTGGTTTTCAACTGCCGCATTAAGTTTCTTTGAACGACCACTGCGTATACCGTCCTCAACATTGCAAACCTTTCTTTGTGCTTCTACAAAATAGCTTGAACACCACATCTTGAAACCCCAGTCTGTTTTCAAATCTTTGCCTGGGAAAGACCTTGCTGATGCAGTATAATTACTTTGTGTATTGTTGCTGTGATCAGTCTTGATATTGTGTGACCAGTGACATGAAACTTCCACAACCAGACATGTCTTCCACAACCTCACTGGCCCCATTGGCTGTTTCTGTTTCAGTTGACTGTGTTTCATCCTACATATAAAATTAATGATCATCCGCAGCTGCTTTGTATAATTTTTTTTAATTATACAACTGAATCTAAAAAATTAAAAAAAAATCCCAAATTATACAAAGCAGCTGTTGATGTTCATCAATTTAATATGTGGGTAATTTTATTTTATTTTTTATCCTACACCTGAATTTAATCCAGTGAGATTCAGGGAAGAGGTCAGACAGGGGCGCAGTGGTGGTAAAGAGGTGCTGGATGATTAGGCAGCTACTGCAGAAGTGATAAGGGAGACAACTAGAAAGGTACTTGATGTGACATTTGGAAATAGAAGGGAAGACAAAGAGACGTGGTGGTGGAATAAGGAAGTGCTGGTGAGCATAGGGAGAAAGAGGTTGGCGAAACAGAATTGGGATCGACAGAGTGATGAGAAAAGTAGGCAGGAGTACAAAGTGATTGGGGAGGTTTTCCTTTCCACAGTCCCCACCGGCTCGCTCATCAGGGACAAACTTATATATAAAGAAAATCGTATTAATTCTTTATCACCGCATTATCTGTGTAAAGCTGCTTTGAGACAATGTTCATTGTTAAACGTGTTATACAAATAAAAATGAATTGAGATGCTGCAGCAAGTGAAGAGGGATGTAGCTTAAGCTGAGGAAAAGGCATATGAGGAGCTGTATGAGAGGTTGGACACTAAGGAAGGAGAAAAGGATTTGTACCAACTGGCCAGGCAGAAGGACCGAGCTGGGAAGGATGTGCTACAAGTTAGAGCAATAAATTAAGATTAGAAATAAGTTTATTAAAGGAACAGCACTTGTAGGACATTTTGGAGACAAGGTGAGGGAGGCGAGATTAAGATGGTTTGGACATGTGCAGAGGAGGGATATGAAGTATATCAGTAGAAGAATGCTGAGGATGGAGCCATCAGGAAGGAGGAAAAGAGGAAGACCAAGGAGGAGGTTTATAGATGTGGTAAGGGAAGACATGCAGGTAGTTTTTTGAAAGAGGCAGATGTAAAGGACAGGGGGGTATGAAGACGGATGATCCGCTGTGGCGACCTATTAAGGGAGCAGCCGAAAGAAGATCCCTGAATCTAATCGTACAAAATCCCTGAATTTGTGCAAGTGTACAAAGTGTGCAAAAGTAAGAATTGAAAGCCAAAGGGTGGGTACCACAAATATTGATTTTTTTTTATTTTCTCACTTTATAGCATTTTGTTCACAACTGCCAAAACCGTTTGCACAGTACTGTACAGTCATTCCTTTAATTCATTAGCCACTTCAATCCACCTTATTTTTAAACATTAAAAGAGACTCCGCATGTCTGTATGTCCGCATGTCCTATATTCCTGTTAGCCATTTCTAGTTATTTCAGTTTACTAGTTTGTATTCATCACACCATCTGATCATTACTCATTCAAGATATCATTTTTAACAATACTAATTATAATTATAGATTCATGAAAAATGGCATTGTTTGTGCATTTAATTTTTGAATAACTGGCACAATGAAAAGTTTTTCTAAGAGCAGCTGTGACCCGAGATAACCACAGTGAATAGTTTTCAAGGTGGTCAAGGAGTTTTCCCCTGCCACAGTCACCACTGGCTTTCTCATTAGGGATAAACTTACAGTATAATGAACAAACTAAACTTAAACATTTCAACTTCATAACCTATTATTATTATTTTTTTTGGATAGCTGCTTTGGTACAATGTCCACAGTTAAAAGTGCTTAAAAAAACATTTCACACAGGACCTACGGGTATGAAGAAGTAATGTTTCAAGAGGTTTTTAGGCTTGGCCACTTAAGTAAAAACTTACCAGCTCATAAATGTAAGTGAAACTGTAAAATAGTTACTGAGACAAAAATTGCTGTACCTAAAAAAATGCATTTTCAATTTGTATTAAAAGTATTAAAATACTTGAAAATGTACTTGCAGATTCAAACAATATACTTGGGAGTTAATGGACTGTTTCTAATGACAAAACCTGAATTAAAGCATGAGTTAGCTGGTCAGTATCTTTCCTTAACAGACAGAGAAATAAATCAACAAACAAACAAACAAACGTCACAAGCAGCAATCTGCACGTGCCCGCACCATTTGCCGAGCAAACCACGTGTAGCCAGTTCTTACTTTATTGCATAAAACAATCAAAATTTCATGAAGGTAGCTTACAGCCAAAATTTTGAAGTGTGTTCGTGTGTATGTTACTGGCTCATGACCGCTATGTTTTTAGAGCAAGTAGATTCTAATCCCAATTAAACCCAAATAAAATCTTAAAAATATCCACTGTATGGTAAGAGTGCATTGTGATTCAAACATACAAGTGCAGGTCACACATTAGGATCAGGTTTCTTGAGTTTGGAAAAAAAATTCAGACACTTTTTTTGTCGGTTTTTTTTTTTTTTTGCTTCTCATTTTGTTGGTATATATGTCCTGCAGTCAAGAAAACAATATTACTCTGTCTTAGAAGGGCCCAATTATTTTCCAACAACTAGGGTGATTGCTGAAACTACTCAAATTGAGTTAAGAACCCATTATCAAACACATTATTAAAACCTGAAAGGATCTTTGTGGAAGAAATGAGGCCAGAAGACAATCTTGATCATAAAAATGATCATAATTAGAGATTATTTAGTTTAGTCAAATCAAATTACAACAATACAAAAACAGTAGAACTATGATTATTAACTATGATCATTTCCACACATTTCCACACATATAATGCAAAGAGAACTTAAAGAGATTGGGACTAAAGAGTGGTGTAAGACTTAAGAAAACTGCTTACTAGTGAGGCTACACTGTTTAGTTAATAATCAGTAAGTTAATTGACTAACTGAATGTACTGAATGACCATGTTTATTCATCAATGGATTTTTTTCTAGACCAAGCACTTAACCCTTAATCCTCTATGCTCCAAATATGTTGTATCAAGGCTGACCCAGCTGGAATATGCAAAGAAAGAATGTGACCGTGCTGTAATGTACATGTGACAAGTAAAAGCCTCTTTTTTTCTTTTACATACTGGTCAAATTTTATGTCTGTAGAATCTACAATAACAGTTCTGGCGATGGACAAAGAAGAAGGGGAAGATTAACAAACAACAATAATAATAATAATAAGGCAATTATCACATACAAAAAACACATACAAGTATTTTTGTTACTTTACTATGTTCACAAGAAAGTGCTCAAAGATCACAGCACAAGTCTTCTAAAAAAAAAAAAAAAAAAAAAAAACATGGCAAAATGAGGTGAACAGGATCATCTGTACAACTCATTTATTCAATAGATGACATGTGATTCAAAAAATCACATGGCAGTAATGCAATGCCTAATATCATGCAGATGCAGATCAAAAGCTTTAGTTAATGTTCAAAAATGTCAAGAAATTAGACAAAATAAAACCAAACAAAAACACCGCAATGATGAAAAGATATGAAATTATTTTTGCTGCCATTTGCAATTAACTAAATGGAGCTACATTACTAATATTAACAGATCTAAACTTCAATATATGCATACTTAAATAGCTAAACAAAAACGTATATTTGAAAAAATCTCCATAGTATTAAGCAACTAAAGCACAAAAGTCACCAATAAGATGATCAAATTCTAATAGTTAAATTCTTGCAGGTGAATTGTGTGCATCATGCAGAAGTAGAATTTCTCTTCTTAAATCAAGCATTATTAGAATTTCCATACTATAATTTAGATCAATATATAGATTTATAAAATATATAGAATATAGATCAATTTGTCATTATTTGCTTTTGGAACACTAACCATATAAATGCAAGAGAATGTAGTGTACACAGTATATATTTAGACAACATTATATAAAAAGAAAAGTATTGGGACACCTGACCATTAACACCAGCACAGACCATAATGACATTGCATTCTAAATACTTAGACATTAATATGGTGTTGGAGAGGAAGGCCTGGTTCTCTGTTTCAGTTCATTCCAAAGGTGCTGTTAAGGTTAAATCATGGCTGTGTGCAGGTGAGTCAAATTCTTCTACACCAAGCTCATCCAACCATGTCTTTATGGACCTTGCTTTTCACACTGGGGCACGGTCATGCTGGAATAGCTATTAATTCCAAACTATTAACCCAAAGTTGGAAGCATAGCACTGTCCAAAATGTCTTGGCATGCTGAAACTGAGTTTTACCTTCACTGAAGGTAGAGGTAATTACAATACTGTACGAGCTGAAGATGTTGAGGTTTTTGTCGGGTGTGACGAGGATGAACAGATTAGAAACAAGTTTATTAGAGGGACAGCACATGTAGGATGTTTTGGAGACAAGGTGAGGGAGGTGTGATTGAGGTGGTTAGGACATGTGCAGAGGAGGGACATCAACTCTGACCCCAGACGCATGTGGAAAGGTATCCAGACCATCACAGACTACAAACCTACAGCTCAACCAACCAGCAGTGCCTTCCAACCGGACGAACTCAATCGCT
Organism: Silurus aristotelis; assembly: GCF_946808225.1. Classification (NCBI taxonomy): domain Eukaryota; kingdom Metazoa; phylum Chordata; class Actinopteri; order Siluriformes; family Siluridae; genus Silurus; species Silurus aristotelis. The sequence continues at coordinate 11,324,073 of NC_139599.1, read as the reverse complement.
TTTTTGCTCGTTTTGATCAAGGCATAGGACATTTCATCTCAATCACGGACTCTACTGCTTACAGCCCACTTTCACTTTCAACAACGGACGTCTATTCAGCGTTTAGTAGAGTGGATGTTCTCAGAGCATGCGCTGAACAACTGGCACAGGTTTTCACTGACATTTTCAACCTGTCACTGGCCCAAGCCACGGTTCCTACATGCCTGAAGACCACAACCATCATACCAGTGCCTAAGCACTCAGCTGCCGAATGTCTGAATGACTTTCGCCCAGTTGCACTCACCCCTATCGCTATGAAGTGCTTTGAGAAGCTGGTCCTGAATCACCTCACTGCGGGCCTACCACCTACACTGGACCCACACCAGTTTGCCAGTTTTCAATACAGTCCTCCACACTGTACTGATCACTAAGCTACAGGGAAGGAACCGAAGTCTGACAGCATGGTGTGCCAACAACAACCTGACCCTCAACACCACAAAGACTAAAGAGCTCATTGTGGACGTTTGGAAATCCAACAGCAGGAGACATCTACCAGTCAACATCAATGGAACTGAGGTAGAGCGAGTCTCCAGCTTTAAGTTCCTGGGAGTTCACATCTCTAAAGATCTGTCCTGGCAGCAGAACACTTCAGCTCTGGTTAAGAAAGCACAACAACGCCTGTACTTCTTGAGAAGTCTCAAGAAAGCTCATCTGTCCCCAGGGATTTTAACGAGTTTCTAACCGCTGCATCATCGAGAGCATCCTGACCAACTCCATCACTGTATGGAACGGAGGCGCCACTGTGTGTAAACATAAAGCCCTGCAAAGGGTGAAAGGGTCAAAACAGCCCAATGCATCACTGGCACGGAACTACCTGTCATTAAACACCTTCCCCACAGCAGATGTCTGCGCAGAGCTCACAACATCATCAAGGACTCTTCACATCCCAGTCACAAACTGTTTAACCTCCTTCCATCAAGAAGGAGACACAGGAACTTACGCACCAGAACCAGCAGGTTCAGGGACAGCTTTTTCCATCCACCATCACACCACTGAACTCTACACTACACCGCTAGATCACAAAAAAAAAAAAAAAAAAACACAAAACAAAACACTGTAAATAACCTCTGTACTATACATGTACATATTACATAGTATATCTTTTTTACTCCTTATTACATCTGCACTATTTTTTTTTTATCTATATGTATCTTTATATCCCTACTGTACATTCTGCCCAACATTTCACATTCATGTATATGTGTATATAATGTGTGTGTGTGTGTGTGTGTGTGTATATATAATATATATATAGATAGATAGATAGATAGATAGATAGATAGATAGATAGATAGATAGATAGATAGATAGATAGATAGATAGATAGATAGATAGATAGACAGATAGACAGACAGACAGACAGACAGACAGACAGACAGACAGACAGACAGATAGACTGTTTATTCAGCTTGCACGTTTCTTAAAAGCCATAACCTTTATAACCTTTCACTTCTGCACATTTGCTCTTCAATGCCATAGTCTTAGAACCATTTTTCTGTACTTCTTAATGATGTCCACACATCTCTGCACTGTTATAGCCTTTATATTTACTCACTGTACATATCACATGCTATAAATATGCTATATATTTATCTGCACTATTGCTACATTTTGCACTTCTGGTAGATGCCAAATACAATAAAGTTCGTTCGTTCGTTCGTTCGTTCGTTCGTTCGTTCTATCTATCTATCTATCTATCTATCTATCTATCTATCTATCTATCTATCTATCTATCTATCTATCTATCTATCTATCTATCTATCTATCTATCGCAAAGGTGGCATACTATTACAGTGTCACACTTGAATTAACAGCTCTTCAGAACGACCCATTTTTTTCTTCCAAATATAAATGAAGACTGCATGTCTAGAGGCTTGATTTTATACACCTGTGGCAATCGGTCTGACTGAAACACCTAAATTCAATAATTAAGAGGTGTATCCCAATACTTTTGTCCATATGATATGCGAATGTACACTATATGGGTAAAAGTATGTGAACACTCAACCCTTACACCCATACCCCAATTTTGGAAGAACACAATTCTTTAAAATGTCTTTCTCAGCTGTAGCATTAAACTTTCTCTTCAAAGGAATTACAGTGAGAGCCCAAAACTGTTTGAACATGAAATTGCCCCTGTGCCAAAGCAAGATCCATAAACACAAAGTTGTGGCCTCCACAAAGCCCAGAACTATCATACACGTTTAGGTTGAACTAGACCTCTGACTACACTTTTCTCACGCATGCTTTCAGGCTGAATGGACAAATCCTCAGACATGTTACAAAATCTAGTCTAGAATCTAGAAAGCCCTCTCAGAAGAGTGGTGGTTATGACTACAGCAAATAGGGGGCTGATTCTGTCATGGGTTGTTCAACAAGCACATATGGATAAGAAAGATTAGGTATCCAGTGATAAGTCTGGCTATATACTTATAGTGCATATATGTTAATATGCCATGTTCAGTGACGACGACTTCTTTCGGTTGGCTCCCAATAGGTGCGGCCACAGCGGATCATCCTTCTTCATACCAGTCTGTTCAAAACAACTACCTGCATGTCTTCCTTTACCACATCCCTAAACCTTCTCTTTTTCCTTCCTCTTTTCCTCCTGCCTGGCTCCTCCATCCTGAGCATTCTCCTACTGGTATACGCCATGTCCCTCCTCTGCACATGTCCAAACCATCTCAATCTCGCCTCCCTCAACCTTGTCTCCATAACTTCCGACATGCGCTGTCCCTCTAATAAACTCGTTTCTAATCCTGTTCATCCTCGTTACTCCCAACGAAAACATCAACATCTTCAGCTCTGCTACCTCCAGCTCCACCTCCTGTCTTTTACTCAATGTCACTGTCTCTAATCCATACAACATCACAGGTCTCACCACAGTCCTATAAACTTTCCCTTTCACTCTTGCAGATACTCTTCTATCACAAATCACTCCTGTCACTCTTCTCCACCCACTCCACCCTGCCTGCACTGTTTTCTTCACTTCTCTAACACACACTCCATTACTTTGCACTGTTGACCCCAGTTACCTGAACTTCCCCACCTTCTCCACCTCTTCTCTCTGCAACCGCACCACTCCACTGCCCTCCCTCTCATTCACACACATGTACTCTGTCTTACTCCTACTGACTTTCATTCCCCTTCTATCCAGCACATACCTCCACCTCTCCAGGCTCTTCTCCTCCTGCTCCCTACTCTCCCCACAAATCACAATATCATCTGCAAACTTTATAATCCATGGAGACTCCTGTCTCACCTTATCCATCAACATGTCCATCACCACTGCAAACAAGAAAGGGCTTAGAGCCGATCATTGCTGATGCAATCCAACCCCCACCTTGAACCAGTCTGTTATTTTTCTGCACACTTCAATGCTGTCACACTGTCCTTATGAATGTCCTGCACCAAATTTTGTTCCATTGCCATCTCTCTTAAATATCTTTAATTTTTTACTGGTATGCCATCTGGTCCAACTGACTTTCCACTCTTCATCCTCTCAATCTGCTTTCACTTCCTCTTAGCTAATCCTAGCTACCATCTACCACCTATGCTTTACCATCTCCACATCATCCAACATTCTCTCTCATTTTTTTATCTACTTTTCTCATCACTCTGTCGATCCCAATTCTGTTTCACCAACCTCTTTCTCCTTATGCTTTCCTGCACTTCCTCATTCCACCACCACATCTCTTTGTCTTCCTTTCTCTTTCCAGATGTCACACCAAGTAGCTTTCTAGCTGTCTCCCTAATCACTTTTGCAGTAGTTCCCCAATCATCCAACACCTCTTTACCACCACCGAGCCCATCTGACCTCTTCCCTGAATCTCACAACACAGTCTTCCTCCTTCAGTCTCCCCCATCTTATTCTTCCTAAAGTCCTCACACTCCTCCTTTTCTTCTTCACCTCCATAGCCATCCTACAGACCACCATCCGGTGCTGTCTAGCTACACTGTCCCCTGCCAACATCTTAGTCTCCAATCTCTTTCAGGTTGCTTCTCCTGAAGAAAATATAGTCCACCTGTGTGCACCTTCCTCCACTCTTATATGTCACACTATGCTCCTCCTTCTTCTTAAAATTATTTACCACTGCCATTTCCATCCTTTTAGCAAAATTTACCACCATCTGCCCTTCCACATTCCTCTCCTTAAAGCCATACCTACCCATCACCTCCTCATCACCTCTGTTCCCTTCACCAATCTTTTATTTCTAGGTGCAATATAGGTCATGTTCAGTGACAATTAAGCTAATAACATAAGCAGAATGGGTGAAGTCACATAAGCATGCTGGAAACTTTCTGCTACAAATATTCACACACACACACACAGCAAAGTCTCTAATAATGGCACTAAAAAACCATCTCTAACGTATGTTGGTTTCAAACAAAGATAAACGCCATGCTATGTATAGTGTATATGTGTATAGTGTCTTCAGCATCCTCCAAATCCTGCCCTGCTATTTCAGTGCCTTGACCTTAATGAGTCTCATTAAAAGGTTAAATGTTTTTTCGTGTTGATATCAAAACAGAGGACACATAGTAATCCAACATACCAATCTGCCCATGGGAGTACTAAATATAGTCGAAATAGTGAGTTACTAGACGTAACCGATTGGGTTTCATGAATCCCACAGCCGCTGCCTATTGAATGGTGACTGCATATTATTAAACCAATAAGACAGTAAAGGACGTCACTATTTATCAATGAGTCTGCGCTTAGACACTATGAATAGCATTACACTAAATGCCTTATGTGGCGTATTATTTTACATTATTTTAGTCTAATAGTATACTGTCTGGAAGTGGCCCCGTCAGGAGGCTGTTCAAATCTCAACATGCACATGTACAATTCTGTTTTTATACAGGCACATGCACAATTACTCCATTTACACAAATGGTCTAACAATCGTTTGACCCTATATTTCAGAGCTCTTTCTTTCAATGGCACACTAATGTTGGGTACAAACCAACACGGAGATGTGCCTTCTCACAGTTAAACACTATGACTGTGATTATAAATAAAATTCACACAAGGCACTTACCTTTATACCTGTTTCAAATCGCCTGCAAAGATCTCACAGCTCGGCAATGTCCCGAAGATTGTGGATCTGTCAAAAACATAAAAAGTTAAATTGAAGAAAACTGTACATTGAGAAGAAATAGATCAATAGGGAATTAACTAACGTCACTTTAACTAGTTCGAGCTTCTCCTGTCGCTGTTATAACGCCTCGTCTCCGGGCTGTGCTACAGTATATGAAGCTCGCTCGGTATTGATGCAGGTTATAAGCGAGTGTGTTCGTGCAGGTTTAACGGGAGAAATGATTTCCTAATGATCAGTTATGGTGCACAGGTTTCGCTAAATGGACAGACACGTTTTAACAACTGTACAAGCGAAAGTGATGAGATTTTTTTAAGATGCTACCCGCTCTAAGAAAATCCTGTTTCTGACAGGTAGAGAGAAAACCGCTAACGTTACATCACCTGTGTATTGTATTTTCTTCTTCGAGCCCTTAAGGGGGGAAACGCTGTTCTGCGTTGATGCAGTTGTATGAAATCTTAGAAATACCAATGCACACTCGATCCGTCTGCGGCATTTACCAGCCACTTAATTCATCTTTACTTGCAATCACAAAATGAGGATTGTTTTTGGGGTTGTTCCGTCGGTGCATGTGTGATTACCGCTGTCGGTGACTTCGCCGTTTCTGTACAATTTCCATTGAAAAACACCTCTCACACAAACGTGCTTCTCAACCGAACTCGATGATGTCGCATACAGCCAAGCTTTTCATTGGCTGTCTGGGTTGCCAAACAAATGACCCGCCAGGGGGCGGGGCAAATACACGTATTTTGGTATATTCACGCACGCCACCTTATGACCATTTTGGGTCACTTTCTTACAAACACAACACGCAATATGACACATCTGAGGTTTGGTCAAAGATTAATGTCACCCAAGAAAAAACACAGGTTCCTAAATATTTAAATTATTAATAAAGGGGTTTATTTTTCAATATTTAATTGGTATGTGGGTCACCATCTCTACAATAATAAAATACAACATATCTGAAAAAAAAAAAAGAAAGAAATTATCAATACAATTTTAAATGTACAAAATAATCACAGCCTCCTCTGTGTCTTCACCTGGTCCAACCTCACCCAATCTTGTAATTTCATTACACAGACTTCAAGGAAACAGGGCCAGAATAAACCATTTCAAACCAAGTCAAAGGCCTACACTCTTGGTCTAATATAGTCGTGGACTTTTTTTTAAGGAGTTGTAGTACCACATATAATACAATCAATGTATGTTTATTTAACAAACAAACAAACAGCAATAAGAGGAGTACTGCTTACTTTACATCAAATTTCTACATGACAAGCTTGCACTTCTCATGAAAAGGGCTAGCAATATTTTCAAGGTTCCTCATAATCTAATTTCAGTGGGAGGGTAGTGAAAGGGCATGCATATTCTTTAAAGAAAAAAAAAAAAGTTAATTAACAAAAGCAAACAAACAAAGAGAGGTTGACCAAGATGAGAAAGAGTGGAGGGTGGACACAGTAAGCATTGCCCTCATAGGAAGTAGGGCGTTGTGGTTCTGGGTGGAATGACTCGCTCTGCATCAGGCACAGCACGGAACAGTTTGGGCTCCCGTGTATTCACATCCTTAAACACCATAATAGAGGCAATGTTGCCACAGCGGTAGCAGTAGTTGGGCGCTGACCACACAGTCACAAGCTTCTCATCGAACATAAACTTGTAGCCCTCGTGAACCAGCTGGTGTGCACGGCAAATTAGTTTCAAGTTGTTAATATGGACAAACTGCAAAAACAGAGGGAAAAAACATGGATGTTATAAAACTACATTTAGATGCAATTAAGCGATATGTGCAATTAAGGAAATAAACTAATTAATTAACATTAAATGCATGAACCTTAGATAAAAATAAAAAAAAAGCAATAATTGTAAAAAAAAATACATAAGTCATTTTACCCTAACTGATGCAGTGAGTAGCTTCTTATGTTCTAAACAACCATGTTGGAAGACATAGCTTGTGGTCATAAAAAAGATGTTACTCTTTCAGAAGGGACAAATTATGGGCATGGCATCAAGTTGGGAAAACAACTAAGCAGATTTCTGATGCTTCTTAAGTTGGTTTAAGAACTGTCCAACACATTATTAAAAACCTGAATGAAATTAAATGTGGACATTGCATAAGCTTATTGCAATGATGCCATGGTGAATGTGTGCCGTAATCAAAGCAAAAGGCGTGTGTAACTAAATATTTGTGTGTGTAGGGCTGCTCGATTTTGGGAAAAATGTCTTGTTGCGATTATTAGTTGTCATTATTGCGACATGCGATTGCAATATAATAAATGTTATCATGAGTCCATTTGATTGGTTATCAAGGAAATTGCACAGATTAGTGATAATGCTAAAACGTGTATTTGTTCAACTATAAAGGTTTACAAAATGAAATAACATTTGCATTATTGTAAAAATCCTCCAATGTACAGCTGAATTGAATAAAACAATAAATAAAAACATATATATTCATAAAAGTAAGATATTTGAAACATTATGCCCAAACAAACAGGGAACGCCCTGCCGCTGCCTTCGACAATTTCAATTATTTACCCGCTTTTCTGCTAAAGTTTGATATACAGTATATGTTTATATACTTGGATCTCAGGCAATTTTGCATTCATTATTATTAAATTAGTTTAACCATTAGCTATCTCTATAAAAATATAAATAATGATTTGTATGGTGTGAGAGTGGAGCATTGTGACGGGAGAGCAGAGCACTGGGGGGTGATAATAGGAATCTTGCCTGCGGTTTCAAATGGTTAGAAATGGTCCTGTTTACACAGGATGTAACAGACACCAGATATTATATAATATATACATATAGTTTTGCTAAACTATATTAGCTGTCCCGAGGGAAGAAAAGCTGTGGGGCAAAAGTAAATGGAACATAAATAGTCTCTTTGACCCGGAATCAGTAAAACCTGTTACAGATTTGTCATATTGCTACATGATGTAGCAACTTTAATTTAGCAAAATCTTGCACAGTACTTCTCTCTGCTCAGTGTTGGTAATCTTGAAGCTAAAATATCACCATATAAGAGGTAGCGTTTTTTTTGGCTACCAGTTCGGTGTTGGTCTGCTACATCCATCTTCACCTGGTCTCCGCACTGCAAACTGAAAAACGTCACGTGACCACACACGCCACATGTGCACTGCCTAAACTGAGACTATCTGGTCTTTTTTTTTGCTTTGTTAGTAGCACAGAAAATCTGAGATGGGACAAATGGTAGTAAGAGTGCAAACAGTATTAATATTGTACAATACAGGTTTGTTTTTAAACATTGGTCAGAGTGGAGATGTAAATCAACTCAACAGGCCAAAGCCATTTAGTCCCAATTCTGTAAATTCTTGTTTAATCACGATTAATCTCATGATAGTCATGTGTTAACTTATGATTAATCACACTTTTTAAAATCTGTTTTAAATGTACCTTAACTCAGGGTTGGGCAAAGATGCATTAAAATTTAATAAAAAAAAAAAAATCTAAGTACCTTATCTTTAAGTGTATCAAAATAAAACCACTGTATTTTAAAAATACAAAAAAATACTTTTACAATTGAGCATAACAAAATTAATCTATTGGCCTATTTGATCCACTTCATCATCACAATGATGTTTGATAGCAGCAGCATTTTCTCTGGCCAAGTCACACAATAAATCAGACGTATGCAACCAGTTAACAGATCCAATATTCATATACATTTCCCTGTGATCTCCCATATAAAGGTTTTTTAAAGTAACCAAGAGTTTAATGTTTAACAGTTTGTGAATGATTCAGAATTGTATCCTAATTTAGTTACTTGGTGTTTGGTAACGAAGGGCTACTTTTCATCAGCAACACTGACTCAGTGACAAACAAGTCATTCATAAGAAGACAACAGATGGCACCCTTATTTATAGCAACTAGTTTCTAACTAATTAATCATTTAATTGTAATCATAAATATAATAATGTGTGTCAGGCAGTCATTCATGCAGTGGTATACAAAATCATGATCCTACTAAACAGCTACTTCAATTAGGGTACAGTATTTGGCAATCAAATATTTATTTAACAATCATTGGACAACTATTTGAACGCTGGCAGCCTGCACGCTTCTTACCTTCACCACATTCTTCCATATGGATAAATTTTCTGTTCTGATCTCAACAAGTCTGGGCAAACTACTGAGTAGGCACCAATCAGAGAACACATTTTTATGATATCATGTAGATTTCTTACAAAGTATTTTAAAACTACAAAAATAAAGTATTTTGAAACAAATACGATAAAAAGCCATTTTCACCAACCCTATCAAATACAAATTACAAAATCCTTTTTTTATATTTGAAATACGTATTTAAAGTAGATGTATCAAACACTGCCCTGCTATAAATAAAGACTTTTCAATACTCTAATCCAGCGGCCCCCAAACTTTTTTGCGCCATGGAGCGGTTTAATGTCAGACAAACTTTTCAGGTACCGGCCTTTAAGGTGTGGCATTAAACTGGTATTTTCTAAATATAATAATAAATGTGAATCCACTGTTTTGTTTTTTTGGTTCATTTTGCTAGCATGGGGGTTTTAATTTAGCAGTAATGTATTATGTGTTACCGGCCAGCGCGGACCCTTTTAGAAGGTAGTGGGTGTAGGTAAGACATGTGACCGAGGCAAGCATCTTGACATGCGTCAAGAGTGAGTCGTAGACATATGTGAATCAGGTAATTTTCCAAAATATAAAATAAAGTTATTTATTATTTCTGTGCGGCCCGGTACCAATTGGCCCACAGCCCGGGGGTTGAGAACCACTGGTCTAATCAACATGAACATGGACAAACATAAATGCTTTAAGCAAATGCATTTTTATTATTAGTGAATCCAGCCTCAACATAGAGCATGAAGACAAAATATTTTTGATCCTCATTCCTCGTACAGGCAGGAATGTCACAATACGTTCACACACACACGTATTTTCTAAATATAATATAGATATGTTCGGCCCAGAAATATTTGGACAGTGACACAATCTTTATATTTTGGGCTACACATGGCATCACATCGGATTTAAAATGAAACAACTGAGATGCAATTGAAGGGCAGAGTTTCAGGTCTAATTAGAGGGGTTGAATATAAAATTGCCTATGAAACATTTAGGACTTGCAACCATTTTAATACAAAGTTACCTCATTTCAGGGGCTCAAAAGTATAATATATTATATATTAGTGGAAATCAGGTACTATCATTAAAGATGGAGTGAATAATCTTACCTCATTGGTGACCTTGGCACCAAAAAGCCATCCAGCACCTCTCGGGCTAATAGCCCAAGTGTCAACATCTTCTGGATCAGACCAGACAAGGTCACAAAATGCCCCCTTGTGAGGGATTTCCTGGTTCCTCTCAATGGTGCGAATCTGGTCCAAAGTCTTGATGTCAGGTGAAAGGCCACCATGCACACAAAGGATCTGCTCATCTATTAACTGTGGATTAAGGGCAGCACATAATCAATGCAACACAGTGGAAATGTATATAGTGGGTCGGGAAAATACATATTTCCGAACCTGTTTCATTTCTTAAAGGAAAATCAGTTCATTCACTCACTTCAGATGGCCTTTTGTGAAGGGATGAAATTATAATGCAACTTGATAGTTTCTTCTAGCACTCAAGTTACTTTATAAACTTTATACTGTATATATTGAGGGGAAAACAGATTTGTAAGCTCAGAGATTGTAGACAAATAACATGAAAATGGAAAAATACAACAGCTGTTTTGTTTTTTCCAACATTTAAAACCCAGGTGGGTATAATTACATCTTATAATTCAGTCAAATGTAAAACCATCTTTAGGAAACAACAGAGGAACATTTTCAAAGTAAAAGTTTTCTGTGGATCTTTTAGTTTTTCCAAAGGTTTCAGCCAAGTCTTTTTTATAACAATGCTTCAGTTCGTTGAAATTTGATAATTGTTTATTTACAGCTCTCAAGATCCAAAAACAGCTCCGGTTTGGAAATGAATTGGCCATTCTAACCACCATCATATTTAGCCCTCATTTAGTAATTCAGATGTTTGCATGCTGGGGTGCTTGGGTTCAATGTCTTAAAAATAAGCAAAAAACTTCACCCCAACCACAGGATCCTTGAGAGTTGTGATGATTTTGCACTGTGTTTGGTAGTCTGCATTATAACTAAACATCCATACCAAAGAAGTTTTCTGACTTTCATTCAGATACAATTTAGCAAATGAATTACTGCTGCTTATTCTTTTTGGATAGAAAGGAAATTTTTATTGCCATCGTTTTATAAAAGCAATACTTGTTCAGTCTCTGTGCTTGTGCTATAGTGAACAAACATTTATTGTGATTGCAGGGGCGTGCAGATCAAATAATGTCGCTCTTTTTTTTTTCTACCATCTCTAAGCAAAAAACTAAATTTGATGACCTCCTGAAATGACTTGAAAAACCTGTATAAGAGTGGGTTTACTTTTCGGAAAAACATGACTAGATAAGTCTGTTCTTTTTTGTCATCTGAGCTGAGCAAGTTTATTATAGAGTTTGGGAAACCCATTCAATTGTTATTTAGGTCCTGATAAATAAAAAATATAGAATTTATGAGAATTTACATTCTTTTCCAATGACTGCATCATTCAGTTAAATGATTTGTAATGCTTTTAATTTTCAATTACTATTTTTAAGGGTTTTTTTTAATGTGAGATTTACAGACAATATAAATTGGAAAAATCCTTGAGAACAATATGCTTGCCCAGGGTTAGCTGATTGATAATTGATAATTTATTAACCAGGAACTGTCTGTTATGTGACTCTGTGGATGTCACTATTTGGATCAGAAACAATAAAGAGGAATAAGAGAAAATTGGGGACAACAGGGTGGAAAGAAAATGGGTGGTAAAAAAAGTACCGTATTTTCCGGACTATAAGCCGCTACTTTTTTCCCACGCTTTGAACCCCGCGGCTTAAACAACAAAGCTGCTAATTTATGGATTTTTCCTGTGTTTTCCCGGGTTTCACAAACTTCAAGCCAAAAAAACTGAGCCCCATAACATTAGACCAATGAAATTGTCGAACGGGTTTAGGTGAACCAATGAAACTCTTTATATTAAATTGCGCTCCCACTGAATCGGACCGCACCACATAAATATGAATGATGTTTCTCTGGGGTTTGACCTGACGCTCACTCGGACTGTCAACAGGAAATGCGAATCATTCGTCACGCTAAAAACAACCGAGCATGAAAAAAAACCCACTTCACCTGTGTTCTGAGCTGCACGGCATCGGGAGAAAAGCTTCACTGATGGTGATTTTTAAACGCACGACGATGCCAAAAGATAAACTAAAGAGATAAATAGTTGTGAAAGGAAGGAGGAAGATAGTGAACAATGACTTTCTTGGTAGGAATCTACTGTTTAGATACAAGCCGTTGTAACGCGTTGAGTCTGGGTGAAGGGAGAGCTCACTAACTCCAGTTGCAAAAGAAATCATATAAGCACAGACAGGTTTCCAAAACTCGTGCTTTTTTATTTTTCTTGGCAACAGCGTTACGGCTTAGTCAAAGAAACTTAGAAATGAGCATCAGAAAATAATAAGGACATATTCCTCAGCCTTGCACACATGCAGTAATACCAGAAAAAGGCTATTCCCAAAAATGCAGCTCTGCTCTTAAAAAAGCCACAACATATTTCACCCGTTACACCATGTTACAGTCACGGTCTTTCATTAAAGCCTGTGTAAAGTTCATTAGTTTCAGTGTAGACACCTGCGGCTTAAAGACAGGTGCGGCTTATTTATGTTCAAAATAAAAATCTTTGTAAAATTCAGTGGATGTGGCTTATATTTGGGTGCGCTTAATAGTCCGGAAATTACGGTAACAATTTTTATTTTGTGACACCTTTTTGTTTTTTTCTTTAACCGTTGCTAACAAATATTTCCGCATTCTTTTTTTGTGTAATTAATGCTACTTCTCATAGATAAACTACACATCAGGAGCATTGTTGAACAGTTTAGACTACACAAGAAGTCAGAGAAACGTCTGAAAAATTTGGCATGAACAACAACATGCAAAAAGTTTATTGCTTCTCTACACTGTTTAATGAATACATTTAAACATCATTACTTAGTGTATTTTTTATACCGCTACATTTGGTTATTGTGTTATATTAATCTGCTGCATTAAAGAAAACTGTTTTTTTAAAGGTTTATGGCATATTACATTACCACGCATAGCAATATAACTGCAAGAACTTTTGTCAGTATTGTGCAGTGAATTGTAGAAAAACATGCACTTCTATAACCTCCACTCTTGCAGGCCAGAATCAGCTTTCACTACATAGTCTGGTCATTTTAGTTACTCAACATGGGCTACTTTTACATAAAGAGGTATTTGACATTGCAAATGACCAGCCATGTTTACTATCAGCTTATCAAAAGTGACAATAGTTTTTAAAGAAGATGCACTTTATGATGTAATCTAGTTGTCATTACAAGCCCCGTTAAAGATTATACAATTTTTACATATCCAGGTAATTACAAACTGGAAAACTTTGTACTTACAGCAGCAACAGTCAGCATGTCAAACACTTTAGTGCAGTATCGCCAAGCATTGGCATTTCCATACTTAGTTTGGCACTCGTCTGTAGAAAGAAACAAGTATTGAGTATGTATTGACTCTGAAGTGCATATTTATGATTTTTATAATACTTACCATAAAAGCCATACACTTGTGTAATCTGCCTACTCTCATGATTCCCACGAAGCAGTGTGATGCGGTCAGGCCACTTTGCTTTAAGTGCTAGCAAGTATGTAAAAGTCTCTAAACTGTAATACCCTCTGTCCACAAAGTCTCCCTGGTAAAGAAGAGATATATATTAATCATCCATAATGATTTATACAAAATTGTGCAATCTATCTTAGATTATCAATAAGATTATGTATTTATCAAACATGCTCAATAAGGTGTGCATAGCTGACATGAGACAGAAACTAAAGGTATGGTTTATAAAAAGATAACATCAGCAAAGGACATTTATCAAATCAAATTCAAATTTTATGGTCACATACACATTCTTACAGAGTACATCATGTAGTGAAATGCTTTTTACGACTGTCCAACATGCAAACATGAAAATAGAAATAGAATATAAAAATAAAATAAAAATAAAAAAATGTATGTATATTAAAAATATAAGTATAACTAAACTATAATGATCAGTTTAAGAATAATACAATATACATAAATTAGACAGGAATACAGATTAAAGTGTCCCAGTGTGTTTGTATTAAAGTGTTCATGTGCTGTTATTAAAGTGGCACTGTGCTGACACTATGCTGGCACTATGCTGTGCCAGTCCAGTGTTAAAGTGACATTGCAATCATGCAAATCATGTATGTACATGTCATGTATGCAATAATTCACTGCATCATATTTCCCAATAAATACAAAAGAATGCATCACACCCTATTCATTTTAGTTTATATACTGCTATTTTTGCAGTGAAGATTAATACAACCTTCCAAATATAAATCTGCACAGTTAATAAGCAGAACATCTTCAGAATACAGCTCACTGCAGGTATGTTTTTAGTTTACATCATACACTTAAAAATAAATATTATAGTCCATCGGGTTTGTTATTTATGTTGTTAAATATAAATGCAATATTTATTTCCTTTAATGCAACAACCCATGGAAATTCTAGTTTTTGCTATAAAGTGAAGTATTATGAAATTATTTCCCTTGACATCATACCATAAAAATGTAGTTTGTGTCTGGTACTTGCCCTCCAGTTCTGAAAAGTTCACATAAGTCATAAAACTAAGGGATGTAAAAAAAGAGAGAATTCACCATGAGTATTATTGAACACACAAATTAGCATTAAAAAAAATCAAAGCAAGATGTAATACAATAGATTTCTTGTGATCACCTGTCCATGGATGTCACCACAAACAGTGACTGGACTGGATACTGGCTGTACATTTGATTCCTCTAGTAGCAGGTCACATACATAATCACACAATCTCTGAAAAGGGCAAAATTAAAAAAAATAGTTACTTTAGAAATTTGTATAAATTGATGGCAAACACTAGCTAATGTGTATTACATTCAGTACTAATGCAAAGTTTGTTTTTGAGATTACAATTTATAAAAAATAGGATTGTTTTTCTGTTTTCCAAAACAGAAGGTGCACAGTTCCATTTTATAATCTGGTGCACAGTTTGTTTTCTTGCTTAGACCCTCTATATCTTAAACCCTAACGCACACCAAATCGTTCAATTTTTTTAATGAAAGCTATTACTGGAGTGATTTTCAAGCAAAACGATGAATGAATAAAATAACCCAATCCTGGATTAATGAGGTATTAAGGATGAGAATAATTTCTTGACTATATTTTCAATACATAATGCACACACTTTACAAGATCTACCTTGAATGTGTTTATGCTCAGTACATTTCATTTTAAAACTCTATCTGAGAAACTAAGACAGACACAACCCCTAAGTTTTGCACACTATTTGTAAGGAATAGTGAGATGATTTCTAGTCCATACAACATCGCAGGTCTCACCACAGTCCTATAAACCTTCCCTTTCACTCTTGCAGATACTCTTCAATCACAAAATCACTCCTGCTATCACTATTCTCCAGAAGAGTCTCTGCAAGAATGAAAGGGAAAGTTTATAGGACTGTGGTGAGACCTGCAATGTTGTATGAATTAGAGACAGTGGCATTAAGTAAAAGGCAGGAGGTGGAGCTGGAGGTAGCAGAGCTGTAGATGTTGAGGTTTTCGTTGGGAGTGATAATGATGGGCAGGATTAAAAACGTGTTTATTAGGGACAGTGCATGTAGGACGTTTTGGAGACAAAGGTGAGGGAGGCGAGATCAAGATGGTTTGGACATGTGCAGAGGAGGGACATGGGATATATCGGTAAAGAGGAGGTTTTTGGAAGTGGTGAGGGAAGACATGGCGGTAGTTGGGTTGAAAGAAGCAGATTTAGAAGACAGGGGGGTATGGAGACGGATGATCCCCTAATGGGAGAAGCCGAAAAAAGAAGAAGAAGAAGAAGATAAAGTGAGATGATTTCTAGAAAATAATAAGCAAATCTGAAATGCTCAGTTGGGAGACATGAACATCCACATTGACTGACCCTTTTAAAAATTAGGCCATACAAATGTTTTTCTGCTGGTTATATGTACAATACTGAAAAACAAATAAAGCAAGTTACCTAATTCCAGCATTACTAACATGATATTTGCAGTCAAAATATTGTTTATATTAATAACTGATTTTGTAAATTTACCCCCTTACAAAGAAATTAACAGTCTAGAATTGTTATGGTAGGTTTATTTTAACAGAAAGAGAAGGAATGTTTAAAAAATAATAATAAATGAATCTTATATAAATTATTTTGTATTTGATCAAGTGAAAGAAGTATTTGATCCCCTACCAACCAGCAAGACTTCTGACTCCCACACACCAAAATTAGTCCTGTCCATTAAGGAAAGAAGTCATGTGTATAAAAGACACCAGTCACAGATTTAACCTCTTTCATTCAAACCTCTACACCACCATGGGCAAAACCGAAGAGCTGTCAAAGGATGTCAGGGACAAGATTGTAGAGCTGCACAAGGCTGGAATGGGCTACAGGACCATCAGCAAGAAGTTCGGTGAGAAAAAGACCACTGTTGGAGCGATAATTAAAAAATGGAAGAAATACAAGATTAGTCACTCTGGAGCTCCATGCAAAATCTCACCTCATTGGGTAAGGATGATCCTGAGAAAGGTGAGGGATCAGCTCAAAATTACACAGGAGGAGCTTGTTGATGATTTCAAGAGAGCTGGGACCACAGTCACCAAGAAAACCACTGGTAACACACTAAGGTATCTCTGCTCTATGCACTTGAACAGGCCCATCTGAAGTTTGCAGACGAACACCTGAATGATTCAGAGAAGGCTTGGGAGAATGTGATGTGGTCAGATGGAGGCAGAGAAATGCTGAATATGGGCCCAAGAACACCATCCCCACTGTCAATCATGGAGGAAGAAACATTCTGCTTTGGGTCTTTCTCTGCTAAGGGTACAGGAAGACTTCACCACATGCACTGTAGAATCTTGGATGAGAATCTTTTGGCTAGAACACTAAGGATGGGTCGTGGATGGGTCTTCCAGCATGACAGTGACCAAAAACATACAGCCAAGGCAACAATCTGATGGTCCTGTAGCCCATTCCAGCCTTGTGCAGGTAGATTCTGCGACAGGTGTCTTTTATACACATAACGAGTTGATATTAGAAGAACTTAAAGAGACAGGACTAACTAGGGTCTGTGGGAGTCAGAATTCTTGTTAATTTGGTACAGGGATCAAACACTTATTTCACTCGATCATATACAAATTAATTTATAATTTTTATACATTATAACTTGATATATGTTTTATATTCTGTCTCTCTCAGGGGATCAAATAATTAATTTCCCCACTGTACATGCACAAACCAATAGCAATAACACAAATAGCACAAAAGTTAGCATAACTGTTTTGCATAACTAAGCTTGATCATGGTCATTTATTTTAATTTTGCAGTTAGTAGAATGCAAACAAAGATAAAACATCATGGTATAAGTCACTGCAACTAAAGATTGTTCGAAAGTCTTAAAAATATAAATTTATTTAATACGAGATGCAAATTCTTACAGGACTATTCAATGGAGTAAAAGAAATGGAGAAAATGAGTTGGCTATCAGTTTCCCATTACAATTACGAGAAAAATCATTGTTACAAATGTGAGAGTTTTGAAAGTGGCATTTAGATGACTATGGAAAAATATTAACTGCATTAAATCTTTAACAAATACCTTTAGTGGGTATTTAAATTGCCACGGTTTGACTTCTGAGACATTGATGGGGTAATGCGGCACAATTAATAGACGTTAAACTAAAATAGCAAAGCAGCAAATGGCTATGAATGATTTAAAACTCTAGCCTGTGTTCGCAGCAGGCTCTAGTGTCAGCATGCAACCAGCATGCTGTTGTTCAGGACTTTTAAGACCATGATATTGCTTTCTGATTTGGTGTGTGCCAAGTCAGAGAACTGCTTGATTATACATCTGTAGCTAAATTATTTGTTAATCAAATCGGAAATCAAACCATCCGTTTGCCCCATAATAAAACAATATGCAGGTCCGAAGAATCTAAGACACCAAGTTGGTGGGTGTGAATGAGAATGTAAATGTGTGTCATTCTTGCAATGAACTTGCCCTCTGTATGCCCATCTCGTCTCAGTGCACTGTGGACACTGTACAATCATTTTAACTTGTTAAGTGTAAACTATGTTCAACAAAATTGGCTATTGCTTAGTTAATATACATATACTGTACTTGGTTAAATCTGAACATAGACTGCAATATCAGTCTATAATCTTCCATAAGTGTTATTATACTCTAACAGTACCATAAAACACCAGACCACAGAAGTCCTATAACTGGAAATGTGCTGTTAAAGAAGCCTTCCGTTAGATTTTTATACCCTTTTCAAATATCGAACAACCGTAGGGGCAAATTTCTTTATTACTAATAACAAAAAAAGTCTATTTTAAGGCAGTTAGATCAGTCTAATCATTTTTGCTCTGCATTTCAAAGAGCGCTGCCATCTTGAATTGGCGTCACGGACTCACAATTGACAAAAATCGGAGCTGTCGAAAAAACTCAGACGTTCCGAGCAGGAGTTGGAAAGCATGTCTATATTAGTAGGGAGTCAGAAATTTGTCCAGTTCTCTCTTTTTTAAGGGGAATCGCAACATTATCAGGTCACAATTCCTCTGGCCAGCACGACTAACCCGCGCCTAACTCAGTAAGTCGGAGCTCGTCGAAAAAGACACGTTGCAATTACGACTTTATGTTGGCGTTCATGTGCGACCACCTTGTAACTACTCAACTAATCACAAATGTATTAATCCAAATACAGGTCTCAATTGTGGTTGTATTTACACTTCAGACAGCTCAGACTTTTTTTTAGAGTCAGTGATGCTGCTGAACAGAAAGGGGACAGAAAGGTGTGTCGGTAATTCATTAATGAATTATGTTAGATACCTAGACGGCTAAAAGCACAATGCTGGCTTATCTGTAGATGAGAACAAAAAGCGGCAATGCTATCACAAAACCAGGCAGCTGTGTGTTCATATATTTGAAAGACATAAATTCGATGGTTTTTACTAGCTATCCTGTAACATTGTTAGCTAATGCTATCTATTAAACGTGCTAAATCTATTTACAAATGTAAGACCATTTCATAATTAAGACTTTTTTTTAAAGCTTTCATTTTGTAGGCTCGTACTGTCATATGGAATTATGTTTTAGCAACAACAACCATAAAAAAAAAAGCGCTTACTAACTTGCTTTTCACCCCAACCCTATTCCGAAAAAACACCTCCTACTTCGGATTGGCTGCAAGTGTCCCGCCCCTGTGGTGGGATTGGCTACTCGGAAACATCATCCAATAAGAGAACGAAGGCATTTATACACCTAGTGATAGAGGCGGTGTTGTACAAGAATACGGGTGAGAAAAAATACGAAAGCGGTCTTAACCTAGCATTTTGTTAGCTCGGTTAGCTAACTATCTCCTAGCTAATACTTAGCAGTTTGGCATGCTTTACCCCATGATTAGACTGAAGGCTGAATTTGAATGGCTATACAGTTAATATAAAACGCCCAGCATGTGGAAATGTCCAACTAACCTTGAGATCGTTCTCCGGAAGATATTTACACTGTCTTGCGATTTCAACATACTTGTCCAGGTCCAACGGCGCCATTTTGAGAACAACAACTCATTCTACAGCAGACCGGAAGTGCAAATACGTCAGCGCTTCAACGCTGATCCGGCGCCTTATTGGACATGAAGTAGACTATTTGGTGCATAATATAATTTAAAAGACATTATTTGCTATATGTTGTATGTTATGCGGATTATTTTATGAACAGCACAAGGCTTGTCTTAGTCTTTCAGGTAACCACGTTTTAAATGCACTGTTTCTCCTCTTTCTCTTCCTGTTAATAGGTTGGGGAACTGAATGAACCACATGTTTAGATTAGCGGATCCTCGTTCCTGCACCAAAACGACGGTTACTAATTTATATATATATATATATATATATTAGTAACCGTTGTTTATATAAGCAAAAACAACAGCAAAATTAGGACATATGGCCACCTGTCTAATATTGTGTTGGTCCCACTTTTGCAGCCAATCAACAGCAGTAACTTCTTCAGCAATTTCAGCTACAGGAGCTCATCTGTTGGATCGGACCTCATGGGCTAGCCTTTCGCTTTCCACATGCATCAATAAACCTTGGCTGCCCATGACCCTGTCATCAGTTCACCACTGTTCCTTTTTTGACTACTTTAGATAAACACTGATGCTGCAGACTAGGAACATCCCACCAGAGCTCCAGTTTTGGAGATGCTCTGACCCAGTCATCTAGCCATCACATATGTGCCCTTGTCAAACTCACTCAAATCCTTACTTATGCCCATTTTTCCTGCTTCTAACACATCAAATTTGAGGATAAAATTCACTTGCTGCCCAATATATCCCACTTAATAACTAGGTGACATGATGAAGAGATAATTAATGTTATACAGGTCATAATGTTATAACGTTATAATGTGACGCCTGGTCGGTGTATATATCCAGATTGTTAACTAGGCCAAATCTAAAGAATCTTCCATTCCAAAAAAAAATGCATTTTGGCAATTTTGACTCGATTTATCCCCCCTTGTGTTTACATTTCATGGATGGAAGCATAACAGATGATTGTGATTTAATAAATTCTTTAAAAAGTTTTCAACCACTCTGAACTACACTTTTTTTGGGGAATTCTGAATGCTTTCAAATTTGGCATCATTTTCTATTATATATGTTTAAAGTTATATTCTAAGAACTAGACATGTTAACTGGTGACAATCCAGACCCGGGGACAAGATTAGCAGGCTAAACCATCTGCTAACTACAATGAGTTGTCACTCATGTTTATTGAGACTGTGTCTATTCTCATTAATTTAATTAACATTAAATTAGAAAAGAATGAATGCACAGTTAGCACTTTTAGTCTGAAATTAGGAATGTTAAATATTATCTTTCTTACGTCAGAAGTGCCGATTCTAAGTGAAAATATAATTGATCAGCAGTTTATTGTATTGTGTTTAACAGAAACATAAATTAAACTGAACAATTATTTAACTGAAGCTAGTCTTTGATAATCTAAACATTACTCAAAAAAGTAAGCATAAATGTAATCATTACTGATATACCCCCAGGGTCCATTAGCCCTATTTGATTTACTTGCAGAATTTGCAGATATCATTTCAAACTTAGCTTTTTTTAGACAAAACATTAATTGTCAGTGATTTTAATATACATTTTTATTTTCAGGAGGACTCCGTAAAAACAGTAGTTTTAGATTTAGTAGGAACAAATTAGAACGTAATAGGTCCAACTTATAATAGTGGACACAGTTTTGATTTAATACTACAATTTGAATTAAATAAAGAAAATATGGTCATAGTTCCACAGTCCAATCAATAATTTATCAATATTATCTAATCAATAATCTCCTGGAGTTATCGACAAAGATTGAATAATCATCTCACTCCATAGAGTTTGATTGGGCTACTGAATGTGTAGAATCAACACTTCACTACACTCTAGATAATGTAATTCTCCTTAAAAATAATAAGAGAGAAAGAACTAGCATCACGGAATATTGGCCATACATGCGCAGTCATACATTAAAATGAACCACTTGGATATTGGAAAGTAAATGCCATCAAACTAAATTGTTTGCATTTCAAACAGTATAGAAGGAGAGCCTCCTGAGTTATAGACAGCGTTTAGTGCTGCAAGATCAACATATTTATACCCTAATAGAAGATAAAAAACACAATCCTAGAATTATTTAACACTGTAGCAAAATTAACTAGGAATAGAAGCACCACACTAACATGCTCTCTGAACAAGGGGCACTGCTATTACGGTTCACACTGTTGTCACCTCAGGCAGGGACTTTTGCAACGCTCTTTTTTGGTCTTCCCTATAAACTCCTAAACAAGTTACAGTTGGTGCATGAATAATTACTCGAACTCCTACAATGGACCGCATATCTCCTGTTCTTTAACAGCTGCACTGGCTTCCTTAAACAGTGCATTTAATATAAAATCCTGCTTTTCGTTTATAAGGCATAACATAACAGCGACCTTCTTCTTCTTCTTTCGGCTGCTCCCATTAGGGGTCGCCACAGCGGATCATCCGTCTCCATACCACCCTGTCCTCTATATCTGCCTCTTTTACACCAACTACCTGCATGTCTTCCCTCACCACATCCATGAACCTCCTCCTTGGCCTTCCTCTTTTCCTCCTACCTGGTGGCTCCATCTTCAGCATTTTTCTACCAATATAATTCATGTCCCTTCTCTGCACATGTCCAAACCATCTCAATCTCGCCTCCCTCACCTTGTCACCAAAACATCCTACATGTGCTGTCCCTCTAATAAACTCATTTCTAATCTTGTCCATCCTCGTCACTCCCAACGAAAACCTCAACATCTTCAGCTCTGCTACCTCCAGCTCCACCTCCTGTCTTTTACTCAATGCCACTGTCTCTAATCCATACAACATCGCAGGTCTCACCACAGTCCTATAAACTTTCCCTTTCATTCTTGCAGATACTCTTCTATCACAAATCACTCCTGTCACTCTTCTCCACCCACTCCACCCTGCCTGCACTCTTTTCTTTACTTCCCTAACACACTCTCCATTACTTTGCACTGTTGACCCCAGGTACCTGAACTCCTCCACCTTCTCCACCTCTTCTCCCTGCAACCGCATCACTCCACTGCCCTCCCTCTCATTCACACACATGTACTCTGTCTTACACCTACTGACTTTCATTCCCCTTCTCTCCAGCGCATATCTCCACCTCTCCAGGCTCTTCTCAACCTGCTCTCTACTCTCACCACAAATCACAATATCATCTGCAAACATCATAGTCCAGGGAGACTCCTGTCTGACCTCGTCCGTCAACCTGTCCATCACCACTGCAAACAGGAAAGGGCTCAGGGCCGATCCTTGATGCAGTCCAACCTTCACCCTGAACCAGTCTGTCGTACCTACTGCACACTTTACTGCCATCACACTGTCCTCATACATGTCCTGCACCACCCTCACATACTTCTCTGACACACCTGACTTCCTCATACAATACCACAACTCCTCTCTCGGCACCCTGTCGTACGCTTTCTCTAAATCCACAAATACACAATGCAGCTCCTTCTGTCCTTCTCTATACTTCTCCATCAACATCCTTAAAGCAAATAAGGCATCTGTGGTGCTCTTCCTCGGCATGAAACCATACTGTTGCTCACAGATGGTCACCTCTTCTCTCAACCTGGCTTCCACTACTCTTTCCCATAACTTCATGGTGTGACTGATCAACTTAATTCCCCTGTAGTTACTGCAGGTCTGCACATCTCCCTTATGCTTAAAGATCGGTACCAGCACACTCCTTCTCCATTCCTCAGGCATCCTCTCCCCTTCCAGAATCCTGTTAAACAATCTGGTTAAAAACTCCACTGCCATCTCTCCTAAACATCTCCACGCTTCTACCGGTATGTCATCTGGTCCAACCGACTTTCCATTCTTCATCCTCTTAATCGCTGCTCTCACTTCCTCCTTACTAATCCTATCTACATCCTGCTTTACTAACTCCACATCCTCCAACCTTCTCTCTCTCTGATTTTCCTCATTCATCAGCTGCTCAAAATACTCCCTCCATCTTCTCAACACACTCTCCTCACTAGTCAACACATTTCCCTCTCCATCCTTTATTGCTCTAACTTGCAGTACATCCTTCCCAGCTCGGTCCCTCTGCTTGGCCAATCGGTATAAATCCTTTTCTCCTTCCTTAGTGTCCAACCTCTTGGCTTTCGCCACATCCCTTTTAACCTGCTGCCGCATCTCCTTGTACTCCTGCCTACTTTTCTCATCACTCTGTCGATCCCACTTCTGTTTTGCCAACCTCTTCCCCCTAATGCTCTCCTGCACTTCCTCATTCCACCACCACGTCTCCTTGTCTTGCTTTCTATTTCCAGATGTCACACCAAGTACTTTTCTAGCTGCCTCCCTCATCACTCCTGCAGTAGTTGCCCAATCATCCGGCACCTCTTCACCTCCACCGAGCCCCTGTCTGACCTCTTCCCTGAACCTCACACTACACTCTTCCTCCTTTAGTTTCCACCATCTTATTCTTCTTTTAAACCTTACTTTCCTCCTCTTCTTCTTCGCCTCCAAAACCATCCTACAGACCACCATCCGATGCTGTCTAGCTACACTGTCCCCCGCCAACACCTTACAGTCTCCAATCTCCTTCAGGTTGCATCTCCTACACAGAAGATAATCCACCTGTGTGCACCTTCCTCCACTCTTATACGTCACCCTATGATCCTCCTTCTTCTTAAAATACGTGTTCACCACTGCCATTTCCATCCTTTTAGCAAAATCTACCACCATCTGACCTTCCACATTCCTCTCCTTAAAACCATACCTACCCATCACCTCCTCATCACCTCTGTTCCCTTCACCTACATGCCCATTAAAGTCTGCCCCAATCACCAATCGTTCTTTCCTAGGTACACCATCTACCACTTCATCTAATTCACTCCAGAATCTTTCTTTCTCCTCCATCTCACAGCCAACTTGTGGAGCATAGGCACTGATGACATTTATCATCATCCCTTCAACTTCCACCTTCACGATCATCACCCTATCAGAAACTCTCTTCACCTCCACTACACTCTTACTGTACGCTTCCTTCAGAATCACCCCTACACCATTTCTCTTCCCATCCACACCATGATAAAACAGTTTAAACCCACCTCCAATGTTCCTGGCCTTACTCCCTTTCCACTTGGTCTCCTGAACACACAACACATCTACCTTTCTCCTCTCCATCATATCAGCTATCTCTCTCCCTTTACCCGTCATAGTACCAACATTTAAAGTACCAACCCGAACCTCTACTCTCCTACACTGCTCCTTTTCCTGCCGTATCTGTAGACGCCTTCCTCCTCTCCTTCTCCTCCTTCGGCCAACAGTAGCCCAATTTCCACCGGTACCCTGTCGGCTAACGATACCTGTGGCGGTCGTTGTTAACCCGGGCCTCGACCGATCCGGTATGAAATTCTCATTTGTGATCCGCATATTTGATTTGGCACATGTTTTACGCTGGATGCCCTTCCTAACGCAACCCTCCCCATTTACCCGGGCTTGGGACCGGCACTAAGAGTACACTGGCGTGTGCCCCCCTAATGGCTGGGTTACATAACAGCGACCAAATTTTTTATTCAGGTCTAGTTTAGTAGAATATTATAAAAAAAAAAAAAAAATATATATATATATATATATATATATATATATATATATATATATATATATATATATATATATATATATATATATACACAGTGAGGAAAATAAGTATTTGAACACCCTGCTATTTTGCAAGTTCTCCCACTTAGAAATCATGGAGGGGTCTGAAATTGTCATCGTAGGTGCATGTCCACTGTGAGAGACATAATCTAAAAAAAAAAATCCAGAAATCACAATATACAATTTTTAAACTATTTATTTGTATTATACAGCTGCAAATAAGTATTTGAACACCTGTCTATCAGCTAAAATTCTGACCCTCAAAGACCTGTTGGTCTGCCTTTAAAATGTCCACCTCCACTACATTTATTATCCTAAATTAGATGCACCTGTTTGAGGTCGTTAGCTGCATAAAGACACCTGTCCACCCCATACAATCAGTAAGAATCCAACTACTAACATGGCCAAGACCAAAGAGCTGTCCAAAGAGACTAGAGACAAAATTGTACACCTCCACAAGGCTGGAAAGGGCTACGGGAAAATTGCCAAGCAGCTTGGTGAAAAAAGGTCCACTGTCGGAGCAATCATTAGAAAATGGAAGAAGCTAAACATGACTGTCAATCTCCCTCAGACTGGGGCTCCATGCAAGATCTCACCTCGTGGGGTCTCAATGATCCTAAGGAAGGTGAGAAATCAGCCCAGAACTACACGGGAGGAGCTGGTCAATGACCTGAAAAGAGCTGGGACCACCGTTTCCAAGGTTACTGTTGGTAATACACTAAGAAGTCATGGTTTGAAATCATAAATGGCACGGAAGGTTCCCCTGCTTAAACCAGCACATGTCCAGGAACGTCTTAAGTTTGCCAATGACCATTTGGATGATCCAGAGGAGTCATGGGAGAAAGTCATGTGGTCAGATGAGACCAAAATAGAACTTTTGGGTCATAATTCCACTAAACGTGTTTGGAGGAAGAAGAATGATGAGTACCATCCCAAGAACACCATCCCTACTGTGAAGCATGGGGGTGGTAGCATCATGCTTTGGGGGTGTTTTTCTGCACATGGGACAGGGCGAATGCACTGTATTAAGGAGAGGATGACCGGGGCGATGTATTGCGAGATTTTGGGGAACAACCTCCTTCCCTCAGTTAGAGCATTGAAGATGGGTCGAGGCTGGGTCCTCCAACATGACAATGACCCGAAGCACACAGCCAAGATAATCAAGGAGTGGCTCTGTAAGAAGCATATCAAGGTTCTGGCATGGCCTAGCCAGTCTCCAGACCTAAACCCAATAGAGAATCTTTGGAGGGAGCTCAAACTCCGTGTTTCTCAGCGACAGGCCAGAAACCTGACTGATCTAGAGAAGATCTGTGTGGAGGAGTGGGCCAAAATCCCTCCTGCAGTGTGTGCAAACCTGGTGAAAAACTACAGGAAATGTTTGACCTCTGTAATTGCAAACAAAGGTTACTGTACCAAATATTAACATTGACTTTCTCAGGTGTTCAAATACTTATTTGCAGCTGTATCATACAAATAAATAGTTAAAAAATCATACATTGTGATTTCTGGATTTTTTTTTTTTAGATTATGTCTCTCACAGTGGACATGCACCTACGATGACAATTTCAGACCCCTCCATGATTTCTAAGTGGGAGAACTTGCAAAATAGCAGGGTGTTCAAATACTTATTTTCCTCACTGTATATATATATATATATATATATATATATATATATATATATATATATATATATATATATATATATATATATATATATACACAAATTTTCAGAATATTTAAGGCCTACATAATTTATTTTATATTTAATTATTTTTTACTTAAGTCTGTTGTCTGTTGCCACACATTTAACATTACAATTATACTGTTGATTTAAAAATCAGAACATTCAAACATATTTCTAAAAAAGTACACACAACGTATTCCTCAATCATGGGATGTTTGACATGTAAAATGGCAAAAAAACAACACAGAGACCTCCACAAATGCACATTTTCACAAATCACATTTTATTTGGCTTCATATGAAATTACATATGATTATTTTATGTTACTATGTGTTTACTGATAAAAAGGAATTACTAAGGGCAAAGTAATACAGCAGGGCAGTCAATACAACACAACAAAGAACTACAAATAAAAAAGTTAATTATTTGGTTTAATCCATACTAGGTTACAGAAAACATTACTACACATCTGTTGTTTGCACTGCTACAGACCCTCCTTAATCTATTGTTAGTAGAAATCAATATTAAATCCATAATTCACTTCTGTATACTGATGTTTTATATAGAGATGGAATGTAGATTAAACAAATAAAAATAAAATTTTGCGAACGTTTAAGTAGGGTCTGTGCCAGGGGCAGATTTGTGCATTGTTTTAATATTTAGTTTTTTTTTGTCTGATTTTCATGCACATACACTTTGGTACCACCCCCTCTCCATGGTGAGAGCACTAGAAACATGACATTTGAATTAGAGAATGAAATAGAGAACAAAGCTGCTGGCTAACATAGAATGATACTTGTAATTTTGACCTTTCAGTTTTCCAGCTATTTTTATGGTAATTGTTATAGATTTAGCCAAGTACTGTGTCTGTATGTTTGTGTCTGTGAAGCTAATACTATTATAAACAAATTCCAAAAAATAAAGATCTGAAGGGCTACATTACACTATTATAGAGTTTGCATGACTGTTGAATTGATTTCACTTCATAAACTGGGAAGAAACTATTGTTGAGAAGGCTATCACAAGCTGACGATTTGAAATATTGAGTTGTAAACTCAATTTGCCATTTTGCAGTTGCAACATTGGTCATTAGAGTGTAAATAGACACTGTAAAATTTTTATTATTAATTGTTGAACATGTAACATATTTTTTTAAAATAAAATATTTGTTCTGTATGAAATAAAGATCTTGGTTTAATATTTTCTAACTTGATCAATTATATAATATGTTAACACTGAAATGTTTATAAGCATGTTTATTTTTATTATCACATATTTTTTCATTAAACCCATTAGCAGAAAAATAATTAAAAGGAGATACCCACAAAAGTTAGGTTATATAATTAATATCTAATATAACCTTACTTTCATTTTGCCCATACAATTGCAGTAAGATTATACTGATGTTTCAATAACTCATAATAACAATTCAAAATATACAAAAAAGGTACCCTAGTCACAGTGCATTCCAATCAATTGGTGTCTTTCCTGATGCCCTAAGTATGCTGTTGGTCTTTGAGAAGTGTCTGCATCCAAAAAAGCCCATGTGAGCAGAGTAAGGTGATGGATGGCTTGTCTCAAGGACATGATGGTGTGACTGCAAATAAGAGAAATGTTATAAGCAATGCTACATAGCAAATTTACATGCATAGTGAGCAGTGAACAGCTCTACATCAATTTTACACATCGGTTTTCAGAACTCAGATATAATGGAGAGCAATATGTGCAGCACATAGTTTTCCTAAAATAAATATGCATTTTAATTATGTCTGATTCTATGAGCTCCATTGGTGACAAGCCTGATATTTCAGCTCTATGATCCGTGGAAGTGCAGTTATACTTGAGAAATAACTCCTTAAACCATAGCCAGTACTTATTAAAGTGAGGGATGAGAGAATGTGCATTAAAATGATAAATAATATGATTATTAAAATATTGTTTATTGTATTGTGCACCTCGCAAGCTCCTCTTAAGCTGGTGTATGCCTGCAAATAGACTGATTAAGAGCCATTCAATAACATTTCTATATTCAAAGAACAACAGGAAAAGCTTTTATAGAGTTTATTTTTTGTAGACTAGTTTTTGTAAATGACAAAACTAATGTGTAAATGATAACATAAAATAGTTTTTTATTTAAATGTATTTAAGTGAAATGTATTTTTAAAGTAATTATTAATAAAATGTTCATGTGAATGTCTAGATTCTTAATCTTAAAGAAAAGTTGAGCAGCAGCCCATTTCCTACAAGTGAGTGGTGGTTTCCGTAATGTACACTGTAGCTCATTTCCTCCCAGCGAGTGGGTGTTTGCTATTAAACCCCATATGCACCATGCTGTAAGTGCAGCAGGTAGGCAAAACAATAATTACAACTTACTTATATTCTGTTGTGCTTTGTTATCTCTTTGGCATCTTCTCATTTATATATACATTTATTAGATTTATTAGATGCAAAAAAAAATTACTTCTTTAAATCTAATTTTTATAACTGATTTTTTATTTAAAGGGTAACCACTTGTTTATTATTAGTGGTTAATATACTATTAAACCCAGTCTTGGATTATTTTGAAATCCAGGAGTGTGAACTATATGCAGTTACTGCAGTCACTGAATACAACGCTACTAGGTGGCAACAAAATAAAAAATATATATCATAATTATTCAATTACAGGGAACGGTAGACAATTACCTAAAAAAGCAAATGAAAAAATATAATGTAAAATCTGGTGAGACTTTAGATAACATTTTGTAGACTACACATTAAAAGTCAAATGTAAAACATGGACACCATTTTACAGTCTGGTTCAGGAAACTCACTCTCTCAATAAATTTGCCTTTTCTTTGAGCATGTGATCCCCACAGCAGAAAGACCAGCCCTTTCAAATTCCTACTTAGGCTCTGAACTACAGCATCAGTGAAATTCTCCCATCCACAATCCTGGTGGGATGTCGGCTCTCTGCTTCTCACAGTCAGAACAGAGTTGAGAAGTAGAACACCTGACAGTAGGAGAAAAACAAGGGCTTTATAGGCAGACTACATAAATGCATACGCTAACCACTAAGCATATTTTATTCATTGTAAACTGTACTATTATTATACTTTTTTTTTTTAAAGCATCAAAGCATGCTTACTATAATACTATAATACTTCATTCTAATTAAAGTCACTACACTATTTTCACTCATTAGATTTTAACCGAATGGCTGCATATGTTTATTTAAGGGTAAAAATCATCTTTGTGGCATGTAAATGTAATTAACCTTGTTTAGCCCATCCTGTCAGGTCCCCATGGCCAGGGTGTTGGAAGTCCTTGATATCTATTGCGAGTTCGGTGAATATATTTTCCAAACTAAACAAATGGAAACACAAAATTGGGTAATAACCACTTAGTTAATATATAAACAAGAAAATCATAAAAATGACAAAAATCTGTTACAATATAACAAATTTTGTGAAAAGTCATTAGTTGAAATTTTGTATGTAAAATATATACCTTGGAGGTGGTGGTGAAGGCCTCAGTACACTAAAGCACAGACCATGAGCCTGACCTGGTCTGGGATATGGGTCTTGTCCAAGGATGACCACTTTCACCTGAATACCAATAATATGTATGTATATAATAATAATAATAATAATAATAATAATAATAATAATAATAATAATAATAATAATTATAATTATAATAATATTAATAATATTAATATTAATAATAATAATATACAGTGGTGTGCGGTATGGTGTGGTATAAAGTGTCCATAAAGTGTCCGTGTGCGGTATGGTGTGGTACAAAAATAAATAAATATAAAGTGCACTTTGCTGTGCAAGTCCAGAGCTTAAAGTGTCGTGGTGCGAAAGGTGTGATATGTACAGAGAAGAAGTGTGATGATGGAGAGAGTGGACCAGCTTTTAGATCCAGGGTGTTTCCTGGTTTAAACACCGAATGGCCTGCGGGAAGAAGCTCCTCCTCATTCTCTCTGTGTTCGCTTTCAGGGAGCGGAAGCGTTTCCCTGAACGCAACAAAGAAAAGAGTCCATTGTTGGTATGGCTGAGGTCCTTCACAATCTTCCTGGCTCTGGTCCTGCACCACGTGCTGTAGATGTTCTGCAGGTCAGGGAACGCGGCGTGGATGGTACGTTCAGCTGAACGCACCACCCTCTCGAGGGCTCGCCTGTCCTGCATGGTGCTGTTCCCAAACCAGGAAGTGATGCTACCCCCCAGGACGCTCTCAATGGTGCAGGTGTAGAAAGTCTTAAGCACCTGAGAGGGTAGTTTAAAGTCCCTTAAGCGTCTCAGATGGTACAGACGCTGCCGGGCCTTCTTCACCAGGGTGTTAGTGTGACAGGACCAAGACAGATCCTGTGTGATGTGAACACCCAAGTACCGGAAACTGTCCACTCTTTCCACTGGAGTTCCGCAGATGTTTAGCGGTTGGTATGACCGCTCCCGCTTTGTGCTGAAGTCCACGATCAACTCCTTAGTCTTGCTGATGTTCAGGAGAAGGCTGTTCTCCTGGCACCATCTCTCCAGGTTTTTAACCTCCTGTAGGTAGGCCGTCTCGTTGTTGTTGTTGGCCCACCACAACAGTGTCATCAGCAAACTTGATGATGGTGGTGGAGTTGGATGTGGCCACACAGTCATATGTGTACAGTGAGTACAGCGGGGGCTCAGAACACAACCCTGGGGAGCTCCAGTGCTGAGGGTGAGGGTGGATGAGGTGTGTTTTCCCACCCGTACGGCTTGTGGTCTGTCTATCAGGAAGTTAGAGATCCATTGACACAGCGGAGTCCCAGGACCTCCAACTTAGAGGTGAGTGTGGAGGGAATCATGGTGTTAAATGCTGAACTGTAGTCCACGAACAACATCTTTGCATAATTCCCGTTTCTTTGGTCCAGGTGGCTCATCGTGGTGTGGAGGAGATGAGCAATGGCATCCTCAGTAGAGCGGTTCTGACGGTACGCAAACTGTAATGGGTCCAGTGTGTCTGGTAGTGATGCAGTGATGAAGTCTCTGACCAGTCTCTCGAAGCACTTCATCACTACTGAGGTCAAAGCTACAGGGCGGTAGTCATTGAGGCAGGCGGGCTGGGGTTTCTTCGGGACAGGA
This sequence comes from Silurus aristotelis, assembly GCF_946808225.1. Classification (NCBI taxonomy): domain Eukaryota; kingdom Metazoa; phylum Chordata; class Actinopteri; order Siluriformes; family Siluridae; genus Silurus; species Silurus aristotelis. The sequence goes on along the minus strand of NC_139599.1, from coordinate 11,291,704 downwards.
ACAATGGTGGACTGTGGAATGGTGGACTGTGGAATGGTGGACTCAAGTTTGCTTCAGTTAGAGGTCACGAACAGATGGCCAGACATTCTCCTTCAGGATTTTTTGGTAAACAGCAGAATTCATGGTTCCATTTATCACAGCCAGTCTTCCAGGTCCTGAAGCAGCAAAACAGCCCCAAACCATCACACTACTACCATATTGTTTCTGTTGGTATGATGTTCTTTTTCTAAAAGCCGGTTACTCTACGCCAGATGTAATGGGACACACACCTTCCAAAAAACGTTTGTCTCGTCAGTCCACAAAGTATTTTTTTTCCAAAAGTCTTGGGGATAATGAAGATGTTTTCTGGCAAAAGTAAGACGAGCCTTTATGTTATTTTTGCTCAGCAGCGGTTTTCATCTTAAAACTCTGCCATGCTGACTATTTTTCAAACACATTTTCACACAGGGCCATGTAATTTTGGATTGTGTTTTCCCTTAATAATAATAAAAACTTTCATTTAAAAATTGCATGTTGTTTTCACTTGTGTTATCTTTTAATAATATTTAAATTAGTTTGATGATCTGAAACATTAAAGTAAAAAACATGCAAAAAAATAAGAAATCCGGGAGGGGTGAACATTTTCACACCACTGTATATATATTAGGGTTGTAACGGTACACAAAAGTAACAGTGCTGTTTGTACCTTAGTTTTTAGGTCATGGTTCAGTACAATTTTGGGACGGTTTATGGATGGGAGGAAATGCAAAATGTAAAATTCTCATTTAATATAACCGATATAACCCATGTCCATCCTCAGCACATGTCAAACCCTTTCAATCGTGCCTCCCTCACTTTGTCCCCAAAAACATCCTACATGTGCTGTCGCTCCAATAAAGTCGTATCTTATCTTGTCCATCCTCGTCACTCCCAATGAAAATCTTAGCATCTTCAGCTACCTCCAGCTCAACCTCCTGTCTTTTAGTCAACGCCCCTGACTTTCATTCCCCTTCTCTTCAGCACGTACCCTCACCTCTCCATGCTCTTTTTCACCTGCTCCCTACTCTTACCACAAATCACGATATCATCCGCAAACATCATAGTCCATGAAGACTCCTGTCTGACATCGTCTGTCAACGTGTCCATCACCACTGCAAACAGGAAAGGGCTCAGAGCCAATCCTTGATGCAGTTCAACCTCCACCTTGAACCAGTCTGTCATTCCTACTGCACACTTCACTGCTGTCACACTGTCCTCGTATATGTCCTGCCTCCATCCTCACATCCTCACCATCCTCACATACTTCTCTGACACACCTGACTTCCTCATACAATACCACAACTCCTCTCTCCACCCTGTCGTACGCTTTTTCTAAATCCACAAACACACAATGTAACTCCTTCTGACCTTCTCTATACTTCTCCATCAACAATCTCAAAGCAAATAATGCGTCTGTGGTGCTCTTCCTTGGCATGAAACATATACTGTTGCTTACAGATGGTCACCTTTTTTTCTCAGCCTGGCTTCGACTACTCTTTCCCATAACTTCATGGTGTGACTGCAGGTCTGCACATCTTCCATATTCTCAAAGACTGGTACCAAACTCCTTTTCCATTCCTCAGGCATCCTCTCACCTTTCAGAATCTTGTTTCACAATCTGGTTAAAACTCCACTGCCATATCTCCCTAACATCTCCAACACTATATATATATATATATATATATATATATATATATATATATATATATATATATATATATATATATATATATATATATATACAGTGGGTACGGAAAGTATTCAGACCCCCTTAAATGTTTCACTCTTTGTTATATTGCAGCCATTTGCTAAAATCATTTAAGTTCATTCTTCTTCCTCATGAATGTACACACAGCTCCCCATATTGACAGAAAAACACAGAATTGTTGACATTGTTGCAGATTTACCCTTTGCTGTGACACTCATATATTTAACTCAGGTGCTTTCCATTTCTTCTGATCATCCTTGAGATGGTTCTACACCTTCATTTGAGTCCAGCTGTGTTTGATTATACTGATTGGACTTGATTAGGAAAGCCACACACCTGTCTATATAAGACCTTCCAGATCACAATGCATGTCAGAGCAAATGAGAATCATGAGGTCAAAGGAACTGCCTGAAGAGCTCAGACACAGAATTGTGGCAAGGCACAGATCTGGCCAAGGTTACAAAAAGATTTCTGCTGCACTTAAGGTTCCTAAGAGCACAGTGGCCTCCATAATCCTCAAATGGAAGACGTTTGGGACAACCAGAACCCTTCCTAGAGCTGGCCGTCCGGCCAAAATGAGCTATCGGGGGAGAAGAGCCTTGGTGAGAGAGGTAAAGAAGAACCCAAAGATCACTGTGGCTGAGCTCCAGAGATGCAGTCAGGAGATGGGAGAAAGTTGTAGAAAGTCAACCATCACTGCAGCCCTCCACTAGTCGGGGCTTTATGGCAGAGTGGCCCGACGGAAGCCTCTCCTCAGTGTAAAACACATGAAAGCCCGCATGGAGTTTGCTAAAAAAAAACACCTGAAGGACTCCAAGATGGTGAGAAATAAGATTCTCTGGTCTGATGAGACCAAAATAGAACTTTTTGGCCTTAATTCTAAGCGGTATGTGTGTAGAAAACCAGGCACTGCTCATCACCTGTCCAATACAGTCCCAACAGTGAAGCATGGTGGTGGCAGCATCATGCTGTGGGTTTTTTTTTCAGCTGCAGGGACAGGACGACTGGTTGCAATCGAGGGAAAGATGAATGCGGCCAAGTACAGGGATATCCTGGACAAAAACCTTCTCCAGAGTGCTCTGGACCTCAGACTGGGCCGAAGGTTTACCTTCCAACAAGACAATGACCCTAAGCACACAGCTAAAATAACGAAGGAGTGGCTTCACAACAACTCCGTGACTGTTCTTGAATGGCCCAGCCAGAGCCCTGACTTAAACCCAATTGAGCATCTCTGGAGAGACCTAAAAATGGCTGTCCACCAACGTTTACCATCCAACCTGACAGAACTAGAGAGGATCTGCAAGGAGGAATGGCAGAGGATCCCCAAATCCAGGTGTGAAAGACTTGTTGCATCTTTCCCAAAAACACTCCTGGCTGTATTAGATCAAAAGGGGGCTTCTAGTAAATACTGAGCAAAGGGTCTGAATACTTAGGACCATGTGATATTTCAGTTTTTCTTTTTTAATAAATCTTCAACAATGTCAACAATTCTGTGTTTTTCTGTCAGTATGGGGTGCTATGTGTACATTCATGAGGAAGAAGAATGAACCTAAATGATTTTAGCAAATGGCTGCAATATAACAAAGAGTGAAAAATTTAAGGGGGTCTGAATACTTTCCGTACCCACTGTATATATACAGTGAGGAAAATAAGTATTTGAACACCATGCTATTTTGCGTTCTCCCACTTAGAAATCATGGAGGGGTCTGAAATTGTCATCGTAGTTGCATGTCCACTGTGGGAGACATAAGCTAAAAAAAAAAAAAAAAACAGAAATCACAATGTATGATACAGCTGCAAATAAGTTTTTGTATTTATACTCAACTAAAGTAAAATAATGGGCATATTTCCACTTTGAGAAACTCGTCTTGTGATGAGTGATGAGTGGTGCCTGATTTCCTCCACACATAGCATTTAGAGTTGAGGCCAAACAGTTTAATCTTGCTAACATCAGAGAATCTTGTTCCACACAGACTGAGAATCCTTCAGCAGGTTTCCATGGTTTTTGCACCGAGGAGAGTCAAGAGAGTTTCATCCAGCCACTCTGCTGTAAAAACACAGATTGGTGGAGGCCTACAGTGAGGTTGTCCTTCTGGAACTTTGTGTGAAGATCTTCTTGGTCACTTTTCTTAATAAGGACCTTCTCCTTTAGTTGTTTAGTTTGGCCGGCCGACCAGCTCTTGAAAGTGTCTTGATTGTGCCAAAATTCTTGCATTTAAAATGATGTAGGCCACTGTGCTATTGAAAATCCATAATGCAGCAGCAGTTTTTCGTAGTCTTCCCCAGATCTGTGTCATGCAACAATCATGTCTCTGTGCTCTGCAGGCAGTTCCTTTGACCTCATGGCTTGGTTTTTGCTCTGATGTACATTGCCAGCTGTAAAGCCCTCTATAGAGAGGTGTGTGTATTTCCAAATCATGTTCAATCAATAAACTTTTCCACAGCTGGACTCGAATAAAGGTGTAGAACATCTCAACAATCAGGAGAATTAGGAGGCACTTGATCTAATTCTTGAATGTGTTTCAAAAGGTCTGAGTATTTATTTATAAAACATTTATATATGATATTTCAGTTTCTTTTATAAAAACAAAAAAGTAGGATAATTTAAAGTATTTTGTTTTCATTTTCATTTCTTTTGTCATTATGGGGTACTGATTAACTAATGAGAAAAATAGATAAATTTGAAAGATTGTATTATTAGGCTGCAACATAAAATGTAAACATGTAAAGAAGGTCTGAATACTTTCGGAATGCACTGTATATATACACATCCATGAATATACTTACAGCCTCGAATGCACACACATTTGTCCAAAAGAAGACCTGCTCTTTTCTAGGATAGACAGTGAAATGTTTCCTCTCCTCACTGACAAATGTCATCAGCTAAAAAACAGAAGACACTACATTTGACACTGTGTCAATGTCATAACAGTCCTAACAGTACAATTGCGCATAGCTTTAAATTATGTGTTTGTTAAATGTGGTTATATACTGTACCTTAGTAAAATAAGGTTTGGTGAATTCAGTCTCAATATGCTTTTGCCAGCTTTCTCCAATGAGCATAGGATCATTGTGAGCAGCAAGCCTCCTCATAGCTTCACATCTTTTCTGCTCTATTTGCTTCAGCTGCTCAACAGTAAGCTTTTGGCCATTGCAACGTTTCTGTTCTTTGACATTAAATACACCAAAGATATCAAAGATATGAATATACAAGTAAAACTTAATATATGTTAATTTACAATTTTTTTAAATACCCATTGCATAAATTTATTTCCATACCTTGGGACATTAGTTCCACGAGGAGTGTTAAATATGCTGCCGAAAATCTTTTTTGCACTCTGCACGAGTCATGCAAATACATGTATTTTGCAAGTCACAGAATCGAAACTGAAACTTCAAGCTAACCAAAAATAGCAGTGAAGTTAAAAACCATAGTTGCATCTACCAGCTTCCTACCTGCTTGGTCTATGTTAAAGATTGAGATACAAATTACCAGCATTAATGTGCAAAAATTAGGTTTAATGTGTGAGTGTTCCTATGTACTAAAAAATCTAATAAATCTGACTTTCTGCATTTCAGAGTACTAAGATTGAAGAATTATATGTTTCAGCTGTTTCCACATGGTTCTATTAAATGCTGTGGCAAAAAATCAAAAGAACACTTTGAGATGCATCACCAATACTTTCCCTGTAGGAACCATGCATTAGAATCTTGATTACAGACTGACCAACTTTTAGAAGAGCATCTTGATGCTTATTTAAACATTAGATCATATTCACTTCCTTCAGGCACCACAAAACCTTTGAAGTGTTACAGCACTTACTTCTTCCTGTTTTTAAATGTAAAACATCTAAACAGCAGGTCTTTATGATATAAAATATTGAAATCAAGATAAATCACATTAGATATTTTTTCACTTTTTATACAACCTGGCAAGACTAATTCTTTTGTTTTTGTTATATGCTTAAAACATTTGGGTGTGAGATCAAAAGATGATCTTGACATGAAAACTAAATTTATTTAGAATGATTCTACACTGGATGTGTGGTTGCATATCCCCTACTTGTACCCACTCATGACGCAGCAACCCTTGTGATGTTTTTTCAGTCTTGTACCACAGTTTCTTTCAGCTATTTGTTTTGGGGGTTACTTCATTTAGAAAGATGATATATATGTTCAATTTGGTTAAGGTCTGGTGATTGATTTGCCGAGTCTAAAACAAGTTGCAAATTGTTCAATTAAGACAGAATTTGTATCTTCATTTGGATTGTCCCTCTCCTCTTTAGTTTCAGAGGATGCAGCATCCAGGGTTTCCAAGAATAATTTTACATTTCAACTTGTCTGACCACAGAAATGTTTTGGTATATTTGAAATGGCCCAGAGAAGATAGCAGCATTTCTCGATCATTTTTGCATATGGCTTCTTCATGGCATGATAGAGCATTTGTGGATAGCAGGAACAGTGTTTACAGACATTGATTTCTGGAGGTGTTTCCACAAAAATCTTTTCTTTTAATGCAGTGCCTGCTGAGGGCAAATAGATCACACATCCAATACTGATTTTCACTCAGGTCCTTTATGCACAATAAAGCATTAATGCAAGATTGTTAATAAAAAACAGGCTACAAGCTAGAATCTCCCAGCCAATTTTTTTTTTAATGCAAGGTTTACTTCAATAAAATTATGATAAAATCACAAACTTATTTCACAGTGCTTCACATTGTCCACATGTTGTTATGTTACAGCCTTATTCCAAAATGAATTAAATTATAAATTTTCTTCAAAATTCTACAAACAATATCCCATAATGACAATGTGAAAGAAGTTTGATCAGAGCTGTTCAATCGGGTTCAATTCTGGGCTCTGGCTGGGCCACTCGAGGACATTCACAGAGTCGTCCTGTAGCCACTCATTTGTTATCTTTACTGTGTGCTTAGGGTCATGGTCCTGTTGGAAGATGAACCATCGCCCCAGTCTGAGGTCCAGAGCACTCTGAAGCAGATTTTCATCATTGATGTCTCTGTACATTGCTGCATTCATCTTTTCCTCGATCCTGACTAGTCTCCGAGTTCCTGCTGCTGAAAAACACTCCCACAGCATGATGCTTCCACCACCATGCTTCATTATAGGAATGGTTTTGGGCAGGTGATGAGAGTGTGATGCCTAGTTTCCTCCAGACATGATGCTTGGCATTCAGGCCAAAGAGCTCAATCTTTGTTTCTCATGGTCTGATAGTCCTTCAAGTTTCTTATGGCAAACTTCAGGCAGCTGGTCACTTGCCTTTTACTGAAGAGTGGCTTCCGAAAGTGCTGAAAGTGGTGCCCCCTGAAAACAGTATTCATTCTCATCAAAAATACATTTGCACAGTCACATAAAAATACGTCCTCTATTTTTGTACTGTATTCCTATAATTTCAGAGGGGACTTTAGTATACTTAGAATCAGTGTATTAAGAAGCCTGACAAGGAAAACAACAGCAGTTAATGGTAGAAACATTGGGTGGCCTGTGAACAATAAGCTCCAAAACAACCTAAAAGTAATACATCCACAAAGCAGGAGTGAAGGAATGACAACACACTGTACACTGTTAGCTCATTATCCAAAAAACCTATGCTGTAAACCCTGATTAATCCTAGTCAAGCTCAAAATTATTTATTTAAATAAACTTTTTTTTGTTTTTTATAACTTTTATTCATAGAAAAATGTGAAAATATATGAAATATGAAATAACTTGTTATTCATTAAAAGTAAGTAAGTTAAAAGTAATTAATCTCTGCATAAGCAATAACGAACCAAACCTGATGCATTAACATGTTGACAAAACAGTGTCACAATATGTAGAAGTTGTGGAAATATTCAACATAAAAGTAAACAAAATAAAGTACATTTTATCGATCTAGATGTTTGAGTCTAGATATAGAGGATTTGGGTCATCTGAGTCCAGTAATACTTTTTGGAAGAAACTGAAAATGTGGATCAGCTCTTTTGGATAATCGAGATGTAACTCATACCAAAGCTCAAGAGAAAAGCATCAGCCAACCTGGTAATGTCCCTCAGAAGAATGTCACCTTCCAGCACAATAGCAATCGCAGCAAAGCCAAACAGCACAGTGGACCTCTGTTCTCCATTCACCATGCTTACATGAGCTATGGCTGAATCTGCAATGTCTGCAATCAGTCTAACGAGCATGAAATACCTTTATTAACATAAGCAGATAAATAGCTTTAAAACTGAAATGAGATGTATAAAACCTACATTTGTGTCTTAAAAACACAGTTTCTTAACACAAGTAGACAGGGAAGGCACAAAGTACAGCTGTATGTCTTGTTGAATGTGAAAAAAGAACAAATAGATAAATAAAGAACAAAAGACAGTGGGAAAAGTTTTAAGCCGGCAGTGTCTTTAAATGAAGTCATACATTCCAACCAACATATACTATAATTGTACTTTACGTAAACATTTAGCGGAAGAGACATCAACTGCGAAAAGTACTAGGGACTTCAGTTGAATTCTTCCAACCATATCGTCCACATTGACTTCCTGCTTCTGTGAGGCAGGATTGCTTCACAAAGTCTCTGCTGCTTTAGGTACTTCCACTGGGGTAAGCCTTGAAGCTGTGCATTGCTTTAGTGATACCAGAATGTTTTATCCTTTTGTTAATTTTGTGGACTTTTTCCCGATTTTTATTAACTGCATTTCCAGCTTCTAGGCTGTCAGTAACATTATGCAAGAGTCGAGGAAATGGGAACACATCAGACCAGATCTTTTAACATTCCAGGGGGCATAGGGAAATAACTGTATTTTAAGTTGCAGCTGAGTTGGTATGACTGAGATCTGTGTATTTTCAGTATAACCTTCTCCAGCAGTTATGAAGTCTGTCTAAGAGGTGGCAACTTCCCGTTCCTTACACACACACACACACAATGCAATAACAACACAGACTACAGACTACCTGTGCATACTTTGCACACACCCATACACCCCTTTTACAAATGTGAATAATAACATAGATTAAATTTTCCTCCTCAGAACTTTACACATACATGCCTTCCATGTTTACATTGCACACTGTACACGTTATACATGCACACACCTCTATTTCTTGCATTTGCACTATTGTAAATTTGTAATGTATGTACAGAATGTGTCCTTTTCCTTATAAACAATGTCTAAGGCTGCTGGAGGATTAAGAATAAGAAGTCCTGATTTTCCCTCTTAGCACTGTGAACAAAATATGAAAATGGTTTAAAGAATGCTGGTGAACTAAGATGGTATGTCATCATATGCAGGTATCTGCCTGCCAGACATTTTTAAATTTCGTTGCACATCCTATTTGAAGAAGTGATGTTTACCTTCAAATTGCATGGTCCATAAATGTACAAAAGGTTCAAAACATTTGATATGCTCTTGGTAATGTTCGATGTAGTAAAGCCTTGGCCGAAGCTTAAAGCCTCTGGTACTGCACTGCCATCCACATTTTACACCACAGTTACTTTCCATATTTCTTCTGGAGATATTCTGGACATGCAGTTCATGATTTACTTTAGATCTCAGATTTAATTCACCCTCAGCAACATCATGCAAAAGATTTAAATGGTCTTGAGTTGCCAGACATACTCCGCACAAAATAACTAGAAAAAACCTGCCAGTCCACAAGCTGCAAGAGTAACGATAACCAAAAAAAATCTATTTAACAGATTGTGTAATGTAAACAATCATAAACAATGAACACTGCAATAAATATGATGATTGATCAACTCAAAACAGAAGACTTGAACACCTAGCATGACTATTTAAGCTGTAACTCTTAGAATGTCAAAGAAGGCAAAGAAATTTTGGACCACTATACTTCATACTATTCATATTAATAGCCTTTAATTTTATTATTACTTATAAAGTTCCTATTGCATGATTTGTGATTGTTTTTTGTGACTTTGGATCATAAACTGTAAACGCATGCATAGAACAGACTTTACTTTTACCTACCAGACCATGTCCACTACCAAATTTACAGTGCAAATGTATGGCACAAAATGAGCAAGGGCATGACTCGTACTGTATGTCATACTGACCATAATTCTTGTACAAGCAGAAAAGCAGAAATTAAGTATTTTGTTTCCGCCGGTGTGATCACGCAACAAAAATAATTTAATAAAGAGACTTCCTCAAAAAGCAAAAAGCTACACAGATCTACCACTAATGATGATTTGTTGTAACCCAAACCTGTTCCAGTGCCCCTTTGCACAATTTGAGCTCCATGAAGATATGGTTTACATGGTTTGGAGAGGAAGATCTTAAATGGCCTGCTATATAATTCTTATCTTAGCCCTACTGATGAATTTGAACACAGAGTGCACCACAGACCCTACATTAGTACCTGCCTTTACTAAGAGCCTTGTGGCTGATGAACACAAATCTTCATTATACGGGCAAATTGGGACTAAATGTGTAATGTGATGCTCCAAAAAAATAAAATAAAAATGTAAGTATGTATAGACTACACGCTTTTCTCTTACCAAATAAAGTCAGACATCAAAAATCCTTAATATTTTGCATAACAATCAAGAATACCAGGTGTAAGGAATTTGTGAGGATAAATTAAGAATATCTACTGTTAGCATTCGGACAAAAGACCAGACACATAACGCAATCTGTCCCCCTCATAACGTCGGACCATTCAGTAGGAAGTTAACCGTCTTTATCCTGTTAGCGTTACTCAGGAACAAGGCGAGACAAATAGTACAAAAAATAAAGGATTGTCACCAGGTGACCATATACGAGTTCATCATGAATATTCCAACTTTCTACTCGGAATTTTGCGACATTTCCCATCGTTATATTATGGGTATTTGTCAAAATATTATCATTATTTTCTCAACAAAAAAAAAACAACGTACGACTTTATTTTGGAAATATGACGAATTTGTTTGCGACTTGATTGTCTTTAAATAGCGGCCATGGCACGCCGCTGCGTGTTTGGTAAGCTTGTTCTTCAGCTCGACCTGACGGCACGTGGAAAACGGCGTCGGATTGGCCGCAGTGGCTGCACGCGCCCCGCTGTTGTCAGGGAGAAGCTGAAATCAGGGTGATGCTGTTGGTCCAGGTTGCGGAGCCTAAAAACCTGATGCATAAACTGCACCAACCACCGAGCTTTGTCGAGTGTGATTACCATTAGATTAAAGGCGGCGATACTTTCTCGGTTCTCAGTGTTCTGATGCGCTCCTAAAAAGCTGCTTTTCACCCAGGACATCGTATCAGCTCCGGCCATGGCGCTGTTAACCCTGCAGCGCTCCCCGCCGCTCGCCGCACACAAGGTAAATATCCAGAATCCAGGAATCCAGAGGATGCCGCAGTTAATGGACAATTTGGTGGATCCTTATTAGGGCCACGAGTAAGAGCTGTTTACGTGTCTAGTGTATTTTAACACAATTTGAAATCTTGCTTACTTACTTTTCTAACGCAGTGCGGAATGCTTAATTAATATGCAGGTTGGAAAATGCATTATTTTAAAACTGAATGAATGCATTAGTACAACATGGACAACGAAATAAAAAATATATGAGAATGTGCGCAATCACTCAAGTGAAATCAAGTGATTCCGCACCCTACGCTATTTAATGATTTATGAAATTATAGTTTCGGCTAAAATGTATCTTGTGCACTTTTGTACGCAGTGTGGGCCGAAACACACCCGTCCATACGGAGCACCGCGATCACAGTGAACACATGTCTCCTTAAAAGTTTGCTAAAGAACATTTACATTCATGGCATTTAGCAGACTGTCTTATTTAATTCAGTTCAGTGCAGTTTTATTTCTATAGCGCTTTTAACAATGGACATTGTTCCAAAGCAGCTTTACAGAGATACACTTCCATAATTTGGTGCCTATAAGTTTATCCTTTACAAGTTTATCCCTAATTTTATTCCTGGCAAGGAAAAACTGTATGAAGAAGAAACCTTAAAAATACTCAAAGAGGAACCCACCCTTATCTGGTCTCACTTAATGACTGTTCATTATAGTGTTATCATTGCTGAGGTGTGTTGTTCAGTGATAGGCACTTAAATGCAGAGATTTTCATGCAAACTGCTTTTCAAAACGATTGTAGCAGACTGTTTATGTTGATTACAGTTCAGATCCATCCTCTTGAGTTGAGATAGTTCTTGAGTTCTCAGTAACTTCATAAATCCTTAGGCTGTTCATGAGGAACCATCCTTAGCTCAACCACTTCAGAGTGGTCTCCAATTGAAGAAAACTCTGTCCAGAGGTTGGGCATCGGGATCACACAGATCTGAATAGAAGGAAGTGGCAGGATTGCTAATTACTGGTACCTCAGGAACATATTTAACTTACCTGAAACAACTTACAAAAGTACAACTTATGTGAATGTTTGTTCTTACGCTTATATAGTGGCTCAGTACATTACCAAATTCTAAATGATTGAGCCAGGAGTACAGTTCGAAAAAAAATACAGAATAGAGCAAAAGCCGTACTCACTGGCAGCATCCCTGCCATCCATCTGATTTTATTTTAGCTTGAAAAAATTTGCTATGAATCTCTGTTAATTGCATTAAAATAATACTGGAATTAAGTTCTTGAACAAATTATAATGTTGAGCTAACTAAACACTCTAAAGCAGAATCACTGTTTAACACTTGAATACGTACTGGTTGAAACTGTTTAAAATGTCAACAGTAAAGTGGCTGAAACTTGTTTGAAGATTATGAGTGCTTAAACACTGCTAGTTTGTTGCCAGGGTGTTGCTAAGTCGTTGTTAAGCTAGCTAGATCTGATGCTAATAGGCCATTGCTTTGACAAACATTTTGGCTTGTTAGATGTTGCTAAGTGGTTGTTATAATGTCCCAGCTGGTTGCTATGGTGTGGCAAAGTGGATATCATTGGGTCCCAAGTGGTTGCCATATGAACCTAGCCTCAGAAAGTTGCAAGATTGTAGCTAGTCAGTTGCTGACGGTCAACTGAAACAGTCAGTTTGTATACAATTAATGGTTGCATAGTACAAAATGATTACATCAGTTCTGTCACCATAAATAAAACTCTTTAAAATATTCACCAAATAGTTTAATGACATTGTGAACTCTTATTGACATGATGCACAAAGATGTACTATAGATTGTTTAGTATTGTTTTATTTATGTTTAATTCTATTTATTCCTAATTTATATGTAAAAAAAAAATAAGTTAGTGCTGTGAGACATAATGAAATAAAAAAAAAAAACATATATCAGTGTTCTTTCTTTACCTTTATTCACATATTCAACAGCTATCTCCACTTTTCAGTACTCCTTACATATGTAAAAAAAAAAAACATAGTCCTAGGTAACAGTGTAGCACATCAAGGCCTTTAACATCAGGGTCATCATTTGTTAAAAAGTAGTTGGTGCCAAACACAGTAAGTATGGTATTCTTTAGAGCTGCTACAGGCCTTCATGGGTAATACTTCATGGGTAGTGATTAGTTCGCTGCTCTCCTCGTGTAATGGGACTTGGTAGTATGCATTTTTAGGTCAAGAGAAAAGAACATTAGTGAGCCACTGAAATCAGACAGATTATTTTTGATTAGTGATAACGGATGACTTGTTCACAGCCTTTGTAGCTTCCCATAAATCAATGCACATAATACATTCTGTTTTATTCTTTCTCTTTGAATCTTTTTTTTAATTATGCTATCATTCTCTAGCACTTTATGTTTATCTAATACTGCCATTTGCACTGACAGAGGTAAATCACAGAGCTTTTGTTGTACAGGATTAAATCCAGGGCAGATTTTCACTTTTTGTGTGAAATTTTAAGTGCATACAAATCTATCACTATTGGCATAGAAGCAAGTCGATCAGTAGGAAGATATGTCTACAGGAGTTCCTGATTTTACTACTTTAAACTCAACTGTCTTTATCTAGTATGTCACATTCAGTCTCAAGTAACCACACATAGGTATTTTTCCTTCAAGTAAATCATAAGCTGCACTTTCAATGAAGTCAGGATGCATAAACTGAAGTACTCTAAGAACCGGTGTTATGGAAAGATTGATGCACCAGACTACAGTCTAAAATTATGCAGGTCTGTTCAGTGTATTAGAAGGCAGGCCTCTCTTCCTCTAGGTGGGGAATTCTGGAATAACTTAACCCATTGCATACATCATAGGAAGTTTTGGTTCACCTGGGCATTCCAGCAATGCTACTGGAGATTGTAGAGAGAGCAAGGCCATCCTAACATTGTTGTTACCACAATTATGTTGAATAATTAATAAACAGGCAGAACCTGAGCTGTAGTTTAGCAAAATACTCTTTCTCTTCCATGCACACTTTTTACATTAGTTTAACATTTGAACACCTTAGTACCATCAAGTTGGACATAGTATAGCAATGCAATGGAGAACTTCACTAACTGCCGCTCAACCTCCTGCTTTCATAATAATTAAACACCTCTTACTGCACTTCTAAAAAAGATTATTTTAGGCTACCAAAAAGCACCCATTTATTTATTTATACCCAACCCATTAATATGCTTTAAGTGCTAAAAAAGTTGGTCAAAGTTGTACAACCTTAAAAAAATAATGTAAAATGTGAATAAAACAGAAGGCAATGATTTGCAAATTTCATAAACCAATATTTCATTCACAGTAGAACATATAATAGAATACATCATATGTTTAAACTAAAGAACTGTATGGTTTTAAGCAAAAAATAAGGATATTTTGATGGCTGTGCATGTCTCCAAAATATTGCACTGTGTACCTTTCCTTTTCTTTTAGCAACAGGTCATATACATCTGGGAACTGATTAACTGAGACCAGTTGTTGGAGTTTTGGGAGAGATCTTTTTCCCCATTCACGATGATTACAGAATTTAAGCTGCTCAACAGTCCTGGAACTTTTGTCGTCATATTTTTAATTTCATGATTTGCAAAATGTTTTCCATTAGTAAAAGGTCTGCAGGCAGGCTAGTTTAACACTTCAAGACTGTTCTACTACAAAGGCATGCTGTTGTAAATAGTTTTGAGACTAGCTCTGTTTAAAAGAAAGTACTTTATTTATCAATGTTTACACACGATCAACTTCAAAATAGTCCCCTTTGGACAGCAATACAGTGCACCTAGTTTACCTGCTAATTTTGGAATATATCCTGGAAGTCTTCTTTTGGAAGCATGTCAAGCACCTTCTGTTAAAACGGCGATCTTTGAGCTGGATCTTCACCTTGGGAAAAGGGCAAAGTCCGCGGGAGCCAAATCTGGTAAGCAGGGTGTGTGTGTGGGAGCGAGATCATGTGGATTGTCCTCCGACGATCATCATGCACCGAATGTTTTTTTTGGAGTTAAGCTTGTTAATTGGTCTTCCTGATCTCTTGTCATCTTCCAGTGATGTTCTTCTGCTCTTGAAAAACTAGGGATGGGGTAACAAAAGGATGGATAAGTAAGTAAGTTAAGTTATTTGTAACTAATTAGGTAGGATAGCTAAAGCAAAAAACTGTCTCTACAAATTGTGGGACATTTTCAGGAAAAAAAAATCCTCAAAATAAAGATGTGAGGACTTTGAATATATTATCATCAACAGTACATAATCTCATTAATAAGAATCAAAGAGTCTGGAGACATTTTGAAGCACTGCATTAAAAACAGACATTAAAAAAAAAACAGAACTGTTGAGCATCTATAATCCTGTATCAGACATGAATGGGAAAACATTCCTTTTACAAAAATCTAGCAACTGGTTTCCTCAGTTCCCAGATACATATGGACTGTTGTTAAATGAAGAGGGGATGCTACACAGTGGGTGGTAAGCGAGGCCCTGTTTTGTGAGGCTTGTTGCAACTATTAAATTCAAAATTACCTTATAATAACTTGTACATGGTACTTATCCTCACTTTAAACATTTGTTAAATTTTCTAAGGTTCTTTTGTGAGTAAAATATTGGTTTAGGAGATTAACAAATCATTGCATTCTGTTTTATTTACATTTTACACACTTTGTAAAAATGTGTGAAAATACAAATTAAAGTTAAAATTCTAATATTATGTAACATATTGTAACCAGTGGTGGAAAGTAATGAAGTAAATGTAATTTGTTACTATACTTAAGTAGTTTTTTCACATATCTGTACTTCTGACAATCTGTACTAAAGTATTTCCATTTGGGGAGACTTTTACTTTCACTTCACTACATTTTGCAAAATCATTCCTTTTGATTCAGCGACTCTCTTTATGAACACAGATGCACACACACTTTGTTGTGTCCATCTCTTGCTGCAACACTGTGATGCCCCAGAGAAAATATTGCTATGTCAAAAATGTATGCCTTGAAAAGAGAAAACTAAAATGTTTTGTTTTTCAGGATTTGGTGAGTGATGATCAGAAAGCAGATTCTAGGTAAGTTTAGAAACACTCGGTACATTTTATCACTATACATTGTTATTTATTAAAACTTTTTTACAATTTTGTGTTTGTGTGTTTTAGCTTATGCGAAAGCTTTTATATGGTAAAGGGGGCAGCCCTCTTTTTACAGCAGGGTGGCAGTGCTAGTTGTCCAAAAACACAGTTGCATCAAGAAAATTCAGGTAAACACAGGCAACATTGATTTCTGCTGAATATGCATGATCTCTCACTATATAAGATTATACAAAACGTATGGCTTTCCAGAATTTTTTCGTTAAAAAAACACATTTAAAGTCTTATATCACTTGTGAGATTAAATGAAAGTCTGTAGGGCATGACAGAATTAGTTTCCATAATATCTGCAGGAGAAATTCAAACACAAAAAACATCTTTCATTGTTTAGCTGTATGTCGTTATTACCACCTTACCACGCTTTTTGCTGTAGATGATTTACCACAACACCTGCAGGCAATGCTTAACACCCTCCGCTGCGAAGATAGGGTGAAACTGGTGAGCACCTTTTCAATTCAATTCAATTCATTTTTATTTGTATAGCGCTTTTAACAATGAACATTGTCTCAAAGCAGCTTTACACAGATAATGTGGTGATTAAAAGTGAATATGTTCTTTATAAGTAAGTTTGTCCCTGATGAACAAGCCGACGGCGACTGTGGCAAGGAAAAACTCCCCAAGATGGCAATAGGAAGAAACCTTGAGAGGAACCAGACTCAAGAGGGAACCCATCCTCATCTGGGTTGCACCGAATGTCCATTTGTAGTAGATATACGATGTTACGGGGTACAGTGATGATGATCAGAAGCGAAAAGTAGTCCTGAGTCAGTGTAGGAGACTGTTGACATTAACTACAGTCCAATCCATCCTTAAAGCGCCCGTTCTTACTCCAAAATTTCATGGAACCACCCAAGGCGTTGATGAGAAACCGTCCCAAGCTGCACAGAGTGGCCTCCAGTCGAAGAGAACACTATCCAGAGGCAGGCCTGGACGAAGTGGGAAGATCCACGGAGGGGAGAGGGGCAGGAACAGTGGTCACTGGAGCCTCAGGAGCATGTTTAACTCGACACACACAGAGAGAGAGAGAGAGAGAGAGAGAGAGAGAGAGAGAGAGAGAGAGAGAGGAGGGTGACAGGAAGAGAAGGATATGGATTATTAAGTGTCCTTATTGTTGTATGAAAGTTAATATCACTGTGCAGTTTGGACTCCGGCAAGACTCGCTATGGCAGCATAACTACAAGGGAGAACCAGAAGGTAACACAGACATGAGGGATCTCTGGGATAAGAGACGACCCACCATACCACCGTCAACGAACCTGAGTAAACGTGTGAATGTAAGGGGACGACAGAATACAAATATCCCAGTTCACCAAACACTCTATATCAATGTTCCCTCCAGATCTGCGCCTTTGCCTAAGAAAAAATCTACTGATAAAAGGCTTGACTGAATAAATGTTTTTAACCTCGACTTGAACACTGAGACTGTGTCTGAGTCCCGAACACTGATTGGAAGGCTGTTCCATAACTGTGGGGCTTTACAAGAGAAAGATCTGCCCCCTGCTGTAGTCTTCGTTATTTGAGGAACCAACAGATAGCCTGCACCTTTTGATCTAAGTAGGCATGGAGGCTCATACCGGTACAGAAGTTCACTCAGATACTGCAGTGCGAGACCGTTAAGTGCTTTATACGTCAGTAGTAGTATTGTATAATCAATGCGAGATTTGATTGGGAGCCAGTGTAGACTGATTAAAATGCATGTGGTCCTAGTAAAAGTACTTCCGTCTTATCTGAGTTGAGCAGAAGATGATAAGATGATCTCTCTCATCTGGCTTTGCTGAAATATACAACTGTGTATCATCATCATAGCAATGGAAGCGAATACCATGTTTATGTATAATTTCACCAAGAGGCAGCAGATATAAAGAGAAAAGCAGTGGGCCTAAGACAGATCCTTGAGGTACACCAAACTTTACCTCAGAGAGTGTGGAGAACTCACCATTTACATCAACAAACTGATGGGCGATCAGTCAAGTAAGACCTGAACCAAGAGAGAGCCGTTCCATTTATTCCAACAACATTCTTAAGTCTAGCAAGCAGTATAGTGTGATCAATGGTGTCAAAAGCTGCACTAAGGTTGAGCAAAACAAGTAAAAAAACAAAACCCTGGTCAGAGGCTAATAACAGGTCATTTACCACCTTAACTAGCACCGTCTCTGTGCTATGATGAGGCCGAAATCCTGACTGATACATTTAAAAAATTTTATTCATAAGCAGATACTGCTGTGCTACAACCTTTTCTAAAATTTTGGATATAATGGGGAGATTTGATATTGGTCTGTAGTTGGACAGCTGACATGGGTCAAGGTCAGGTTTCTTAATTAGGGGGTGGATAACTGCCAGTTTGAAGGATTTTGGTACATAACCAGTGCTAATGGAAGAGTTTATTATTTTTAAAACAGGTTCAATTATCTCTGGAGTTATCTGTTTAAAGAAACTTGTAGGCAAGGGATCAAGAATGCAGGTTGATGATTTTGATGAGGAAATTTATCAAATTAGGTCATTCTCACGAATAGGAGTGAAGCTTTGTAGTTGATTGTTATAATTACACTGCTGTCTACAGGGTTACTTGTAATATAATTTGGATTTATATTAACTGTCTGGATTTCTTGCCTGATGTTTAAAATTTTTTTATTAAAAAAAGTTCATGAAATCATTACTACCTAATGATGGTGTGCATGTGAGTGCAGTGCTTTTATTTCCTGTTAATTTTGCTACCATGCTGAATAAAAATCTAGGATATGCTTGTTATTTTCTATGAGGGTGGAGAAATATGCTGATCTAGCAGCACTAAGAGATTTTCTATCATTTCTGAGGCTCTCCTTCCATGCTATTTGAAATACTGTTAATTTTGTTTGACGCCATTTACATTCTAATTTTCAAATGGTCTGTTTTAAGGTGCATGTATGATCATTATACCACTGTGCTAATTTTTTATCCCTAATCATTTTGGTCTTAAGGGGAGCCACATCATCTAGAGTACATTGTAACGTTGATTCTAGGTATTCAGTGGCCCAGTTGAGCTCTGCGGGGTCAGACGGAGATCTATTTAATACCGTAATTTCTGGAAGATTATTGATAAAACGTGCTGCTGTAGCTGACGTGAAAGTATGCTTAACACGATAACGTGGTGAGGTAGTAATGCAATGACTGAGGCAGATTTTAAAAGAGATGAAATAATGGTCTGAAATAGCTTTAGACTGTGGAATTATGACTTTTTTATTTTTAATCCAAATGTTAACAACAAATCAAGAGTGTGTCCACCACTATGAGTGGGTCCTATAAAATTCTGATTAATTCCAACTGAACACAACTGCTGCTCTTAAGGAGTCTTCCTGATTATCAAAATGAATATTAAAGTAACCAACAATTAATGCTTTGTCTAAAGAAGTAGCTAAATTTGTGATGAAATCTGCAAATTCTATGAGAAAATCAGAGTAGGGCCCTGGAGGTCTGTAAATAATAACTGAATATTTTATGTTGGTGTAAAGGACTTTAAATGTTTTACATTTGTGTTTAGTCTTTTTTGTGTGACGTTCAGATTATTATTATAAATAGCTGCAACTCCGCCTCCTCTGACATTTAGACGGGGTAGGTGTATGTAACTCTACCCAGGAGGACTCGCTTTATTTAATGCTACATATTTATTTGGTTTAATCCACGTTTCTGTCAAACACATTATTTTAAACTCCTGGTCGGTAATAATTTCGTTTATAGTAAGCGCTTTTGACGTGAGAGATCTAATATTCAGCAATCCTATCTTTAGATCAGAGGTGCTGGCTGTGCGTTCAGTCCTATTTAATTTAATGTTAATCAGGTTACTAAAACAGACTTTCTAAGAATTCCTATATTCTGGTTTCGCTCGGGGGACAGACACAGTCTCAATTTGGTGGATCCTGAGTAACGACTCTTTGCAGCTAGCAGACGGTCGGTTTAGCCTGTCTGTCTGCTCCCTGGCCTTGGCTCTAGACAGTCACTTGTTAACTAGTGCTGTTCTGAGACTATGACCTATACTGCAAGAAAGAGAGCAGCACCTTCCCGAGTGGGATGGATACTGTCCCGCCCTAACAAGCCAGCCTTGCCCTCAAAAATGCTCCAATTTTTAATGAAGCCCACATTGTTTTTGGAGCACCACTCGGACATCCAGCAGTTCAGCGACCATAACCTGCTGTAGGCTACATCACCACGTCGCATTGGGATGGGGCCAGAGCATGTTACTGCATCGGACATTGCCTTCGCTAATTTACACACCTCTATAATATTACTCTTAGTAACATCTGACTGTCGAAGGCGTATATCATTAGCTCCTGTGTGAAAAACTATCTTAGAGAACCTGTGCTTTGCTAAGAATCCGGTATACACATGACCTGTGCGTCTGGTGCCCCTAAAGGTCTAGCTAATTTCACGTGCCTTAGAATGGAGTCTCCTATAACCAGAGCTCTTTCAGGTTTCTCAGCGGGTGCTTCACTAAGGAGAGCAAACCTGTTGGATATGTGAAGCGAAGAGGAATGGTGCTCCCGTGGGCGAGCCTTAGCGTTAGCTTTGGCTTTGCGAGGATGCCACCGAGCCGTCACCCATTCGCCCCGCTGCGAGAGACTAATGCCGGAGTTGGGGGAATGCTAACTTCACCTAGGGCATCCAGACTTCCCCCTGCAGAACCTGGACTGCTCTCGCACTCACTACTTCTCTCTAGACTCTGGATGTGCTCCTCTAATGCTAAGATCTTCTTTGTCAAAGAGCAAACTAGCTTACACTTCTCACAGATAAAATTATCGCTAACAACGGAGAAAGACTGACTAAACATGTCGCACTTCACACACTGAATGAACTGGATGTTCGACATAGCAAAGAAATTACGGACCTTAATGTGATTATTGTAGCGTGTGTTTGTAGTTTTGATGGGAATGTCCTCCGCTCACTGCTTTCGAACCCTTAAACAGGGAAAAAAGCGCTCTTCCGAAAGCAAAAATAGACGAGACAGAGCCAACGGAAAGTAAAGGATGCAGGAAATCAAAAAAGATATTTTGATATTT
This sequence comes from Silurus aristotelis, assembly GCF_946808225.1. Classification (NCBI taxonomy): domain Eukaryota; kingdom Metazoa; phylum Chordata; class Actinopteri; order Siluriformes; family Siluridae; genus Silurus; species Silurus aristotelis. Next base: position 11,270,494 of record NC_139599.1, on the reverse strand, counting down.
TAAAGCGATGAGAGCGAGAAAAAACGAACTGTAAATTTTTTTTAAAGCAAATACAAGCAAAATTCCCAGCAAACAGTTCAACAACAGGATATTAACATACACCGATCAGTCATAACATTATGACATTATAACTTTATGACTAGTGAAGAGAATAACACTTTTTCTCTTCATCATGGCACCTGGTAGTGGGTGAGCTGGGTGGGTATCCTTCTCAAAAATACTTCAAAAAATATGTATGAGAAAAAGCAAAGTAGAGTTTATTGCAGTAAAATTTCTATAAACCCAAGAGCATACTCATGACATGTCAGAGATGATCTGAAAACCAGTGGCAAAATCTTCTTCCTTTATATACACTGGCGATCAAAATTAGAGAACAATTTATAAACAATTGAACAATTCTGAAATAATGTCATCTTCACTGCTCAACAGTTGAAGGAGTTTTTGTCCTGTCTATACCATACTACCAGAACACCTTTTCCACAAAATAACTAAGGCATTTCCAAAAAAAACATTATTTTGCAGAAAATACACTGATCAAAATTAGAGAACAACAATTTTGGTCCACTCTTCTTCCAGTCTACTCCACAGTTCGGTGACTTTAGTGGGTTTCTTGGCCATAACTTTGTCGCCAAGGATTTTCCAGAGGTTCTCTATTGGGTTGAGATCAGGACTCTTGGGCAGGCCATGTCATTATTTCAATGTTTTCAGTTTCAAGGAACTGCTTTACCCATTTTGCTGTGTGACATGGAGCATTGTCCTGCATGAACACTGCGGGCTGATTGGGTGATGAACGCAGGGAAGGAACCATATGTTGTTGAAGAAGGTTCTGATAAACATTTGCATTCACTCTGCCATGTAGCTGTATAAGAGGCCAAACTCCTGCTGCAGAAAACATGCCCCAAACCCTGACACTTCCTCCTCCACTTTTTACTGACTTCTTTTCACACTTTGGGTTCAGTCTTTCTCCAGTTTGTCGCCGAACATATTGTTTCCCATCGGACCCAAATAAACTTGCTTTCATCACTAATGTGAACTTTGGACCAGTTCTCCTCTGTCCACACAACATGCTCCTCAGCAAAGCTTAGTCTGGCCTTTTGATTCTTTCTGCTAATGAGAGGTTTGGTCACTGCAGAGTGGGCTTTCAGTCCAAATGCTCCTAAACGTCAAGACACTGTATGACGAGACAGATCCTTACCCTGTTCCGCGCTGAACTGGTGAGCATTTCCAGCTGCAGTGTGGAAACGATTGCCCATTGAAATCCTCTGCAGTATCCTGTCCTCTCTTGTATTTGTCTTCCGTGGACGACCAGCCTTCTTGGCGGACTTGAATGAGTTTGTGATGTTGTAAAGATTCAATATTCTTGAAATCACAGATTTGGAACGACCAACTTGTCTTGCTATGGCTGATATAGTCATCCCTTTGGAAGGCTGGCCCATGTGGTCCAGACCAACAAATGAGCTACTGTAGCTTAAATTACTGAAGAGGTTAATGCTTGAATTGTGAGGACTGTTTTGGCAGCAAAAGGAGGACTAACACAATATTAGGCAGGTGGTAATAATGTTTGATCACTTGTCATAAAATGATGCATGATTGGTGTAAACCTTACTGATAAAGGGTGGATAAAGCTAACATCTAGAAAATATGTCAAAAATAATGTAATAATGAGCTAATATAGAATTGTTTCCTCTCTTAGAGAAACGTGTTAAACTGTGTGTTACACTAGGCTGTAAGATTGGAGAGCAGCGGGTCAGATCATGTACGCTACATGGTGGCTATTGGCAGTCTTCAGGAAAACGAGGGGAACATACTGGTTGGTATGGACTTTACAACTAAAGACAGGTGAGCCTTTTGCTTAGATGGCAAACTTTATACCAAAAAACACAAGATCTGTAGATATTTTAATTATTTCTATTTGTTTAACTTTTAATGTTATTGCATACGTTATTTTATGTTTATAATGTTTATCAATATTCTGAAATATTTGAAAATATTAAACATGTGGAAAACTTAAGTTTTTGTTGGGACTGTAAATCTGTAAGTGCTTTTATAGAAAGATAAAAAAAATATCAGCTTTTTCTTTTTCAAAATTAAAAAACTTTAACTAATTTTTGTAATTAATATATTAAAAACGTCTAAGAAGGAGAATAGACTGGTCAGTGGTGTCAAAAGCTCCACTTACTTCAAACACCACAAGTAAGGACACATGACCCTGATCAGAGGCCTATATTAGGTTATTTGAGCTGATTTAATAACCTATATTAGGTTATTAAATCAATCAGGATTGAAGCCCCAGCATACAGTGAGGAAAATAAGTATTTGAACACCCTACTATTTTGCATGTTCTCCCACTCAGAAATCATGGAGGGTACTGAAATTGTCATCGTAGGTGTCCACTGTGAGAGACATAATCTAAAAAAAAAATCCAGAAATCACAATATATGATTTTTAAACTATTTATTTGTATGATACAGCTGCAAATAAGTATTTGAACACCTGTCTATCAGCTAGAATTCTGACCCTCAAAGACCTGTTAGTCTGCCTTTAAAATGTCCACCTCCACTACATTTATTATCCTAAATTAGATGCACCTGTTTGAGGTCGTTAGCTGCATAAAGACACCTGTCCACCCCATAAAATAAGTAAGAATCCAACTACTAACATGGCCAAGACCAAAGAGCTGTCCAAAGACACGAGACAAAATTGTACACCTCCACAAGGCTGGAAAGGGCTATGGGGAAATTGCCAAGCAGCTTGGTGAAAAAAGGTCCACTGTTGGAGCAATCATTAGAAAATGGAAGAAGCTAAACATGACTGTCAATCTCCCTCGGACTGGGGCTCCATGCAAGATCTCACCTCGTGGGGTCTCAATGATCCTAAGGAAGATGAGAAATCAGCCCAGAACTACACGGGAGGAGCTGGTCAATGACCTGAAAAGAGCTGGTACCACCGTTTCCCCCTGCTTAAACCAGCACATGTCCAGGCACATCTTAAGTTTGCCAGTGACCATTTGGATGATCCAGAGGAGTCATAAGCATTGTTGGGGGTAACGCGTTACAAGTAACGTGCGTTACGTAATAATATTACTTTTCTGGAGTAAAGTAGCGTGTTACTTTATAAATTTACACATTAATATCTAAGTTACTTTTTTAAAAAAGTAATACGAGTTACTTATAAGTTAAATTATTTTGCATAAAAAAATAAATACTGAATTAAAATAAACGTAGTCACTTAGAATCGCGCACTCATACGTGCGAGCCGCGGGAACAGAAGCTGGTCAGATGAGGCGATGGCAAACCAGAGAATTACGTTACTGTGATGGAAGTATTCTTATTATTTTGAAATAGTCGAGGAAAAGGAGAAAGGAATAATGGTTAAGTGTAGATTATGTGTTGGTGAAAAGCTCTTGTCAACTGCAAAAAATACCACTTAAAAAAAAAAAAACATCTGCATGCAAAGCACAGCACTTTAGATGTGTGTGTGTGTGTGTGTGTGTGTGTGTGTGTGTGTGTGTGTGTATAATGTTGAATATATGCAACATTATGCAATGTTGCATATATGGAAATGGAGACAGAAATATAGAAAACTTTTGCCGACTTTCCACCACTGCAGCTCTATGGACTGCTAGTTTTCCGTGGGAGACACATGTACGATGCCATCGCAGCGGAGAAAGAGAGCAAATTTACAGCTCGTTTGCTCTTTGTGGGAAGATAAACTGCCACGGTCACTGATAGTGGCGAACTTTGTAAAAGCGTTCAGAATGTTTCAAGCTGATGAAGCAGAGAATGATGTAGACGAGGACGAGGTCATATTTACGGAATTGCATGTTTTACGAGATGACAGCGAAAGGTATGATCTCCCTCCACATCACCGGTGTGCAGCCCACACATGTCTTTTGCCCTAATATAACTTATTTCTTAATGCCAATTATCTATATTACACCTGTTACACCTGTAAGGCGTGAAAGAGATACAAGTAACGCAAAAGTAACGCAAAAGTAATATAACGCATTACTTTCCATAAAAAGAAACTAAGTTACATAATTCGTTACTTTTTTGGGGAGTAACTCAATATTGTAATGCATTACTTTTAAAAGTAACGTTGGCCAACACTGTTCATAAGAGAAAGTCATGTGGTCAGATGAGACCAAAATAGAACTTTTGGGTCATAATTCCACTAAACGTGTTTGGAGGAAGAAGAATGATGAGTACTATCCCAAGAACACCATCCCTACTGTGAAGCATGGGGGTGGTAGCATCATGCTTTGGGGGTGTTTTTCTGCACATGGGACAGGGCGACTGCACTGTATTAAGAAGAGGATGACCGGGGCCATGTATTGCGAGATTTTGTGGAACAACCTCCTTTCCTCAGTTAGAGCATTCAGTTAGAGGGCTGTGTATGTCCATCAACAAAACTGGTGGGTTTGCAACTGCATATGTGGTGTAAATCCCCATGACTGAGGCTGTCCTCATTATTTTCTGTCTTGCAAACAGAGATCAATTCCCAAACCAGCCATTGATGCAGCGGCTCAACATGCTCTTAATACTCTCTGCTATCTCATCTGCTCCTGTGTTTTAAATCCTGTTCCCCCACATTTGAAAAAGTTAAATAATAAGAAAAAGTTAATAGGTTGGTTGTCTTTATTAACTGGTCATAAAATATGATACTTATCATATAGTTAAAGTAACATGCACACAATTAGACTTTCACATCTTTTTTTAACGTATTCACTTAAACATTAACAATGCTGTAAAGTAATTTGTTGCCTTTGAGCATCAGATTGTGTAAAAATTGCTTATATCGTTTGTCCAGAGAATGATTCAGATGTTATTTTATGACAAATTACACAACATTAATTCTAAATTTTTCTTGCGACTTTATAGTTTCCACAATCAGAATGTATTCAATATACTGAGAGTCCTTATAAACCACAAATTGCAATGTGTTACAATCACACAGTTTTGCTTAAATACATACATATGTATGTATGTATGTATGTGTGTGTATGTATGTATGTGTGTGTATATATATATATATATATATATATATATATATATATATATATATATATATATATATATATATATATATATATAGTTTTTTATATATATATATATATAGTTTTTTATATATATATATATAGTTTTTTATATATATATATATAGTTTTTTATATATATATATATAGTTTTTTATATATATATATATATATATATATATATATATATATATATATATATATATATATATATATATATATATAAAACTATAACTATATATATAACTATATATATATATATATATATATATATATATATATATATATATATATAACTAATATATATGTCAGGCTGCAGACGCGGAAGCCGATATAGTCCGATCATTGTCCTTTTATTTCAACAACCGTACAACACAAAAACACTCATAAGCCGTTGAAAACAACAGACAAAGACATCCGCTCGATACGCGTTGTTTGCTATGAGTTCGAATGTCCCAAGCATAATCCATAAAGCCTTCGGCAATGAGTAATCCAAGTCGGAAGTGGAATTCGCATATACAGCCGGCGGTCGAGCAGCCACGCGATTGTCCATCTTGACAATATAACGACCGACAGCCTGTGACTCAAGAACGTGAGTTTATGTAGTCTGATCTTTCATGAGCCACAGCTGTCGGTAATCTTGGGAAGCAGCATGACTGCTATCGAGGGGGGGCGTGGCAGGGTGGATCTCTGACAGCTACAGACGGGGGCGTGGCAGGGTGAATCCCTGACAGCTACAGAGGGGGGCGTGGCAGGGTGAATCCCTGACAATATATATATATATAACTAATATATATATATATTAGTTATACTAATATATATACTAATATAACTAATATTAGTTAAATATATATATATATATATTAGTTATATATATATGTGTATATACAGTGAGGAAAATAAGTATTTGAACACCCTGCTATTTTGCAAGTTCTCCCACTTAGAAATCATGGAGGGGTCTGAAATTGTCATCGTAGGTGCATGTCCACTGTGAGAGACATAATCTAAAAATAAAAATCCAGAAATCACAATGTATGATTTATTAACTATTTATTTGTATGATACAACTGCAAATAAGTATTTGAACACCTGTTTATCAGCTAGAATTCTTACCCTCAAAGACCTGTTAGTCTGCCTTTAAAATGTCCACCTCCACTACATTTATTATCCAAAATTAGATGCACCTGTTTGAGGTCGTTCGCTGCATAAAGACACCTGTCCACCCCATACAATCAGTAAGAATCCAACTACTAACATGGCGAAGACCAAAGAGCTGTCCAAAAACACTAGAGACAAAATTGTACACTTCCACAAGGCTGGAAAGGGCTACGGGGAAATTGCCAAGCAGCTTGGTGAAAAAAGGTCCACTGTTGGAGCAATCATGGAAAATGGAAGAAGCTAAACATGACTGTCAATCTCTCTCGGACTGGGGCTCCATGCAAGATCTCACCTCGTGGGGTCTCAATGATCCTAAGGAAGGTGAGAAATCAGCCCAGAACTACACGGGAGGAGCTGGTCAATGACCTGAAAAGAGCTGGGACCACCGTTTCCAAGGTTACTGTTGGTAATACACTAAGACGTCATGGTTTGAAATCATGCATGGCACGGAAGGTTCCCCTGCTTAAACCAGCACATGTCCAGGCACATCTTAAGTTTGCCAATGACCATTTGGATGATCCAGAGAAGTCATGGGAGAAAGTCATGTGGTCAGATGAGACCAAAATAGAACTTTTGGGTCATAATTCCACTAAACGTGTTTGGAGGAAGAAGAATGATGAGTACCATCCCAAGAACACCATCCCTACTGTGAAGCATGGGGGTGGTAGCATCATGCTTTGGGGGTGTTTTTCTGCACATGGGACAGGGCGACTGCACTGTATTAAGGAGAGGATGACCGGGGCCATGTATTGCGAGATTTTGGGGAACAACCTCCTTCCCTTAGTTAGAGCATTGAAGATGGGTTGAGGCTGTGTCTTCCAACATGACAATGACCCGAAGCACACAGCCAGGATAACCAAGGAGTGGCTCTGTAAGAAGCATATCAAGGTTCTGGCATGGCCTAGCCAGTCTCCAGACCTAAACCCAATAGAGAATCTTTGGAGGGAGCTCAAACTCCGTGTTTCTCAGCGACAGGTCAGAAACCTGACTGATCTAGAGAAGATCTGTGTGGAGGAGTGGGCCAAAATCCCTCCTGCAGTGTGTGCAAACCTGCTGAAAAACTACAGGAAACGTTTGACCTCTGTAATTGCAAACAAAGGCTACTGTACCAAATATTAACATTGACTTTCTCAGGTGTTCAAATACTTTTTTTGCAGCTGTATCATACAAATAAATAGCTAAAAAATCATACATTGTGATTTCTGGATTTTTTTTTTTAGATTATGTCTCTCACAGTGGACATGCACCTACGATGACAATTTCAGACCCCTCCATGATTTCTAAGTGGGAGAACTTGCAAAATAGCAGGGTGTTCAAATACTTATTTTCCTCACTGTATATATATTATATATATATATATATATATATATATATATATATATATATATATATATATATATATATATATAGAGTTATATATATATATATATATATATATATATATAGTTATTTATATATATATAGTTATATAGTTATATATATATAGTTTATATATATATATATATATATATATATATATATATATATATATATATATATATATATATATATATAGTTATATTGAAATACTTATTAGAATAGACTCACAAATTGAGTTTAACTATCTGTAATTTTAACATTTTAAACCATTTATAGTGGCTGCTTGTTGAGGAGTGCACGCAGGATTTCACCTTGGACAAATTCACTCATGCTGGGTTGTTTCTATCTGAAAAAAACAAAAAAAAAACAACAACAAAAAGATTTTGAGTATGTAGGGGGAAGCAATTTGAGTAAATTAACATTTGTATTGTTTCTAATGATAGTTGCAGATGGCAAGGTATTTTTTGTTGACAACCATGCTTAAATTAATAATATAAAATATAACATTGAACAGTTTTTGTTTAAAAAAATTTACATATTGTTCAATTGTTAAGATTTAAGCATCTAGAAGATATAATGAATTTAATTTTGAAAACATAACTGTTGTAGTGGACAAATGCTCTAAAAAGAGAATGGATATGGAGTAACGCAGCAGCTAACAGGCTTGATTAAAATGAAAGGAAAAAATATGTCTGGTGTACAAATGCATAAGCCACAACAGTGATTGTAATGTAAATGTAATCTTTTACTGCTACTGTTATTCGCTGCTTTTAGATTTAGTGTTTGTTCACACTGTTTTAATTGAATCCATCACTATGTTGTGAGCGAGGTGATTGAACAACCTGATGCTCGAGAGTCACACCAGAACAGATGTAGTGCGACTGAAGTTACAAAAAAAACATATACAGAATAGCACTTCAGTATTACCATTTTCACATGATGACGATATACAGTTTTTGCTTACCATGCTGATGTTTCCCCTCCATTCGTGACACCATGGTATGCTTTTCATGTGCTTGTGCATCACTGTGGTACATCCATGCAACACAAGCTCTGCTTTTCATAACTGCAGGTTACAGTGTTCCTTATTGCCTTTAATATAAAATGCTCCCATGCATTGGATGACTTGGGGCGTACAGTTATTCCTGCTGCCGTTTTACCTGTACTCTCTGCTATTTTGCAAGCAGCTTTGTTGTCTTGCCTTCACACTAACTTGTAACATGAGCAGCCCAACTAATCAATAACAGCTTGACAGCGAATTTCATTATCGATTATTATCAATTTTATCGATAAATTACATACATACAAGTTAGGATTAAAATTTGTGGGTCGTGCACCAACAATTATCTTGCATACCAATCAGCAAGTTGCCAGTTGCATCCCTGTTGGAATGTAAAAAATGTATGTGGAGAAGCATGCTCGAAAAGGAACAGTGTTGGTGTCAAGAGAACCAATCAGCACACAGCTAAAGTTACAATGGTAAAGTGTGAATATGCTTTAACCAGAAGGGTAAATTGTCAGTTATCATAGCGATCATTAGCTATGATATTAGAATTCAGGACACATCCTGGCAATACTGTTTCAAAAGAGCACCAAAATAAAATCAGAATTTAACACTGAAAAGAGTGTTGCTGTTTTTTTGACTCATTCCCTTTTGTGCTGGTTTTTCTAGTGAAGGTTCCATTGGGATGGTTCTGCCTTTGTGGAGTGACACTAAAATTCACCTTGAGGGGGATGGGTGAGTGTATTCACACTCTGTGATAAAATTTAGTGACCAGTTAATTACCTATAATGTTATGACTCCCTACATTGAATATAAAATGTTTTCACACTGTGGTTAAACTAGCAGCTAAAACATAAATAAATTATATCAGATATTTTTTATTTTAAATATGCATCCATTTTTTTTTTATTTAAAGTCTGATTCGTGCTGCAGTTATAGTTTTTACCTAATTGTGCAGTTTTACTTGTTTTTCATGTTTTACAATTTCACTTGGTGGTTTTAAGTTTGTCTTTATGGTGCACACTAATTATGATACTTAATGCATGCGAATAATAAAAACAATACACATTTTAGTAAAACCATAGTCACATCAACAATTTAAATTCCAGTTTTATTTTATTTAATTATCCTTTTTAATAGTTTTCTTAATCTTAAACAATATGAATGGTCAGGCTCTAATGTGATGTAGTGGGGAAATGGTAGCTTACTAATTAAGGCTTTTCGTTACTGATCGGAAGGTCAGAGGTTCAAGCCCTGCCACTCTTGGTCCCATGAGCAAGGCCTTCTTTACCTTCTGTGCTTCAGGGGCACTGTATCCTGGCTGACCCCAGCTTCCTAACATTGCTGGGATATTCAAAGAAATAATTTCACTGAGTTGTATTGTTAATGTGACAAGTTAAAAAGTACCTTAACTTAATCATAATATAGGAACATATTGGACTATGAAACTAAATGTTGACATTAATCCTCTAACAAGCTCTTTTCCCTGTTCTTAGATGCTTTAGCGTCAGAACTGCTGGAAAGACACACATTTTTAAGCCTGTATCCATACAAGTCATGTGGTATGTTGTAGCTGTTTAAATCCATGTTACTTGTTTAGTGTTTTTCTAAATATTTTAAGCATATAATTTATTCATGCACTCATGCTTTGGCATACTTTTTTTGAAAGACTAGCAAAAATACAGTATTGTTTAATGATGTGTGTGTGTGTGTGTGTGTGTGTGTGTGCGTGCGTGTGTTTGTGTGTGTGTGTGTGTGTGTGTGTGTGTGTGTGTGTGTGTGTGTGTGCGTGTGCGTGTGCGTGTGCGTGTGTGTGTATACAGTGAGGAAAATAAGTATTTGAACACCCTGCTATTTTGCACGTTCTCCCACTTAGAAATCATAGAGGGGTCTGAAATTGTCATCGTAGGTGCATGTCCACTGTGAGAGACATAATAAAAAAAATAAATCCTGAAATCACAATATATGATTTTTAAACTATTTATTTGTATGTTACAGCTGCAAATAATTATTTGAACACCTGTCTATCAGCTAGAATTCTGACCCTCAAAGACCTGTTAGTCTGCCTTTAAAATGTCCACCTCCACTACATTTATTATTCTAAATTAGATGCACCTGTTTGAGGTCGTTAGCTGCATAAAGACACCTGTCCACCCCATACAATCAGTAAGAATCCAACTACTAACATGGCCAAGACCATAGAGCTGTCCAAAGACACTAGAGACAAAATTGTACACCTCCACAAGGCTGGAAAGGGCTACGGGGAAATTGTCAAGCAGCTTGGTGAAAAAAAGGTCCACTGTTGGAGCAATCTTTAGAAAATGGAAGAAGCTAAACATGACTGTCAATCTCCCTCAGACTGGGGCTCCATGCAAGATCTCACCTCGTGGGGTCTCAATGATCCTAAGGAAGGTGAGAAATCAGCCCAGAACTACACGGGAGGAGCTGGTCAATGACCTGAAAAGAGCTGGGACCACCGTTTCCAAGGTTACTGTTGGTAATACCTAAGACGTCATGGTTGGAAATCATGCATGGCTCGAGAGTTTCCCCTGCTTAAACCAGCACATGTCCAGGCACGTCTTAAGTTTGCCAATGACCATTTGGATGATCCAGAGGAGTCATGGGAGAAAGTCATGTGGTCAGATGAGACCAAAATAGAACTTTTGGGTCATAATTCCACTAAACGTGTTTGGAGGAAGAAGAATGATGAGTACCATCCCAAGAACACCATCCCTACTGTGAAGCATGGGGGTGGTAGCATCATGCTTTGGGGGTGTTTTTCTGCACATGGGACAGGGCGACTGCACTGTATTAAGGAGAGGATGACCAGGGCAATGTATTGCGAGATTTTGGGAACAACCTCCTTCCTTCAGTTAGAGCATTGAAGATGGGTCGAGGCTGGGTCTTCCAACATGACCATGACCCAAAGCAAACAGCCAGGATAACCAAGGAGTGGCTTTGTAAGAAGCAAATCAAGGTTCTGGCATGGCCTAGCCAGTCTCCAGACCAAAACCCAATAGAGAATCTTTGGAGGGAGCTCAAACTCCGTGTTTCTCAGCAACAGGCCAGAAACCTGACTGATCTAGAGAAGATCTGTGTGGAGGAGTGGGCCAAAATCCCTCCTGCAGTGTTTTCAAACCTGGTGAAAAACTACAGGAAACGTTTGACCTCTGTAATTGCAAACAAAGGCTACTGTACCAAATATTAACATTGACTTTCTCAGGTGTTAAAATACTTATTTGCAGCTGTATCATACAAATAAATAGTTAAAAAAATCATACATTGTGATTTCTGGATTATTATTTTTTTTAGATTATGTCTCTCACAGTGAACATGCACCTACGATGACAATTTCAGACCCCTCCATGATTTCTAAGTGGGAGAACTTGCAAAATAGCAGGGTGTTCAAATACTTATTTTTCTCACTGTATATATATACACTCGATTCCAAAAAGGTTGGGACACTGTACAAATTGTGAATAAAAACAGAATGCAATGATGTGGAAGTTTCAAATTTCAATATTTTATTCAGAATACAACATAGATGAAATATCAAATGTTTAAACTGAGAAAATGTATAATTTTAAGGGAGAAATAAGTTGATTTTAAATTTCATGGCATCAACACATCTCAAATAAGTTGGGACAAGGCCATGTTTACCACTGTGTGGCATCCCCTCTTCTTTTTATAACAGTCTGCAAACGTCTGGGGACTGAGGAGACATGTTGCTCAAGATTAGGAATAGGAATGTTGTCCCATTCTTGTCTAATACAGGCTTCTAGTTGCTCTAGTTGGTCTTCTTTGTCGCATCTTCCTCTTTATGATGCGGCAAATGTTTTCTATGGGTGAAAGATCTGGACTGCAGGCCGGCCATTTCAGTATCCAGATCCTTCTTCTAAGTAGCCATGATGTTGTAATTGATGCAGTATGTGGTCTGGCATTGTCATGTTGGAAAATGCAAGTTCTTCCTTGAAAGAGACGAAGTCTGGATGGGAGCATATGTTGGTCTAGAACTTGGATATTCCTTTCATCATTGATGGTGCCTTTCCAGATGTGTAAGCTGCCCATGCCACATGCACTCATGCAACCCCATACTATCAGAGATGCAGGCTTCTGAACTGAGTGCCGATAACAACTTGAGTTGCCATTGTCCTCTTTAGTCCGGATGACATGGCGTCCCAGTTTTCCAAAAAGATCTTCAAATTTTGTTCACCGACAATGTTTTCTGGAAGTATTCCTGAGCCCATGTTGTGATTTCCATTACAGTAGCATTCCTGTATGTGATGCAGTGCCGTCCAAGGGCCTGAAGATCACGGGCATCCAGTATGGTTTTCTGGCCTTGACCCTTACGCACAGAGATTGTTTCAGATTCTCTAAATCTTTGGATGATATTATGCACTGTAGATGATTATAATTTCAAACTCTGCAATTTTTCTCTCAGAAAATTCTTTCTGATATTGCTCCACTATTTTTCTCCGCAGCATTGGGGGAAATGGTGATCCTCTGCCCATCTTAACCTCTGAGAGACACTGCCACTCTGAGAGGCTCTTGTTATACCCTGTCATGTTGCCAATTGACCTAATAAGTTGCAAATTGGTCCTCCAGCTGTTCCTTATATGTACATTTAACTTTTCCGGCCACTTATTGATACCTTTCCCAACTTTGTGTAGCTCTCATGAAATCCAAAATGAGGCAATATTTGGCATGACATTTCAAAATGTCTCACTTTCAACATTTGATATGTTATCTATATTCTATTGTGAATAAAATATAATTTTATATGATTTGCATTCCTTTTTTATTCACAATTCGTAGTGATGATTTGATCATCATCACTGCACTTGATCATCATCACTGCACCCCGCAACATTGTATACCCGCCACAAATGGACATTCGGTGTAACCCAGATGAGGATGGGTTCCCTCTTGAGTCTGATTCCTCTCAAGGTTTCTTCCTTATGCCATCTCGGGGAGTTTTTCCTTGCCACAGTCGCCAGTCGCCACCGGCTTGCTCATCAGGGACAAACTTACTCATAAAGAACATATTCATTTTTAATCACCGCATTATCTGTGTAAAGCTGCTTTGAGACAATGTTCATTGTTAAAAGCGCTATACAAATAAAAATGAATTGAATTGAATTGAATTGTCCCAACTTTTTTGGAATCGGGTTTGTATATGTGTGTGTATGTGTGTGTGTATATATATATATATATATATATATATATATATATATATATATATATAATGTATATATGTATGTATGTATGTATGTATGTATATATATATATATATATATATATATATATATATATATATATATATATATATACATCCTACACAGCCTGCATGGACTGTAAAACCTGAGTTGCAGGTGCAGTTGGGCTGCCCAGAATACATACAAACTTGATAGCCACTTTAGGAACACCTATATATCTGCACAATTATGAAATCTAATCCAGGGGTTTTCAAAGGTGGTGGTCCCTGCAAAATTATTTTAGTGTCTTATGAGTTCCACAATAGGGAAATTGCAGGCTTAATCACAGAATCTATTCATTAAATGTAATTTATTGTATAATGTAGAATGTGGTCAACAAAAAAAAATTGGCAAGAAAAGTAATCATGATATCTCAACAACAAGGCATTTTCATTCCCACTGTCAGTAACCAAATGTTTTTGGTTTTTCATGCCATTTTGTAAGTTTTAGAAACTGTTGTGTGTTAAAATGACAGTTTGCAGATTCTTAAATAATATTGATTGTTAATGTTGATTATATTAGACATACTGCATACACTAAGGGAACGACACTATTTATCTTGTTACATGGCACATGTCACATGGTAAAATATTTTATGCAGTATGTAAACATTTAGTTATTGAATTTTATGTGTTGGAAGCAGAGAAAAATCAGTTCTGAGCAACTTTAACAAGTGCCAAATTGTGATGGCTAGATGACTGGCTCAGAGCATTTCTATTGGAATGTTCCCAGCATGCAGTGGTTAGTACATATCAAATGTTGTCCAATGGGGACAACTTGTGAAATAGGGACAGTCATGGTACCCAGAACTCACTAGTGCTTGCATAACAGATAGCTACTGTAGTATTGTAGAAATTAATGAAAAACCTAATGCTGGTTATGATTGAAAGATTTCAGAACAAAGTGCATGTCACAGAGTATCAGCTTCAAGGGGCTTTGATTCAATTTCTTCCTCAGAATAGGGTCTTACTTTGTGTGTCACATGTTTACTTTTTGCAGTGTCTTCGATTGCTCGTTCATATGCCAAACAGCAAATATTTGTGGCTCCAGTTCTAGTGCTCATTCTGCTACTTGACCTCTGGGTGGTGGAGCCAAGTAAACCATATGTCTAATAGAGTGGTTTTACATTTTCTCTCATACAGACTTGGAATAGTTGTTTGGAATAGTGTTATTCTGCATGGTTGAACATACAGAGGATTGCGATGCCAAATGCTACTTTATGTAACTTGTCACTTATCATGTTTTCTGACCCAGAATTTAGGATATAATTTTCACCACACTGCTTGGCCATGTGCATTCCATCTTGACTGAATGATGGACTGGTGTGTAAACGTGAAACCTGTATGAGAGCACATCTGAACATCATCACATTGAGTATGGCTGAGCAGCATGGTGACAAGATCGTCCTAGTGTTCTTGTATTAGTCTTGTATTATTTTACAAACATTTTTTTAATGTCCCAGATGGGAGTCAACGAATTCTTGGAGGATTGTCTCTTGTAGCTGTACTCATTTAATTTGTGGATTGTTATCATTCGTCACGCTGAAAACAACCGGGAATGAAAAATGCACTTCACCTGTGTTCTGAACTGCACGGCAGCGGGAGCAAAGCTTCACCGATGGTGATTTTTAAACGCACGACGATGCCAAAAGAAAAAATATCGAGAGAAATTGATGTGAAAGGAAGGAGGAAGACAGTGAACAATGACTTTCTTGGTAGTCTACTGTTTAGATACAAGCCATGTAACAGACACTGTCTTTCATTAAAGCCTGTGTAAAGTATATATACTTTTTATAATCATTAGAATACTTGATTACTAAAATGATAGACAGCAGCAGCCATTATATTATATATATATATTCAGTGAAGAAAATAAGTATTTGAACACCCTGCTATTTTGCAAGTTCTCCCACTTAGAAATCATGGAGGGGTCTGAAATTGTCATTGTAGGTGCATGTCCACTGTGAGAGACATAATCTAAAAAAAAAAAGCCAGAAATCAAAATGTATGATTTTTTTAACTATTTATTTGTATGATACAGCTGCAAATAAGTATTTGAACACCTGAGAAAGTCAATGTTAATATTTGGTACAGTAGCCTTTGTTTGCAATTACAGAGGTCAAACGTTTCCTGTAGTTTTTCACCAGGTTTGCACACACTGCAGGAGGGATTTTGGCCCACTCCTCCACACAGATCTTCTCTAGATCAGTCAGGTTTCTGGCCTGTCGCTGAGAAACACGGAGTTTGAGCTCCCTCCAAAGATTCTCTATTGGGTTTAGGTCTGGAGACTGGCTAGGCCATGCCAGAACCTTGATATGCTTCTTACAGAGCCACTCCTTGGTTATCCTGGCTGTCTGCTTCGGGTCATTGTCATGTTGGAAGACCCAGCCTCGACCCATCTTCAATGCTCTAACTAAGGGAAGGAGGTTGTTCCCCAAAATCTCGCAATACATGGCCCTGGTCATCCTCTTCTTAATACAGTGCAGTCGTCCTGTCCCATGTGCAGAAAAACACCCCTAAAGCATGATACTACCACCCCCATGCTTCACAGTAGGGATGGTGTTCTTGGGATGGTACTCATCATTCTCCTTACTCAAAACACGTTTAGTGGAATTATGACCCAAAAGTTCTATTTTGGTCTCATCTGACCACATGACTTTCTCCCATGACTCCTTAAGCAGGGGAACCTTCCGTGCCATGCATGATTTCAAACCATGACGTCTTAGTGTATTACCAACAGTAACCTTGGAAACGGTGGTCCCAGCTCTTTTCAGGTCATTGACCAGGTCCTCCCGTGTAGTTCTGGGCTGATTTCTTACCTTCCTTAGGATCATTGAGACCCCACGAGGTGAGATCTTGCATAGAGCCCCAGTCCGAGGGAGATTGACAGTCATGTTTAGCTTCTTCCATTTTCTAATGATTGCTCCAACAGTGGACCTTTTTTCACCAAGCTGCTTGGCAATTTCCCCGTAGCCCTTTCCAGCCTTGTGGAGGTGTACAATTTTGTCTCTAGTGTCTTTGGACAGCTCTTTGGTCTTGGCCATGTTAGTAGTTGGATTCTTACTGATTGTATGGGGTGGACAGGTGCCTTTATGCAGCTAACAACCTCAAACAGGTGCATCTAATTTAGGATAATAAATGTAGTGTAGGTGGACATTTTAAAGGCAGACTAACAGGTCTTTGAGGGTCAGAATTCTAGCTGAAAGACAGGTGTTCAAATACTTATTTGCAGCTGTATCATACAAATAAATAGTTTAAAAATCATATATTGTGATTTCTGGATTTTTTTTTTTAGATTATGTCTCTCACAGTGGACATGCACCTACGATGACAATTTCAGACCCCTCCATGATTTCTAAGTGGGAGAACTTGCAAAATAGCAGAGTGTTCAAATACTTATTTTCCTCACTGTATATATATATATATATATATATATATATATATATATATATATATATATAATGGCTGCTGCTGTCTATCATTTTAGTATCTGAGTATTCTAATGATTATAAAAAGTACTTTTTCTTTACAGAGCAATACTAAATAAGAGAGAGGAAAGAAAAGATGAGTCTCTTTAAAGTAACAAGTAATTTGTTCTTCTTTTTTAGAAAAATTTATATTTTTATTGGTAAAATTGCATGAAAGAATACCAGTGAAAACTAAACCCATTTGGTGCAATAACCATATAATAGCCATATTACATCAAAATACAAATACAGTTTCGTTCAAAAAGAAACTTAGTTACATGGCGGAGGGTCAACAAAACCCAAGTCTATTAATAAACCAATAAAAAAAGACTTAAGCAAAGTAAACCATAAACACAACCATTGATGTGTTGACATTATTTGGATTTTTTTTTTTTTTTTGTCAAATTTGTCACGGCAATAACATTTTTGCACAGCTTTTAATGACTGGTCCATGACATTAAATGCAATTAATGAAGCAGCATTTACATTCTACAAGGCAGCAACAGTTGTAAAACTGAAAATACAAATATAATGTGTAAATATATTATAAAAATATGTGAATATAGCAAAGTTTTTTGAAAATAGTTAGTTTTGTTTCTTATTTCCAACCATTCTCCTCAATAATAGCTCTCTTCTCAGTATTAAACAAAGTCTGTTATATAGCTTGTTACATTTGATCACTAAAAGAATTGTCAAATATTTTCCAAAGGCTAAACTGTTATAAGATTGCATTTACATGTACAAAGTCTTCTCTTCTTTCTCTGAACAGATCAGCATTAGCTCTACCAGATACAGTTTCAAAATAAAGGTTCATGAGGTAATCATTCACAATAAATATAAAATGTATTTACTTGAACAATAATACAAAAAATAAGTCTTTAGGGGGACTTAGCAGTTGTGTGCAAGAGATGCAATTATTTGTGCCATATATGTTCGGAAAATGTTCAGACACGCAAGAAAGAGGAGAATCGCTGAGTGCAACAGATATTACTTTATTATTAAAGAAAAGGAACATTGTCAAGTTTATTTTAATAGCGCTTTTCACAACAGACATTGTCTCAAAGCAGCTTTACAGAATTTTAACAGTTAAGGTGAATGGTGTGCATTTATCCCTGATGAGCAGCCGTGGCGACTGTGGTGAGAAAAAACTCCCTTAAAAGTTATGAGGAAGAAACCTTGAGAGGAACCCATCCTCATTTGGGTGACAACAAGAGTGTGATTATAAATCTTTAAACAATACAGAACACTGGCGAATGAGAACTAACATGAGCACTGGAATGTAAGATTATGAGTAATGTTTTTTCTACAGTCTTTTACAGACATTTATGGTTATAAAACTAGGAGCTACTGAGCAACTCATAAAATAGCTCAACATTTGCAATCATAATAGATCCAATACCAGCTTCTCCATGCTAGAGCCTTTAAACACTCAGATCAGGATGTTTGCAAGGTCGGCATCTACTTCTTTAAAGGTCCACAATCTTCATAAGGTGGGACGTGACTGGGGATGGGTTAGGGTTAGGGTTACCAACCTCAGGATGCCTCAGGATGGGTAGAAAAAGAGGATGGGTGGAAAAAGAGTGGAGAGGAATTAGCGTAGCTGCTGTTCATGATATTAACAGCACAAGTTGATAATGTGCATTTGATCAGATGTACTGGAGCACAAGGTTATGATTTGTAATGTGTATTATGTGTAAAAAGATAAGTTTTTAATCTGCACTTAAACTGGGAGAGTGTGTCTGAGCCCCAAACAGTGTCAGCAAGACTATTCCAAAGTTTAGGAGCTAAATGTGAGAATGTTCGACCACCTTTTGCTATTCTAGGGACTAATAGAAGTCCAAAATCTTGAGATCTCAGGGAGCATGACGGATTGTAGCGTGTTAGAAGACTGGATAGACAATTCGGAGCTAAACCATTTAGTGTTTTGTAAGTAAGTAGCAGAAGTTTGAAGTCGATTCTAAATTTAACAGATAGTCAGTGTAGGGATAATAAGATTGGGGTTATATGATCATATTTTCTCAACCTTGTGAAACTCTGGCTGCTGCATTCTGGACTAACTGTAGCTTGTTTATTAATGATGCAGGACAACCACCTAGTAATGCATTACAATAGTCCAGTCTGGAAGTCATGAACGCAGGGACTAGCCTTTTCTGCATAAGATATAGATAACATGTTTCTTAGCTTAGCAATATTTCTAAGGTGGACGAAGGCCGTTTTTTTGTAACATGGTTGATATGATTTTTACAAGACAAGTTGGTGTCTAAAATAACTCCCAGGTCTTTTACTGTTGAACTAGTAATTACAGAAAATCTATCTAAATGCAGGTTGAAATGCTGGAGCTTCTGTGTACTGGTTTTTGGGCAGATTATCAAAATCTCTGTCTTATCAGAATTTAATAATAGAAAGTTATGAGTCATCCAGTCTTTCACTTCTTTTTTTACATTGTGATAGAAGGGTATGTGGTAATAGGGTATCTGCGAGAGTGAAAGGGAAAGTTTATAGGACTGTGGTGAGACCTGCTATGTTGTATGTTTTAGAGACAGTGGCATTGAGTAAAAGTCAAGTCAAGAAGCTTTTATTGTCATTTCAACCATATACAGTGAAATGAAACAACGTTCCTCCTGAACCCTGGTGCTACATACAACAACAGGAACTGGCAGGAGGTAGAGCTGGAGGTAGCAGAGCTGATGATGTTGAGGTTTTCGTTGGGAGTGACAAGGATGGACAGGATTAGAAACAAGTTTATTAGCGGGACAGCGCATCAAGGACGTTTTGGAGACAAAGTGAGAGAGGCCCGATTAAGATGGTTTGGACATGTGCAGAGGAGGGACATGGGGTACATCGGTAGGAGAATGTTGATGATTGAGGCACCATGAAGGAGGAAAAGAGGAAGACCACCATATTAAAATCGCCAGCCTTAGAAACTGGTAATTTATACAAATGCTTCTCTGATTGCAAGTTTTAAATATATTTCAACATACATTATTTAGTGGAGACTGCATCAGGCCTTTATGGTCGATTTGTGGCAAATAAACCTTTACCTTGAAAGAACAACAAGCAGAAGAGACTTCCTTGGATAAGAAACACAAGTAATGGACATTAGATCAGTGGAAAACTGTACTTTAGCCTGTAGAATCCAAATTTGAAATTTTTTGTTCTACTTCCGTGTCATGTCTAGATGTAGAGAGGGTGAACGGACACTTCCTGAACCTGTAACTCCCTTTGTGAAGCATGAAAGAAAAGGTGTAATGGTGTGAGGTTCCTGATTTCTTATTTCTTTGCATGTTTGTCACACTTTAATGTTTCAAATCATCGAACTAATTTAAATATTAGTAAAAGATAGCAGGTGAACACAACATGCAGTTTTTAAATAATGGTTTTTATTATTGAGGGAAAACAAAATCTAAAGCTACATGGCCCTGTGTGAAAAGTGTTTGCCCCTGAACCTAATAGCTGGTTCAGCCACCCTTAGCATCAACAACTGCAATCAAGTGTTTGCGATAACTTGCAATGAGTCTGTTACAGTGCTGTGAAGGAATTTTGCTCCACTCATCTATGCAGAATTGTTGTAATTCAGCCACATTGGATGGTTTTCGAGCATGAACTTAAAAGTCTTAAGGTCATGCCACAGCATCTCAATAAGGATTCAGGTCAGGACTTTGACTAGGCTACTCCAAAGTCTTCATTTTGTTTTTCCTCAGCCATTCAGAGGTGGACTTGCTGGTGTTTTGTATCATTGTTCTGCTGCAGAACCCAAGTTTGCTTTAGCTTGAGGTCATGAACAGATGGCCAGAAATTCTCCTTCAGGATTTTTTGGTAAACAGCAGAATTATCATTTCATTTCATCTTCTCCCGCTTATCCGTAATTCGGGTCGCGGGGGCAGCAGTCTAAGCAGATTCCCCAGACACTTCTCCGTGTCCAGGGATCGGGCTGTCAAAGCCCCCGCTTTCGACTGCTGCCCAATCCTCTCAGCACCGGTCCCTTACGGTCCCTCCTGCAGGTGGTGAGCCCAAGGGAAGACAGCAGAATTCATGGTTCTATTTATCACAGCAAGTCTTCCAGGTCCTGAAGCAGCAACACAGCCCCAAACCATCACACTACCACCACCATGTTTTACTGTTGGGTTTTCTGAAATGCTGTGTTATTTTTACGCCAGACGTAATGGGCCACACACCTTCCAAAAAGTTCAACTTTTGTTTTGTCAGTCCACAGTATTTTTCAAAAAGTCCTGGGGATCATCAAGATGTTTTCTGGCATTGAACTAATTTAATTATTAGTTCAATGATCTAAAACATTAAAGTGTGACAAACATGCAAAAGAAAAAAAAAAATTTCTTTCACATTTTCACACCACTGAATTTAATAAAAACTTATTTTCGCATTACCATTATCATAATAGGTTATGTATTAACCTATTGGGAGAAAACCGGCAGTTCTATGACAAATCAGACATTAAACACCCCCACATAAACAAAATGCCATGATCCCCATTTCATATCACCTCTGCAAAGATTTAACTGTGAGATTGGTAGTCGAATCAATTCAATTTAATTAAATTTTTTTTTTACTTGTATAGTGTTTTTTTAACAATGGACATTGCCCCAAAGCAGCTTTACACAGATAATGTGGTAAGAAAAAATTAATAAGATTGTTATCAGGCTCCTTCTTTCAAAGCTTTGAATCTTTGATTATCTGGTCACCCCTAAATTCCATACATGTTCATATAAAGTTTGGGTAGCTTCAATTATAATATACAATTTTGAAAATGATAAAGAAAAATCACTGAAGGAGATCAAACTCCAAACTTTTTGGCTGGTACTATACAGGTGCATCTCAATAAATTAGAATATCATTAAAAAGTTTATTTATTTTAGAAATTTAATACAAAAAGTGAAATTCATCTGAATTTTGGGTTTTCATAAGCTATAGGCCATTATCATCAAAATTAAAAGAAATAAACACTTTAAATATTCGTCTCTGTGTGATGAATCTATATAATATTTGAGCTTCCCTTTTTGTATTGAAGTACTAAAATAAATCAACTTTTTAATGATTTTCTAATTTATTGAGATGCACCTGTATATAACACATATGTGAAAACAGGAACTATCTTATTCCATAGCAGATAAAATGTAACCATAAACTCAATTAAAATCTGCATCATACAGATTTAAATCATTTTAAAATCTGTAAAATTACGTGCATTGACAAATCCCTGTTGTACAAGCGGAATATTACACTCCACCATGTTGTATTTTGTTTGTGAATCTTGACACGTATACCTATTTTAAATATGTTAAGATTATAAAGTTTTTATTTTCCCTATGTGTTTCATATTAGTATATTGTCAAATGCAACTGTATTTATTTAAATGGGTATTTTAATACTAACCCACTTTCCAATTCCCCTGGTCCTCAGGTCAGCTTTGCAAGTGCTGCATAAAGTATGTGAAGTGTCCCATCAGTATAACTATGTCCCTGGCAGCACTTCTTTCTCCTGGATAAGCTCTTATGAGAGTCGTATTTCCTCAGACCAAAGTTTCATCAATGAGTGGAACACCATAAGCAACCTGGAAACTCCCAGGCCCAAATCTCCTGTCATGTTTTCGGACCAGTAAGCTATCACTAAGTTATTACTTTAGACAATAGGTCATTTTTTTTTTTAAATACAAGAGAGTAACAGGGTTGCAGAAGTGCATGACTGTCGAAGTTTTTGGTTTATAGTTGTTAAAGCCATCTGTAATCTGAACAATATTTTGAGCTACAGTACACTTTGGATTGTTTCCCTTTTCTTGATCTGTTCACATTAACAGAGTGTTTGATGCAAGTTTGATGATGCAAGTGAACTGCACAGTGAGATCAGAAAAGTGGTGGATTTGGAAGTTACTAAGTGTGTTGCATGACAGATTCTGGGACCATAGGCAGGATTTTTGAAAACTAATAATCAGAACTGGTCCCTGAAAATTTCAGTAAGTGCTTGTTCTCCCCAAGGAATGTTTAAGCTGGTAAAGAAATTGATCATCTAGTCAGATTCACCCTTTTTTTTTTTTTTTTTTTACTCAATGAATATTGTTTCCACCTCTAATGTAGATGAAGCCATTAACTTGCTAAAGGCATGAATCTTGTTATAAAATCTGGTAGACCTTTTTATGAAGACCCAGCCAAAAGCATTGGGATTGTGCTTGGATTAAATTTGGCTTTAAAAATCCATAATTTCCTTCATGAACGGTACTTTCAGGAACCCCATTGGCTGGGGTAAAATCATCACCTGCATGGAAAAGGGATGAAGGATTGTTTCATGAACTGATTATTGAGAATATAATCATGTATTTAAGAAGTTCATTACTCCTGCCTTGGGACAGCTGTGTGCAGGAATAGGTTTCACAAAAAGTGTCCAGTAGGGAGATACACATATTACAACAGGCAGACAGGAGAAGGCAGACTTTGAATAGATTATTTTACATTAGTTGTTGCCTTGATTATGTGTTTGGGGTCGTTATTATGTTGGAAAACTGTCATTTGGCTTAGTTTCTCAGATTGTCACGGTACATGTTTCCCTCAATGAACGGCGGTTTTCCAACATAATAAATGACCCCAAACACACCGCCAAAATGACAACTGCCTTGCTGAAGGTGAAGTGAGGGAGTGGCCCAGTATGTCTCCAGATGTGAACCCTATTAAGCACCGGTGGGGCATCCTCAAGCGGAAGGTGGAGAAGCACCATGTGTCTAACATTCAGCAACTCTATGATGTCATTATGAAAGACGGTCCAAGCAACAACCTGTGCAGCTCTGGTGTATTCCATGCTCCGGAGGATTAAGGCAGTGCTAGATAACAATGGTGCTCACACTAAATCTTGGCACTTTGTGCACAGTTTTGACATGCTCTCTTAGGGTGTACTTACTTTTCTTGCCAGCTATTATGAAACTAATGGCTGTATGTTTTTTTCAGGTATTTTCAGAGGACAGTCAATCTGTACTGCTATACAAGCTGCACATTGACTACTCTAAAATATAGCCAGGTTTCATTTCTATATAATATATATAATCTATAAGATATAATAAACGGTTGCTGAAATGTGAGGGGTGTACTCACTTCTGTGAGGTCACTTTGGAAAAACTGGGCCTAAACAGATTATTTTAAATCTGCATTTATTGTACAGATAATAAAAACATATTTGCATAGATACATTTAACATTCATGGACTTGTATGAATTATGTATCAAAATATAGATATACACAGATGAGCATTAATAAGGGTTTAATAATGCCATTTACTGTCAACAGGCCAACCAAGAGGGAAAGAACAGAGAGCTTAATTAGAACCAAACTTTTAAGCATAATGACATTACAGGACTTAGAGAATGTGACTTCAAAGGAGGTAAGAAGTGAGTGTATCTACTTTGATTTACATTTTTTATGATGATCTATTTTGATTTTTTTTGCTGGAAAAGTATGGTTGAATTTGCAGTAAATGCTGTTATTATACAAGATTACATGCACTATGTGAACAAAAGTTTATGGATACCTGACCATAAAATTATGTGCTTTTTGTACACCATATTCTACATTTAGTCCCCATTTGCTGTTATAATAATGTCCACTCTTCTGGAAGATATTTTACTTGATTTTGTAGTGTACTTGTGGAGATTTGTGCTCATTCATTATTAAAGTCATCTACTGATGTAGAATGAAGAGGCCTGGGTTGCATTTGATGTTCCACTTCATCCAAAAGGTGTTAAGGAGGGTTGAGGTCAAAACTTTGTAACAGGTTACACAAGATCCAACCATTGCATGCCATATCTTCATGGAGCGCCCTTTGTGCACAGGGCCATGTTAGGAATAGGTTTAAGTCTCTTAGTTCAAGTGAACAGAAAATGTTACTACATTCAAATACATATTACAATTGGGTGCCTCCAATGCTGTGCTAAAGGTTTGGGGAAAAAACAGCGTATATCTAAAAAACTTAGGTGTCAAATACTTTTGTTCATATAGTGTGTTTAAAACTGTAACTGTGAACATTCCCTCAGATCATTATTCAGGGAATATGATCTGATTTTGTGCTCAGATTCTAAATGAGTTGGAGCAACAAGTGAGCTGGAACCAGCAAGAGTACAAGGAGTTTATTGACAATGAGATGTTGCTCATCCTCAGCCAAATCTACAAATCCACACTGATTTTTGACTACCTTTACCTGGTTGAGTTTCTGCCTACCTACAATTTTTGCCACATTTATAGTTTTGACATTTTCTAACCATTTTGCTATGATCCAAAGTAATGTTTGCAGTCACAAATTCTAGCTTGCATTTACTAAATAGTAAAAAAATCACCAAGTAAAGGCACTTGGTTGGAAGACAATATGCTATTAAAACTTAGTCAAGGACTATTAAGCACAGGATTATCTTTTCTCTTTACAGGGCTCAGAATGGGATGCCTCCAACCTTGAGGAACTCAGAAACTGCGGGTCAGTTTATGTAGTAACAAGTTTAAAGTGCATATTTCTGCTTTAATAATATCTCAAATAAATACAGTCTGTTTTTTCATCCAGGATTGGATATATCCTTAACATGACACAGGAAACTGACAACTTTTTCCCAGAACTTTTCTGCTATTACAACGTCCATGAGTTTGATGAAGAGTCAGAGGATCTGCTGGCTCACTGGAATAAAACTTATGACTTTATAAAGAGAGCACAGTAAGTAAAAACTTCTGCCACAGTACTTTCTGTCTATATTTTATAGTATTTATAATCTTTATGGTATACATAACAGACATCTGTCTATTTTCATGGATATATGAAACAGAGAGAGCAACTCTAAATGTCTGGTGCATTGCAAGATGGGAATGAGTCATTCAGTGTCCACAGTCATTGCCTATGCTATGAAAGAAAATGGCTGGCCACTGGAGAAGGCATGTGATTTTGTGAAAAAGAAGAGGATCATAGCTCAACCCAATGCAGCATTCATGAAGAAGCTGGCCAACTATGAGGGCATTTTAGAAACAAGGTGAGAAAGGTCTAAACGATATTTCACTGATGTTGATGATTATAATGTTGCCTTTTTTCTCAGCCTTCATGCACTTATTCACATTTCTTATTCATATTTTCCTTTCTTTTTCTTTTTTTTTTAAACTAATATCTTAGTCACTACAACTACCAACTGCATAATTACACAAGACTTACCAGACTTTCAAGTTGACAAACCTAGCAGCCTAGGTTACACATTAAAGAACTTTAGAAAAAACATCCTGCTTTGTTTTTTCTTGTAGAGTGCGTAATTGTTTTCTGGACAGTCCATTTATTTGTAGACTTGCTCCCCTAGGAGCTTGTAGGTGTGGACATTTGCTTTTATGTTCACCCTTATGGTGACAGGAATCCAGTTCCTTGGTTTTCCAGATGTTGAGCTAAAGTTGATTGTTGTCACACCATCCTATTAAAACGTTCTATACGGTCCCTCAACTTATCTAATCAGATCTTTTACCCTATATTTATAAACTGTTACTTTGTTTGAGACTTGAACATGTCTGTATGCACACGTTTATAGTAATTTTTTACAATCCATTTAAATGTAATTGTTAACAATGCAGTGTGGATAAGATATGTCTGATATGGTCAGATATTTAAGCTCTATTAAGCACTACTGCTGATGCATTCTGAACTACAGTGAGGAAAATAAGTATTTGAACACCCTTCTATTTTGCAAGTTCTCCCACTTAAAAATCATGGAGGGGTCTGAAATTGTCATTGTAGGTGCATGTCCACTGAGGGAGACATAATCAAAAAAAAAAATATCCAGAAATCACAATGTATGATTTTTTAACTATTTATTTGTATGATACAGCTGCAAATAAGTATTTGAACACCTGAGAAAGTCAATGTTAATATTTGGTACAGTAGCCTTTGTTTGCAATTACAGAGGTCATACGTTTCCTTTAGTTTTTCACCAGGTTTGCACACACTGCAGGAGGGATTTTGGCCCACTCCACCACACAGATCTTCTCTAGATCAGTCAGGTTTCTGGCCTGTCCCTGAGAAACACGGAGTTTGAGCTCCCTCCAAAGAGTCTCTAT
The DNA here is from genome assembly GCF_946808225.1 of Silurus aristotelis. NCBI lineage: Eukaryota > Metazoa > Chordata > Actinopteri > Siluriformes > Siluridae > Silurus > Silurus aristotelis. The sequence goes on along the minus strand of NC_139599.1, from coordinate 11,243,152 downwards.
TGGGTTTAGGTCTGGAGACTGGCTAGGCCATGCCAGAACCTTGATATGCTTCTTACAGAGCCACTCCTTGGTTATCCTGGTCATGGTCATGTTGGAAGACCCAGCCTCGACCCATCTTCAATGCTCTAACTGAGGGAAGGAGGTTGTTCCACAAAATCTCGCAATACATGGCCCCGGTCATCCTTTCCTTAATACAGTGCAGTTGCCCTGTCCCATGTGCAGAAACACACCCCCAAAGCATGATGCTACCACAACCATGCTTCACAGTAGGGATGGTGTTCTTGGGATGGTACTCATCATTCTTCTTCCTCCAAACACGTTTAGTGGAATTATGACCCAAAAGTTCTATTTTGGTCTCATCTGACCACATGACTTTCTCCCATGACTCCTCTGGATCATCCAAATGGTCATTGGCAAACTTAAGACGTGCCTGGACATGTGCTGGTTTAAGCAGGGGAACCTCTCGTGCCATGCATGATTTCAAACCATGACGTCTTAGTGTATTACCAACAGTAACCTTGGAAACGGTGGTCCCAGCTCTTTTCAGGTCATTGACCAGCTCCTCCCGTGTAGTTCTGGGCTGATTTCTCACCCTCCTTAGGATCATTGAGACCCCACGAGGTGAGATCTTGCATGAAGCCCCAGTCCGAGGGAGATTGACAGTCATGTTTAGCTTCTTCCATTTTCCAATGATTGCTCCAACAGTGGACCTTTTTTTACCAAGCTGCTTGGCAATTTCCCCATAGCCCTTTCCAGCCTTGTGGAGGTGTACAATTTTGTCTCTAGTGTCTTTGGACAGCTCTTTGGTCTTGGCCATGTTAGTAGTTGGATTCTTACTGATTGTATGGGGTGGACAGGTGTCTTTATTCAGCTAACCACCTCAAACAGGTGCATCTAATTTAGGATGATAAATGTAGTGGAGGTAGACATTTTAAAGGCAGACTAACAGGTCTTTGATGGTCAAAATTCTAGCTGATAGACAGGTGTTCAAATACTTATTTGCAGCTGTATCATACAAATAAATAGTTTAAAAATTGTATATTGTGATTTCTGGATTTTTTTTTTTAGATTATGTCTCTCACAGTGGACATGCACCTACGATGACAATTTCAGACCCCTCCATGATTTCTAAGTGGGAGAACTTGCAAAATAGCAGGGTGTTTAAATACTTATTTTCCTCACTGTAACTGAAACTTGTTCATGCACATGAACATCCAGACAGTAAGACATTGCAACATTTCAACCTAGAGGTAACAAAGGCATGAACTATTTTTTTCTGCATTGTGTAGTGAAATCATATTTCTTATCTTAGCAATATTTCTAACAAGCCAGCGTGATCCCAATGCTACTTCAGTTGTCTATAAAGACTACCATCTGCAGTAGTTCAGCAACCATAGCCTGTTGAAAGCAACATTGCTATGGCACATTGCAATAGGGCCATAGCATACTATTCCATCTGACATCACCTTTGCAAATTTACACACCTCTACACGGCTACTTTTAGAAGCCTCTGACAAAGACATACTGTATTTTGAAATACTAGGTTGAAATACTTTTAACTTTGTACACCTATGCTCGCCTGTGCCCATAGGATGCTACAGGCAATGTATATTTATTGGTTGAGATGATTGTAGGTCCAGGTAATCAGCGACAAAAACAATTTGCATAGACATTGTCTAAAACAGGTAGAGTGTCGGGTAGTTTTGCAAGAAGTATATAAGGAGAATAACAAAAAACAGACAAGGAAACCAGATAAAAATCAAGTCACAGGATAAAAGCTTGGTATTTTAAATGTGTTCATTTCAATTCATTTTTATTTGTATAGCGCTTTTAACAATGAACATTGTCTCAAAGCAGTTTTACACAGATAATGTGGTGATAAAAAATTTATATGTTCTTTATAAGTAAGTTTGTCCCTGATGAGCGAGCCGGTGGCGACTGTGGCAAGGAAAAACTCCCTGAGATGGCATAAGGAAGAAACCTTGAGAGGAACCAGACTCAAGAGGGAACCCATCGTCATCTGGGTTGCACCCAATGTCTATTTATTGCAGATTTACGATGTTGTGGGGTACAGTGATGGTAATCAGAAGCAAAATGTAGTCCTGAGTCAATGTACTGTCAACAGACTGTTGACATTAACTACAGTCCAAATCCATCCTTAAAGCTCCCGTTATTACTCCGGAATTTCATGGCACCACCCAAGGTGTTGATGAGAAACCGTCCCAAGCTGCACAGAGTGGCCTCCAATCAGAGGGGGGGGAAGTGTGGGATATGGTTAATAGAGTTGAGCAGATAGTAGATACAAAGAGAGAATGTTCAGCGAATCTCTTCATAAGGTGTGGATTATTGAAACCAGGTGTGCTATATACGTAGTTGGGCAAAGGTGTGTGAAGCAGCTGGGTGTCTATATTGGTGTGCTGTGCTCTGAGGAAATGAGTCCAACACTAATTCTGGCAGTAACATGACACAAACCATGGTTTAAAAAAAACTATTTCACAAATAATTGAGTTCTAATTCAGACTCCACTGTGGTGAAAACAACAGTAATACTAGAACATGGTGGACTCAGGGTTTGAGTTTTATCCTTGCATTCCGCATGGAATTAAAAGAAAAGAATATTAAGGAAAGCTTGGTTCACATCACGTGAATACACACACAGCCACACACCTTAGGATTGAGTGGAAAGGGTCCTGATATGTTTAATCATTACAAACCTGTGGTTTAAATGGTTTTGCTATTTGCAAGACTGTAAAATGTATTGTAAAATGTTCACTACATCTTAGCTATTAGCAATATAAAATGTATTTCCATGCATAGGGTCCCATAATCTCTGTAAAAATTGTTTTAACAATTTGTGATATTTACTGAACATTTTCTAAAGCATTACAAAAAAGTACTGTTATTCCACAAATACAGATATTAAACAAACAACAAATATTTTGTATCATTATAATGTTTAGTCTGTTGTTACTAACAATAAATGATCTGATCTTTCTATAATCATTCAAAATGATTATTATTATTATTGTCATTATTATTATACCACTAATAACCTTTTATCAAAGCCAGCAGAGGTGTAACATCTGGCAGCCATGTGGAGACCACAAATCACTTGAAGACTTTTCAGTAGTAAGAGCTAGTGGTGTACAGACTCCCAAAGTCTTAGCATTGATGCCTAAACAAGAACAATGGGATCCTGATCCGAGTGTGTCACCCTGCTGCTGGGATGAACCCTCACACCACCCCAACTACAACTACTACTTTCGCCGTCTCTCAGATGCTGCACTGGACAGTGAGCCGTCCACGCCAGTCCGCTGCCTACCACTGCTGCCCACTGAGCATGTTTTTATTGAGATTGAAGATGTGGAACGTGATGCTCTTCTTGAAGATAGCAACCTTCAAGCTGCCCAGTTGGTGCCGCTCACACAGGGAATGGCTGCGCAAACATTGGAGGATATGCGCATGCGCTTGGAATTTAGCACCGTGGAGGAAGAGGATGAGGAAGAAGCACAGAAAGAGGAGGCTGAGATGGCAGCATTGGCAAATAAAAACTGCTTGGGCAATGAGAATGCCAACAACAGCAACCGCCTTGCTGCAAAACGCAGCTGCCCTTCTAGCTTTGATGTGAGTGGGAATTATAAATTAACATTTACACTGGAAATTTTGCATTTGGCATGATATTTCATGAAGCTCTTTGTGTTTTTATAAAATACAGTGTATTTGGAAAGCAGTGTCGGGCCGTGCATTTGGTACCTGGGACTCGGTGGGGACTTACCCCACTTAATCCACCTCTTAATACCACCACAATCACCTTGCAAATATAGAAACTATCAATACTATACAAAAAAGCAATATAACAATGCGTGGCATTACACACACACACAGAGAGAGAGAGAGAGAGAGAGAGAGAGAGAGAGAGAGAGAGAGAGAGAGAGAGAGAGAGATGCATTTCACATATGGAGAGTGAATACCATTTTACTAAAGCAAGAAACTCAGTTAAGACGACTCCAAACCTCTACACTACCACCAAAACTGTGCCACCTACATCATCTGGAGCAGTTCAGAATCAATATTTGTCTAATAACATGACTAATATAACATTAAAAATATAAACAAAATACAACCTCTTCACCAGAGATGCAGACTCATAATGCATACTCATAATTTGCAACGCTCCTCAGAGGCTGTAATTTAGTGGTACCGCTCGTTGGCACTGGTCTGGAAGTGTTGGACAAACACTTTTCCAGGCTGAGACAAGCTAGCTTTGGGGTTGGCAAAACTCTCCTATGTCAAGCTTTTCTGGATAATTCTGCCTTGAAAATGGATTTTTGTATGTCCGAGACCAAATCAATTTCTCTTCCTTCGTCAGCCATTGTGGGGGTAAAAAAAGTCTAACTCTGACGCTATTCTGGGCCAGCTAGCTGGCGCTGTGAGGAGAATTTGAAATCTGATTGGTTGAAGAAACTGACCTTTTGCTAATATAGTTTAAGGTACATTGGCCAGCACTACTGACTTTGAAGGCCCTGGGCAGATTGGATTGACATGGCAGCACATAGGCTAAACTCTAATTGGACAAAAAATCGAACATGCACATACTGGAAGCAGTGCAGCAAAGAGAAACGCTATGAAATAGACAATAAACTGTTGGGAATTAATTAATACAATTTCATGAAACAAATATTAGAATTTAGGTTGTAAATGTAGGTCAATACTTCTGATAGTGTTTAGGCCAGCAAAGAAGGCTTTGCTGGCCCTGACGGCCCACCACTGCTGAAAAGTATTTACAGTGCTTAATTTTTTCCACATTTGATTTTACAGCCTTATTCATAATGGATAAAATTCATTTGTTTTCCTCAAAATTCTAAAAACAATACCCTATAATGACAATGTGAAAAAAGTTTGTTTGAAATCTATCATATGTACATAAGTATTCACAGCCTTTGCCATGACACTCAACGTTAAATTCAGTTCATTTTATTTGTATAGTGCATTTAACAATGAACATTGTTTTAAAGCAGCTTTACACATATAATGTGGTAAAAATATCATCGAAATGAATATATTCTTTTATAAGTTTAAGTTTGTCCCTGATGAGCAAGCCGGTGGCGACTGTGGCAAGGAAAAACTCCCCGAGATGGCATAAGGAAGAAACCTTCAGAGGAACCAGACTCAGGAGGGAACCCATCTTCATCTGGGTTGCACCGAATATCCATTTATTATAGATAAATTATGTTGCGGGGTATCCTGTGTCAGGTGTATCCTGTTTCCACTGAGCATCCTTGAGATTGAGTTTCTACAACCTGATTGGAGTCCACCTGTGGAAAATTCAGTTGATTGGACATGATTTGGACAGGCACACACCTGTCTATGTTAGGTCCCACAGTTAACAGAGCATGTCAGAGCACAAACCAACGAAGTTGGAAGTCTAAGGAATTGTCTGTAGACCTTCGGGACAGGATTGTATTGAGGCATAGACCTGGGGAAGGGGAAAGAAACATTTCTGCAGCATTGAAGCTCTCAATTAGCGCAGTGGCCTACATCATCCGTAAATTTAAGAAATTTGGAACCACCAGGACTCTTCCTAGAGCGATCTGACCGACCAAACTGAGTGATCATGGGAGAAGGGTCTTAATTAGGAAGGTGACAAAAGTACCCAGTGGTCACTCTGAAAGAGCCCCAACGTTTCTCTGTGGAAAGAGGAGAACCTTCCAGAAGAACAACAATCTCTACAACACTCCACCAATCAGACCTGTATGGTAGGTGGCCAGACGGAAACCACTCCTCAGCAAAAGGCACACGACAGCCAGCCTGGAGTTTGCCAAAAGTAATCTAAAGGACTCTCAGACCATGAGAAACAAATATTGAACACTTTAACCTGAATGCCAGGTCTGGAGGAAACCAGGCACCACTCATCACCTGTCCAATACCATCCCTACAGTGAAGCATGGTGGTGGCAGCGTCATGCTGTGGGGATGTCTTTCAGCAGCAGGAACTGGGAGACTAGTCAGGATCGAGGGAAAAATGAATGCAGCAATGTACAGACACATCCTTGAAGAAAACCTGTTCCAGAGCGCTCTGGACCTCAGACTTGGGTGACGGTTTATCTTCCAACCGGACAACAACCCTAAGCAGACAGCCAAGATAAAAAAAAAAAAGGAGTTGCTATAGGGCTGTGAATGCCAGCCAGAGCACAGACTTGAACACAAATGAACATCTCTGGGGAAATCTGAAAATGGCTGCCTCCCTCCAACCTGATAGAGCTTGAGAGGTTCTGCAAAGTAGAATGGGAGACTGCCCAAAAAATAGGTGTGCCAAACTTGTAGCATCATACCCAAAAAGACTCGAGGCTATAAATGGTGCAAAAGGTGCTTTAAAAAAGCAAAGGCTATGAATACATGTGTGCATGTGATGTCTTTTGTTTAACATTTTTAATACAGTTGCAAAGATTTTATATTAATAAATTGTATCTAATTTAATTTGTCATTGTGCACCCTTCTTTCACCTTGTCATTATGGAGTATTGCTTTTACAATTTTGAGGAAAATAAATAATTTAATCCATTTTGGAATAAGGCGGTATTATAACAAAAAGTGGAAAAATTGAAGAACTGTACGCATGCACTGTTTCTTTAATTATGCAGAACCTATTACTTCACCATACCGTTATAGCATGCTTTAGATTTAAACTATTAACCCATGCATTCTTCGTGTGTGTGTGTGTGCGTGTGTGTGTTTTTTTTTTTATCTGTTCAGGACAGTTCTAGCAGCGAAAAGTCTCACAAAGTGAAGCCCACTTATCAGTCTAGCATGTGTCTGCTAAACAGGTACCATGTTCATCGCCATAACCTGCCAAACCATGCTTGCATATCCATCCCGAACCCTCCAGCCTGTCAGTACCAATCATGTGGTGCTGCCAGTGTTTGAGCACCCCAATAAACTGTGAAGACTCCCAGAAACCTATGTGCACTCTAGGGCTAAATGTCAAGGAGAAGCTCCAGGAGAAGAGGAAAGCCAAACGTTATCACCATTTACTGGTACCATTGCAGAGCTGAGACTTTTGAATTTAAGCTTGCAGAGAGAAAGATCCATATTTGTGAGGCCTGGCACACAGCTCCAGCAGTGATTTGCCAGACAGAATAAGAGTCTGGCATGCCTGCCTGAACAGTACCTGGTCTGAAATGCTCTAACACTTTGTATAAAAACTAGGCTAATTAGCCATCATCTGACAGACAAGAATAATGTATGCCTTCTGGTGTGATCAGAAGAATTATTCTACTTTTTACTGCACATTTTAGCTATCCTATTTTTAACCTCTTCCAAGGTATACATTTGTTCAAACCTTCCAAAATGCTTTTGTGCTACATCCTGTATGTGGTTGCTTAGCAAGATTACCAGCTGTGACATGAACTTGATTTTACAAGACAGTTTAAGAATGCAATTAGTGTGCAGTAGGACCATTATTTTTCATAAAATATCCAGTTTATTTTGTATCTATCACACATCTGCAAGTGTGTATATGCTATGACAGCTGTTTTAATGCTTTATATTTTATACCGTAGTTGATTGCTGCTACTAAAATATATTAAATTAGGATTTAAAAAGATAATTTTTTGTGGCAGTTTTGTTATTCAGTTGTCAGATGTCATTTATGAGTTTCCAGTTTAAAGCAATGACTGCAGTAATGCAAGAGAGACTATATATGAAATGTCATGAAAGATTGCAAAAAATGTTCAAATCTGATTATAAACAAACGCTGAAGCACACAACACTTGTGGTGTTTCCACTGTCTGCTATCTCACTATATGTGGACATGAACAATCATACATTATCTCCAGAGCTGTTATTAGCGTCAATTCAACAGCTTTTCAACATTTCATTTGGTAAAAAATAGTCAGCTAGACACAGAAACTCATAAAAAAGTTTAGTTTAAAATATGATGTATAAAAATTATACAGAATTTTCTTCTTAAAGTAGATAATAACTAATATTATTAAAACTAATATACCTATTGAGTAAATAGTTGTAATAATTGTTTAAGTAATTATATTTTATCATAAAATAAATTGATCATCATATAATCACAATTTTCTTACTATTAACAGTAAACCCTGGTTGTGAAGATGTTTGCTAAAAAAAAAATAAGGAATTGCATTTGATTACATTTTAAAAGATTATATTGTATGATTTCATTTATTTGACAATTTAATACATTTGCATAAAATAATAAATCCAGAAATGATATGGTTGTGACACAGCATATCAATCTGAATCACTCCAAAAAAAATTTCCTTCTTGCAATGAGATGCTGCTGCTGCTAACTGGTGAACATGGAGAAATATTTCAAGTTTTTATTTTTTAATATTTTACAATACAAATGTTTAATTGTGTGTGTGTGTGTGTGTAAGTTATTTTATTTTGTTGAAGGCAACATGCAGACAATAATGTATGTAGACAAGAATGAAATATGCACATATTTAACTTATAGGAAGTCTTATAGAAAATGTTTGCTTTTGAGAGGCATACAAATATGCCACAGCTCTTTATAGCTTGGTCTCATGGTCAGCACTAAAAACAATATGGTGTGGAGTTTTGCACCGGCACGCACTACTCACATTTTCTTCAGGAAATATCACATTCTAGTTATCTTATGCTGCTGTACATGTGTAGATCTGATAGATGTAATAGACTCTAGGTTTCAGTAGCTGCTTTTCTTACTGTCATTTAGTGTGTAGCAGGTTGCATTTATTAGACCATGTACACTATTCACTGTAACACAAACACAGTATTCAGACTAAATAGATAAAGTCCTTTTAATTTTGTAGGACTACAGATATATAGCTGTGGGTAAAAGATCTGGGAATGACACAAATATACATTTTCTATATAAAGTAAAGTTAAATGTCATATATTACTATGGTATAATGAAGTATAATTACAAGCATTTCATAGGTATTAAAGGTTTTTATTGACAATTTAGTTTATGCAAAGAGTCAATATTTGCAGTGATGATATTTCTTTTTCAAGACCTCTGCAATTCACCCTGGCATGCTGTCATTCGACTTATGGGCCACATCCTGACTGATGGAAGAGCCTTTCTTGCATAATCAAAGCTTGGGGTTTGTCAGAATTTGTGGGTTTTTGTTTGTCCACCCACCTCTTGACGATTGACCACAAGTTTTTATTGGGATTAAGGTCTGGGGAGGTTCCTGGCCATAGACACAAAATTTCCCCATTTTGTTACCCGAGCCACTTACAGTAGTAATCAATTTTGCTTTATGGCAAGGTGCTCTATCAAGCTAGAAAGGGCATTGTTCATCACCAAACTGTTGTTGAATGGTTGGGAGAAGTTGCTTTGGGAGGATGTTTTACCATTCTTTATTCTTGTCAGCAACCCTACACATTAATGGATGCGCTTAAATTTTCTTCTCCAGACAAGCTTTTTCCCGGATGCCCCAAACAATCCAAAATATTAATAAAATTATTAATTAAAAAAAAAAAGACTTTACCCCAGTCGTCAGCAGCCTGGTTACTGTACATTTTGTCTTTAATGTTTTTCCTAGAGAGAATGGCTTCTTTTCTGCCCTTCTTGACACTAAGCCATCCTCCAAAAGTCTTTGCCTCACCTGCCAGCTGCCATTCCTGAGCAACCTCTGCATTGGTGGTGCCCTGATCCTGCAGCTGAACTAACTTTAGGAAACAGTCCTGGCCCTTGCTGGACTTTCTTGGGTGCCCTAAAGCCTTCTTCACAACAATTAAACCTCTCTTCTTGAATTTCCTGATGATCCAATAAATGGTTGATTTATGTGCAATCTTACTAGCAGCAATATCCTTGCCTATTAATCCCTTTTTGTGCAAAGCAATGATGACTGTACGAGTTTCCTTGCAGGTAGCCATGGTTAACAAAGGAAGAACAATGATTTCATGCACCACCCTCCTTTTAAAGCTTCTACTCATTCATTCATTCATTTTCTCCCGTTTATCCGTAATCCGGGTCGCGGGGGCAGCAGTCTAAGCAGGCCCCCGCCTTCGACTGCTGCCCAATCCTCACAGCACCGTCCCTTACAGTTCCTCCTGCAGGTGGTGAGCCCACGGGAAAGCCTTTACTCTGTTATTCTAATTCAATCAGCATGACCGAGTGATCTCCAGCCTTGTCCTCGGCAACACTTAACAATCACTGACACGATGCCAGCTGGACCTTATGTGGCAGGGCTGAAATGCAGTGGAAATGTTTTTTTGGGGGGGATTAAGTTCATTTTCATGGCAAAGGTGGACTTTGATCTAATAACTCTTCATAACATTCTGGAGCATATGCAAATTGCTATCATAAAAAACTGAGGCAGCAGACTTTTTATACTGAGGCAGCAGGCAGAAAATTTTATATTTGTGTCTTTCTTAAAACTTTTGGCCATGGCTGTATATAGTACAGGTTACACAAATTACAGACCATGACCTGACCATAAGAATGGTATGTGCTTTCTAACATCCCATTTCATCCCAGGTCTGATGGAGAGTGTAGTCAGTGTTCTAATTCATCCCAAAGGGATTCAGTAGGGTTAAGGGCAGAACTCTATAGCAGGCCACTCATGATCTTGCAATCTAAACTATATAAACCATATCTGGGTGTACCTGTGTCCCACTGGTTTCCGCCAGTTCTTTGCTGATGAAACTGCAAGACATCTTCCAATGTCGAAGGGAAGTAAGCATGATGTGTCTTTCATCCACTGCATTGTTTCCTTGGCTGACCACTGCATCTAAAGTAAAAGTTGCCCGTTTCTTTGTGCTTTTTCAAAAAAGCTTGAAACCCTAATCCGCTTTTAAGGCTTTGCCTGGGAGAGACTTGCTGATGCAGAATAAATGCCACCGTATTCACAAAGTTGGGCTGTACCTTACCCAGATTTAATCCTGCTATACAGCGGTTTCTGTTTTAATAAATGACGTTTCAAACTACAAATAAAATGAGTTTCAAACTACATATTTTATGAATTTAATCATTGGCACCTGCTTGCTATACTTGTTTAATAGTTTTTAAATCAGTAAACATTTGTTTAATGTGCCAAGTCTCAAATGAAGCACCAAAAAAAACGCCATGATGCACACATCCGGCAATTAACCCTCTCGGGTTCACAAACGCACCACCGTGTTTGTGCCATTTTTTTCCTCATAATGCTGAAACAAACAAATTATTCTACCCTTTTTTGATCGTACAGATAAGAGCAATACATCATTCGAATCTGTAAAGGCTCAAAAATAAAGAAAACAGACAGGAGGCACTCTCTGCCATCTGTCATCTCTCCTCACAGAAACAAATAAAACAACCTGAATATCAGTGAATACTTGCTTCACAGACATGAAAAATATATTCATACAAAGCTCGAAATGTCAACTTTTAAATAAACTAATTCACAAACCATACATTCTGATTATGTAATCCGTATGAAAGTTATAAGAGGTACGGTTTCTCCGGTATCACCTCATTAACCGTCCATGTTGGAACAAAGCAAAGGTTCCGTTTGGTGTTCTGATGATTAAAACAATTACAAGAATATTTGCATAAAGCATCTCTCTCTCTCTCTCTCTCTCTCTCTCTCTCTCTCTCTCTCTCTCTCTATATATATATATATATATATATATATATATATATATATATATATATATATATATATATATGAGGAAAATATGACACAACAATGACTGTAGCATGGAAAAAGATTTAAAAAAAAATTCTGAAGGTTACAACAGTCAGCAATTAGTAGGAAGTGTACAGGCCTCTGCTCTGAATGACTTCAGCACATCCGCGGCCACAGGACAGCACTAGTCTCTCACACTGCTCTGGTGTGATTTTGGTCCACTCTTCTTCCAGTCTCCTCCACAGTTTGGTGACTATAGTGGGTTTCTTGGCCATAACTTTGTCGCCAAGGATTTTCCAGAGGTTCTCTATTGGGTTGAGATCAGGACTCTTGGGCAGGCCATGTCATTATTTCAATGTTTTCAGTTTCAAGGAACTGCTTTAACCGTTTAGCTGTGTGACATGGAGCATTGTCCTGCATGAACACTGCGGGCTGATTGGGTGATGAACGCAGGGAAGGAACCAAATGTTGTTGAAGAAGGTTCTGATAAACATTTGAATTCACTCATGCCATGTAGCCGTATAAAAGGCCCAACTCCTGCTGCAGAAAACATGCCCCAAACCATGACACTTCCTCCTCCACTTTTCACTGACTTCTTTACACACTTTGGGTTCAGTCTTTCTCCAGTTTGTCGCCGACCATAATGTTTCCCATCAGACCCAAATAAATTAAACTTGCTTTCATCACTGAAGTGAACTTTGGAGCAGTTCTCCTCTGTCCACACATCATGCTTAGTCTAGCCTTTTGATTCTTTCTGCTCATGAGAGGTTTGGTCACTGCAGAGTGGGCTTTTAGTCCAAATGCTCTTAAACGTCAATGCACTGTATGACGAGACAGATCCTTACCCTGTTCAGCGCTAAACTGGTGAGCAATTCCAGCTGCAGTGTGGAAATGATTACCCATTGAGATCCTCCGCAGTATCCTGTCCTCTCTTATAGTTGTCTTCCATGGACGACCAGCCTTCTTGGCGGACTTGAATGAGTTTGTGATGTTGTACAGATTCAATATTCTTGGATTTGGAACGACCAACTTGTCTTGCTATGTCTGATAGGGTCATCCCTTTGGCCTTCATCTGGACAATCTGCTGCCGAGTCTTGCAGAGTCAGTGAAACTGGAAGGTAGGCTGCCAGTTAAATAAGAGTTGACAGATAATCAAGAAAATTAGCACCAGGTACCAGATTAACACCAATAACTGGAAGGTATCTGAAAGTGTTCTCTAATTTTGATCAGTGTGTTTTCTGGAAAATAATGTTTCTTTTGGAAATGCCTTAGTTATTTTGTGGAAAAGGTGTTCTGGTAGCATGGTATAGACAGGACAAAAACTCCTTGAACTGTTGAGCAGTGAAGATGACATTATTTCAGAATTGTTCAATTGTTTATAAATTGTTCTCTTATTTTGATCGCCAGTGTATATATACACTTTATTAGGTATACCTGTCCAACTGCTCGTTAACGCAAATTTCTAATCAGCCTATCACATGGCAGCAACTCAATGCATTTAGGCATGTAGACATGGTCAAGACGATCTGCTGCAGTTCAAACCGAGTGTCAGAATGGGGAAGAAAGGTGATTTCAGTGACTTTGAACGTGGCATGGTTGTTGGTGCCAGACTGGCTGGTCTGAGTATTTCAGAAACTGCTGATCTACTGGGATTTTCATGCACAACCATCTCTAGGTTTACAGAGAATGGTCCGAAAGAGAGAAAATATCCAGTGAGCGGCAGTTCTGTGGGCGCAAATGCCTTGTTGATGCCAGAGGTCAGAGGAGAATGGCCAGACTGGTTCGAGCTGATAGAAAGGCAACAGTAACTCAATTAGCCACTCGTTACAACCGAGGTATGCAGAAGAGCATCTCTGAATGCACAACACGTCGAACCTTGAGGCGGATGGGCTACAGCAGCAGAAGACCACACCGGGTGCCACTCCTGACAGCTAAGAACAGGAAACTGAGGCTAAAATTCGCACAGGCTCATAAAAATCGGACAATAGAAGATTGGAAAAACATTGCCTGGTCTGTTGAGTCTCGATTTCTGCTGCGACATTCGGATGGTAGGGTCAGAAATTGGCGTCAACAACATGAAAGCATGAATCCATCCTGCCTTGTATCAATGGTTCAGGCTGGTGGTGGTGGTGAAGGGGATATTTTCTTGCCACACTTTGGGCCCATTAGTACCAATTGAGCATTGTGTCAACGCCACAGTCTACCTGAGTATTGTTGCTGACCATGTCCATCCTTTTATGACCACAGTGTAACCATCGTCTGATGGCTACTTCCAGCAGGATAACGCGCCATGTCATAAAGCGCGAATCATCTCAGACTGGTTTCTTGAACATGACAATGAGTTCACTGTACTCAAATGTCCTCCACAGTCACCAGATCTCAATCCAATAGAGCACCTTTGGGATGTGGTGGAACGGGAGATTCACATCATGGATGTGCAGCCGACAAATCTGCAGCAACTGCGTGATACTATCATGTCAATATGGACCAAAATCTTTGAGGAATGTTTCCAGTACCTTGTTGAATCTATGCCACAAAGGATAAAGGAAGTTATGAAGGCAAAAGGGGGTCCAACCCAGTACTATTAAGGTGTACCTAATAAAGTGGCCGGTGAGTGTGTGTGTGTGTGTGTGTGTGTGTATGTATGTATGTATATATATATATATATATATATATATATATAGAGAGAGAGAGAGAGAGAGAGAGAGAGAGAGAGAGAGATATTATATCTTAATTAGAGTATTTAAAAAAAGTATTTATTTAGGGTATATGACAGATTAAAATGTGTGATTAAGTTGTTGAGTGTCATGAGTTTACTTATGACAATCGTGTGATTAATCGCTATTAAATATTTAAATTGGTGACAGTCCTAATATTAATACAATGTGAGGTTACCACGTGACTTAAATAATGAGTATCAGTACTTCTACTTAAGTGAAGGATGTGTATACTTTTGTAATACAACTACTGTACCATATAATAGCAAGAAACAAACAGTTAAGAGAAAAGACAGTCCATTACTTAAAAAAAATGAAGCTTAGTCAATCTGAAAAATCCCAATGTTTCCCCAAGTGCATTTGCCAAAACCTTCAAACGCTAAAATATCTCTCATGGGGATCATCCTAGGAAATAATGACCAAGAGTTACCTCTGCTGCAGATGATAAGCTTTAGAAACCAGCGATTTACATAAATGCTTTTCTGAGTTATGGCAGATATATTTAAACATCCACTGTTCAAAGGAGACTGTATGAGTCAGGCCTTCATGTTCAAAATGTGGCAAAGAAACCACTAACTTCAGAAGAACAAGCAGAGTATGTACAGAGGGTGAACGGTCCCTGAATGTGTGGTCCCCACTGTTAAGCATGGAGGAGAAGGTGCAACTATGTGACAATGCTTTGCTGGTGACTCTTTTAGTGATTTAGTCAAAATTGAGGACAAACTTAACCCACATAGCTTCCATAGCATTTTGCAGTAACATGCCATCCCATATAATTTGCCCTTAGTAGGACCATCATTTGTTTTCCAACAGGACAATGACCCCAAACACACCTCTAGTTTATGTAAGAGCTATTTGTCCTAAATTGAGAGTGATGTAGCACTGCATCAGATGACCTGGCCTCCACTATCACATGATCAAAATCCAAGTGTGATGGTTTGGGATGAGTTGGACTGAAGAGTGAAGGAAACAGACAACAAGTCCTCAACACCTATGGTAACGGTTACACTATTTTTGGAAAACCATTACAGGCTACTAATTGATGAAGCTGACTGAAAGAATGCTAATAATGTGAAAAGTTGTTATTGAAGCACTGGAAATATAAAACATTGTTATTTAACATTTTTTGTTAACATAATTCCATGTTTGTTCTGTCATATCAATGTCCAGTATTAACATACAATATTGAACACAATAAAAAGACAACATTAAATATAATTAAAAAAAAATATGATGAGAAAAAATCAGCATGTTGAAAATATCACTGACTTTAATTGTAGTATGGTTGTTGGTAGCAGATGGGTTCGTTTGAATATTTGAATATTATAAATGCTAATCTTATGTGATTTTCAAAAACAGAGATTAGAAAGAATGGTGCAAAAAAATTACAAGACAGTTATGTGGGTGGAAACACCCTAAGAGAGGTTAGAGGAAATAGTTTTGAGCTGGCAGGAAGGATATACATTTGTTTAAATAAATAGCAGTGTGTTAATAAAAGTGCTAATATTTGAATAGCTTTTATATTCATCTTTCAAATGCAGTAAACATATTACAGATTCAATTCCAAAACAAAGCATCAACAAAGTTTATAAAGTCTGCGTTATTCTTTTACAGCAAGCAAAAAACAGAACATTAATATAGCAATAGCAGTGTTAACACTTTACACATCAGTTATAAACAAATTTTCATTTCAAGATTTAACTTCACACATACATACATGTATGCACACACACACACACACACACACACACACACACACACACACACACACACACACACACACACACACATTATATATATATATACATGAGTTGCATAACCATTGTTCCTAATAACTGCTGTGCATTACACATTTCCTGTGAATTTTTGGGTTTTACTTCAGGGATTGAAGTAAGGGGATTGAGGTGGCCCCTCCATTACATCAATCATATTTGTTTCGAACAAAGATGTTGTTTGCTGGTCATTGTATTGTTAAAACACTTATTTCAGTGGCCTTTCCTCTTCAGCATAGGGCAACATAATATCTTCATGTATTCAAACTGACATATGGTTAAGACATGTCTTCCTTGTACCCTGAGAGATAATGGGACCAATCAAGCAGTAGTTGAGGATCAGGGGGAGCATGGTACAGTGTGTGCGCGCGCGTGTGTGCGCGCACGTATGTGTGTGCGCGCGTGTGTGTGTAGTGCTGAGAGGTAGAGGTATGCTGGCCTATGTTTGGCTTAGTAAGCATCTGTGTTTTAAATCCAAAAAGGACAAAAACGCTCATTGAGTCTTTGTGTGTGCAGGTAAATGAGAAGAGAGGAAGTAAGTGTGTGTGTGTGTGTGTGTGTGTGTGTGTCTGGGCAGGCAAGGGCAGTAATGTTTGAAGTCTGCAGTGTATAGTGGGATTTTGAGTTGAAGTCTGGCAGTGACAGTGCCGACAGGGCCCTGTCCCAAAAGGCTTACTCTGGGAGCCCTTCATCCTCTGGATCTCCATCTTGGTCAAGGGCTTGCGCATTCTGGACATTGTGTGTGGATTTTAGACATAGATTGGGGTCAAGAATATTCTGTTACCCAGCACTTTTCCTCTGGCCGGTACCACTCCCATTCCACCAGGTACTTAAGCTTTCCTCTTACTCAAATGTTTTCTCTATAAGATAAGTTGGCTGGCTATCAGTGTCCAGAGGAACTGAAGGGGTAGCAATTGGCACATCCGATGCTAGACAGCCAGACATAACAGGTTTCAAATTAGACATGAAAGGAAGGGGCAATGCACCAGAGATGTGCTTGTAGTTTCAGATGGCTCCTTGTAGCCACCAGTGTGCTCTCCCTACCTGCTTCCTGCACCAAAACTATTCGGACAGAAATAAGTAGTATTAAAATTGCAAGGAAAGAAAAGAAGTTGGCAGCCTAGGACAGATTAAAACTTTGTTAGTTGTGTCACTGAATGACAGTGAGCCACATCAAAACTGGGCCCAATCCTCTAGGTTGGCTGAGCAGAATGCATGCAGAAACCTTCTCACCTCCTTGTTTGCTCAGTCCATTTGCTTATTCACTTGAGGTTCATATCCTTATAATGAGGTTACAGAAAAACCTAATTGTGGCTTTTGTGGGCCTACTATTTCATCAGAGATGCCAAAATAGCAAAATAAATGGGTGAAAAGAAGCAGTCAATAAAGTTGGTAGCTATATGAGACCATAGTCACTAGGGTGTTACTAGCAAAAGTAGCTTTCCTGCTGGAATGTGCGTGGCACTGTGCTGTGATTACAGACAGAGCAAAAGGATACACTTCCTTGAACATGCTTTCAACAGTATTCATCTCACAGTAAGTGGTAAGTATGGTGAGTGCAGAAATGTCCTGTAGCTGCAAGCGGTGACATAGACATGCTGCACATGACTGAGGGATTTGGTCTCTAAGGAAGTTTAAAATTTTCTGGGCTAGATCCCTTCAATGTCTTCTACTATGCACAATGGTGGCAGAATTGGTTCTGTATTAGATGGTCCAAGATGATAAGCAAGATAAATGAGCACATCAAGGGTTAGCTTTCGCAGGCCATTACCTGCTGGGTTCAGTCAGCAGCGAAAAGCCACGTTCAGTGCTGTGTAATTTCACTTGCTTCCAGCAGCAATTATGTGAAAATCCATGCATAATCCTCTACACTCCAGGCAAAAAAGGTGACTCGTATTGTGAAGCATTATTTAAACCATAGTTACTGCCTTGTTCCCAGATCCCTTTAGCTCAGTCTAAAGCCCTGGCAGTGCAATTGAAGTTTTCAGTCATGCTTCACAATGTAAAGGATTCTTGTTGCAATGCTCATTATATTTTTTTCTGTTATGAAGGGATGACTGACTTTAGCAAGATCAGTTTATGTGGTTTATTACTAGCAGTAACCTGACAGTTGGTTTGCCCTGCCCAAAATGCCTCACAGTAAACCCACACATTCCCACTGTGGGCCTGCATGGGCAGCCTTGCTGAGAAAAGTTTTTCACATAGTTGACATCCACTTTTACTTCCTCAGTTTAACTTTATAGGTATTGTGCTTCAAAGTTTAGTGTGTGCAATATAGTATTATTTCAAAATTTCTAAATGTGCATCTACACACAGAATGTACATCTCATGTGGGGAAAGCGTCAAGTAGAACATTGGCTCATGTTGCTTTTTTACTGTTTTTTAAGAATTTCTCTGTTGCATTTCAGTTGAAATTTTCACTTCCACAAAACATTGAAATGTAATCTTTACTCAATGACAGTCTTATGTTTTCATTGGGGCATTGTTTCTTTATTCCTACTGAATTTATTGTTGACCCCTAAACTTTGCAGAATTGTTACTAAAACATGAAAAGGTTTTTGTGTATGGTGTAAAATTAAATTAAAATTAACTAAAAAATTTACTCTGAAATTAAGTAAAATTACAAAACTCAAATGATAGTAAATTATTATTATATCTTACTTTCATCAAATACAATGCTTTAGTGAGTGTGCATAGTGTATAAGTTGGCCCCCCGCATTTATTTAATTTGTGTTTAACCATGGACATTATAACTAATACCATTTGTACTGGACAATAGACAAACTATAAGCGACACAAACAATTTGCTGCCAACTAAGATGAACAAGATGTTGGGCATAGTTTGCAGTTTTTGCATATGTTAGCAAAATGTATTATTTATACTGTTCGGAATATTTAACTCAGGTTAGTCCTTAAAGCAGTCTATATTGTGTTAATAAACCTGTAGAGTGACTCCACATATAGCTATTTAAATACTGAAGATTTGAATCACAACAATGTCATTGTTATGAAGGCCCAAGAGGCCAATCGCCGGAAGTCGACCCAATCAGTTACATCGACCCTTGAAGTGGCATGATCAGTAGTTCAAAAATATGCAGTTGTCTAATAAATGTGTATCTCATGATTGTCTTCATCCTGCCTGGTGATAGTTATAGTGGCAATTGGCCAAGATTAAATTACAAGAAGACAAAAAAAAAAAAAAACCTTTGAGATAAAAGATTAAGTAAAACCAGCTCAAAGTACATTTTCTGTAATCTGCTGCTCAATTTTTATATATAATATTCCATTTGTTTTTTCCTCATTCTGAAATAAGATATTAAAAAGCTATTGTTAAAATTACTAATGTTACTGCATTTAAAGGCAAGGCACAGTCATCAAAACTGAATAAATCACACAGCTGATGATTTTGTTTTTATTGTGGATGTCTGCTTGTTTTTTTGAAACTTGAAATGCATGCACAAGATGGTTTAGGACACACAAGTGTTTAGAAACTGTTGATCGGCCAGGCTAAATTCAATAATAGACAAAGAGGCACCACTACTGATCATTTACATGGGTGAGGGCCAGCTGGTTGCCACTGCTTTATGGAGACCAAGTTTAGATGCCAGCTCAGAGAAGAGTAGGTTTAAAGGTCTTTTACTCTTTTGTGACTGGGATGCTTTGAAAATGTTGCATAAGGTAGAATCGTGGACATACTGCAGTATATTTTAATAAATACAGTCAGGTCCATTAATATTTGTAAAAGTGCAATGATTTTTAGCTGTCTACCACAGTATATTGAAGTTTACAGTGTATTACAGTTATTTTTCCTCAACTGGCTATTGTTCCATGACCAAGTGCATTTTATTCCCTTATAAGCCGATAAAGCATATTATAATATATGGAATAAAATATTGATCTCTTCCCTTTTGATGCTCTACAAAGTCTTTACAACAGAAGATCTAAGTTCCTTTTTGGGGTGTTTTGTTTGAAAAAAAAAAAAACATGCTCAACTGGATTGAGGTGATTGAATTAGCCATTGCAGAAGATTCCACTTGTTTGCCTTAAAACATCTCGGGTCACCTTTGAAGTATGATTAAGGTCTGTCCACAGTTGTTTTCTGTGTTCTTCTGGTCTTCTTGAAATTAACAGTGTACTCTATCTGTTTAAGAATATAATAGATAATATGGCCACACTTTTTTTTCTATCTCTATAATTGTTTTATTTAGATTTTAAGCCTAATGATGGCTTGTTTCATTCATAGTGACAGCATATTTGACTTCATACTGAGAATAAAAGGCAACCAAATACCAATTCCAACTGCAAAAGCCAAACTTAAAATCAACTCTGCTATGCTATGATAGACAGCAAAAATAACAATGTCCAAACACCAATGGACCAGATTATACTTACATTTGAAAAATGTACCAAGTGGCTAGACAAAAAATAAGCAGGTGATTTGTGCTAAACAAATATTTAAAGCTAACAAATAAATAGGTAGCAAGGGTTTAAGTTGTTTTTATAAACAGGGCCAATGATTACTGTATTAATTATATAGTATTCCCACATATACATAAGTCAAATGAAGTACTTAGAGTCCTATCTCTAAAAAGCAAACATATATTAGAAATAAAAAATCAGATTCAGAATCAAATTTGAAATCTCATTCAAACACCTTTGATTTATTGCTTTTGGGGAATTAGATAAGAATATCAAATTCATCTAACTGTAATGATATATATATATATATATATATATATATGTATATATATATATATATATAATATATATATATATATATATATATATATATATATATATATATATATATATATATATATATATATAAAGTAGTACACACTGATAAATGTTTTCACACAGTGTGGAATAAAAATCCATTGTAGTGAGCAGTATGAAATTAATGCAGGAATTGTAGCATTTGGTGAGTGCTTCACAATTAGGCACCAGACTGATCAACACTGCTTTAATCTGCAGTAGTTTTATGATCATTTTAATTCTGATTTATTTCTAGATTATGGTCATGTAACCTGTCACCTTTCTAAATATGTATAACAGAGAGAGGCCTATGTCCAGTAATAAAAATACTTAAAATAGACAGTGAAAAGCCAAATTGGAGTAAAATAAAAACAAACCAATTGGTACGCAAGTTTCAACTTACATTTGGCAATACAAAGAAATAAAAGAGGAGAGTAATACTGATACACTTACAGAAAATACTTAAGGACTTGGCACTGGGTGCAAAAGTTCAGAAGATTATAACTTTAAAATAAAAATGCACTAAAACATGAAAGAAAAAATATTTACCTGTTTTTTTTTATTTACTTTTTCAATTGAATTTGTAATAAATGTTCAGGGGAAGCAAGAGGAAAATAGCCATATTGGAATGTTACTTCAAGTTGTAATCACAAAAAAAAAAAAAACACCAGGAGTAATGAGTCAAGTAAAATTTTGGCAGTGACTGGCCCTCTGAAATATATCTCTTCCTATACCATGTCATGGTCACTCAGACCTTTGTCAATGCCTCAGATTGCCACTTTGGCCACCTGTTCTTCAAGTTTGGCAATTCGCCTGTCCTGTAGTGTCAGCAGGTCTCTGAGTGATCTCACCTCTCGGAGCAGCTCTTCCAACTTTACTTCATTTTTCTTCAAAATAAAAAAGGGGAGAACATTCTAATATATACATTTTTTATACATTTACAGTAATCATAAAGCTCACAAATGTTTAGTGCAGCACTATTTTAATGTGCACGAGGTTATAAAACCGTCTCTAAACTTTTACCTACTAAGCTATAACATATAATTGCAGTGTATGCAGAAATTAAAAATACAGTGGTACCTTGACCTATGAGTGCATTAATGTACGAGTTTTCCGAGGTACAAGCAGTCACTCTGTCAATTTTTTGCTTTGTTACGCGAGCAAAAAAATTAAGGGTACGAGCTCGAAACGCCGCTGCTAGATGGCAAAGCGAGGCAAGAAAGCGAAGATTGTGACGAAAATTAAGATAAGCAAAGTTTAGGGATACATATGTACAATAGTAATAGTAAAAAACAGGTTTACCCTCTGCTTATCACCTCCACCCCCCAACGCCCCTGCCCGCGTATTCGTTAGCTCAAGCCATCTCATCTCCAAGGTAAATACACTGAATAAAACCTTATTATATCTTTACAGACTCTTTTTATTATGTTTTTATACAAGATTTGTTATTTAGAAATGTTTTTTCCTAATTTAATAACATGAAACATAAAAACGGGGTGGCATTTTGAGGGTTTGAACAGATTAATGCCATTTTAAGTATTTTTAATGGGAAAAACATATAAGCTAGTCCACGAAACGAATTAAACTCGTAGGTCAAGGTACCACTGTATTCTACATATAAATGGATGGGGGAGAACTCATTTAACTTTTTATGATTTAACTACATGACTTAGTACTTACTCTAGTGAGCTGAGGAGAGGCAGGCTTTTGAAGAACTGATGTCACCTCTACCTTTTTAGATGACTTGTTGTCAAGAACATTCTTTTTGACAACCTTAAGGTCACGGTTTTTGCCAGGTACATAGCCATGTTTGAGGGAAATTAGAATCGGATCACCGTTCTTTCCTTCAAACCACTCTTCTGCTTCCAAGGCCCAATCTGGTCCAGCTGTGTCTGGATACAGATCATCCTGGAACAGGTCTGACTGCAGGTGGTAAGCATGAATACATAAGCAATTGCATGTTATTGACGGTGATTTTGAAGGGTTTTTTTTTGCCAGTTGCTATTGTTATTATAAGTTAGGTAAAACACCATCCATCCATCCATCCATCCATCCATCCAGGCCTCAATAACTCAAATAACTTAACTAATCAATCTTTACATCCAGTAAACAGAAAAACATCTCAGTGTGTATAAAACTCTAAACCTAGCGGTAGGTAATCTACAACAGCAAAGCATCACATTGATCAAAACAGATTTGAAATGAGTGCTTATTTGAGTTTTTTTGTTATTGAGACTTATTAAATTTGTCAGACTGATTAGTTAGGTCATTCTCCTCTGATCTCACGTGTACAGGTTTTGTTATTAAATTGGGCAGTATACACATACATACACATATAGACAATATACTGTCGGAAACTGGCAGACATTACCATGCTGATTAACATGCTAATTATAAAAATCTACACTGTCTATTCATTGTAGTGTTTTTTTCTATTGCAGTTTTAATACAATTAATATTTGCTTAAAGTTGTACCTTTCTTGGGACAGTCATGATAATTGGTTCACACTTCCGCTCATGAAGTTTATAAAACCTTTAAATATAAAGATGAGTTCATGTCAAATCACACAGCAGACATTAGTCAGATCAGCTTTAATTATGACAAATAGATTTTTCTTTTCATAAATAGGACATTTCTGTGTGAAGCAGCATATTTGGGCCAAATAATATAAGTTGAAAATGTGGCTGTATTCACAGGGTTTTTTTTTTTTTTATTAGCTTGAGAAAACAATACATTAATTCAGATCTAGACATTAGCCTGCTGTCAGTCAAGGATGAGTGCTTGCCTGCTACTCAGTCACTTTCTGGCCACTTTATTCATCTTTTCATTTACAGTTAATGACTATTGTCAGCCAACCTTTTCCAGAGTGATTTACAGAAGGCCTCTGAAGTCTCTATCAATAGATTTTTATTTAAGTAATTCGTAAGAGGTAGAAGACATATAAAAATATCCACAATCCATAACACTGTGGCCACAGACCTGTTCCATAATAAATCCCTGCCAATTATGAATGAAATCTCTTGTCATAGTCCCATTGTGCTGGCTCACAACTCGTAACATCCTTAACACGACAAAACATTAATATCCTGGAATACCTAGTGTCACTGCTGTTCCTGCAAGCCAACATAAAATTAATTTAAGTTACCTGCTAATCTCACACTTATTAACCTCTAGGCCCCTTTTGGGCATATAGCCCATGCCCCTCTGTGGTATATATATATATATATGTTGTTACAGCATGCATACATACATACCTGGCAATCTCACACTTATTAACGTCTAGGCCCCTTTTGGGCATATAGCCCATGCCCCTCTGTGGTTCTTTGCTGGAGAAGGTGTTAAGATAATGAACATATGGGGCTTCATCTGTGATCTCAAAGTAACGGATGCTGCTGTCGCCCTGTGTGAAGCAAAACATTTTAAAATAATAATAAATAAATATAATACATTTATATAAATATATATTTACATAACATATTTACATAACTAAAAGCTTTACCGTAAATTAATTTTAATGTTTAATGTCAAATTTGTTTGTCCATTTTTATAAAAAAATAAATATAAATAATAAAAAGAGGCGAAATTCAAACTTGTTTCACTGATGTGCCAAGTATCAAATCAAGCACCAAAATCCACCATGGCACATGTCAGGGATTCACCCTGCCACGCCCCCCTCTGTAGCTGTCAGGGATTCACCCTGCCACGCCCCCCTCGATAGCAGTCACGCTGCTTTCCAAGATTACCGACAGCTGTGGCTCATTAAAGAACAGACTACTTAAACTCACGTTCTTGAGTCACAGGCTGTCGGTCGTTATATTGTCAAGCTGGACAATCGCGTGGCTGCTCGACCGCCGGCTGTATATCCGAATTCCACTTCCGACTTGGATAACTCATTGCCGAAGGCTTTATGGATTATGCTTGGGACATTCGAACTCATAGCGGACAACGCGTATCGAGCGGATGTCTTTGTTTGTTGTTTTCAACGGCTTATGAGTGTTTTTGTGTTGTACGGTTGTTGAAATAAAAGGACAATGATCGGACTATATCGGCTTCCGCGACTGCAGCCCGACAGAACGACCGACCTGTACCGAACGCGGATTCGCCATTCCGCGATTCAAACCGCAACGGATCGGCAGCTTAACCCGGCTTCGGATTTCCTCCGGAAGCTCAGTGCCGCTTCTCGCGGTTCAGATCCACAGAAGCCGGATCATGAGAGCGCGGCTGCGCCACGCCCCTCAGAGAGCGCGAGGGGATTAACGGCTCGTTACTCGGGGAAAAAAGACGAATTGGGCGGATTTCTGCAAGGCATCGGCGAGTATGTGGCTGTTAACATTTCCCGGTTTCCTTCCGAACGAGCCAAGATTGCCCTCTGTATTTTCCTCCTGTCTGGTGAAGTTCTTGCCAAAGCCAGCTCACTATGGAGCGCCAAAGGGGGCAAATTCGGCTCACTCGCCGAATTCAGCGGGCTGCTTCTGGGGAAGTTGGGGATAGAGGTGGTGGATCTCCACTACAGTCCCCTTGAGGAGAAAGGTGCTCCATTCCAAGGTTCTCAAGAGCACGCGGCCCCGTGCCGGATCTCCCATAAACCTGCAGCTCAGCCCCAAGGTTTTGATGAGAGGGCTGCTTCATTTTAGGGTCTCTACCAGCGTGCTGCTCTGTTTCGAGGTTCCCGTGGGCGTGCCACGCCTCCACAGAGTCTTCACGAGAGCGCCGCGCCGCCACAGAGTCTTCACGAGAGCGCCGCGCCGCCACAGAGTCTTCACGAGAGCGCCGCGCCGCCACAGAGTCTTCACGAGAACGCCGCGCCACCACAGTCTCTTCCCGAGAGCGCCGCGCCGCCACAGAGTCTCCAGGAGCGTGCTTTTCCGCCACAGAGTCGTCACGAGAGCGCCGAGCCGACACCTCCGGTCACAGAAGGCGAAGTGACTCCTCCGAGTCCCTCTCCAGACGACGCCACATCCCAGAGCCCCTTCCAAGGCGACATCTCGCCCACGGAAAGCTCGGCTCCGCCCCAGGTCCCTCAAGAGAGCTCCGCCCAGCTCCAGGTCCCTCAAGAGAGCTCCGCCCAGCTCCAGGTCCCTCAAGAGAGCTCCACCCAGCTCCAGGTCCTTCCAGAGAGCTCCGCCCAGCTCCAGGTCCCTCAAGAGAGCTCCGCCCAGCTCCAGGTCCCTCAAGAGAGCTCCGCCCAGCTCCAGGTCCCTCAAGAGCGCTCCGCCCAGCTCCTGGCTCCTCAAGAGGGCACGACTCTGCTCCAGGCTCCTCCCGAGAGCTCGTCTCCGCCTCCGAGCGACCCCACGAGCTTGTCTCCGCTTCAGTGTCCCGAAGAGAGCTCCACTGATGTCGTGGACCTCCAGGCGAGCCCTTCTCCGCTCGTGGATCTCCAGGCAGGCTTCACCCCATTTCCAGGCTGCCCAGTAGGCTCCGATCTGCTCCTAAGGGTCCCAAGGAGCGCTCCTACGCCCAGGGGTTTCCCTGTGCACTCACCCCGGCTCCAGGACTGCGAAAGGGAAGTCGAACCGCTGCCCCCGGGTTCCACCGAAGGCGACGGCTCACCTCACAGTCCCGCAGAAGGCGACGGCTCGCCCCCGGGCTCCGCAGAAGGCGACGTCTCGCCCCCGGGCTCCGCAGAAGGCGACGGCTCGCCCCCGGGCTCCGCAGAAGGCGACGTCTCGTCCCCGGGCTCCGCAGAAGGCGACGTCTCGCCCCCGGGCTCCACAGAAGGCGACGTCTCGCCCCCGAGTCCTCTTCAGGGTGAAGGAATGCCCCCGAGTCCTCTTCAGGGCGAAGGATCGCATCCAGGCTCCACGCAGGGCGAAGGATCGCATCCAGGCTCCACGCAGGGCGAAGGATCGCATCCAGGCTCCACGCAGGGCGAAGGATCGCATCCAAGCTCCACAGAGGGCGACGTCTCGCCCCCAGGTCCTCTTCAGGACGACGGATCGCCCCCAGGATCCCCGCATGGCGATGTCGGTCCTCCAGGTCCCTCTGACGGCGACGTTGGTCCTCCAGGTCCCTCTGACGGCGACGTCGGTCCTCCAGGTCCCTCTGACGGTGACGTCGGTCCTCCAGGTCCCTCTGACGGCGACATCGGTCCTCCACGTCCCTCAGAGGGTGGTACGACGTTCCTGGTCTCCGCCCGGGACGTCCTCCACTCCCCGGTCATTGTCATGGTTGGCGTCCAGTTCCGGTTCCCCGCCATGGAGGTCGCTCCGGCTCCAATCCCCGCCAGGGGCTTTACTCAGCCTCCCGTCAGCACCGAGGGCGTGGCTCCGTTCCGGATCCTCCTGCAAGGTGTTGTTCCATTCCGGCTCTCCGCAGAGGATGCTCACCAGGCCTCCGTTGCTCCCAGGCGTCTAAGGAGGCCTTTCTCGGAGTGCCCTGGCCCGCCTGGCATAGGTGGGTTTTGGGGCGTCAGGTGTCACCCCTGGAGGGGGGGGTACTGTCAGGGATTCACCCTGCCACGCCCCCCTCTGTAGCTGTCAGGGATTCACCCTGCCACGCCCCCCTCTGTAGCTGTCAGGGATTCACCCTGCCACGCCCCCCTCGATAGCAGTCACGCTGCTTTCCAAGATTACCGACAGCTGTGGCTCATTAAAGAACAGACTACTTAAACTCACGTTCTTGAGTCACAGGCTGTCGGTCGTTATATTGTCAAGCTGGACAATCGCGTGGCTGCTCGACCGCCGGCTGTATATCCGAATTCCACTTCCGACTTGGATTACTCATTGCCGAAGGCTTTATGGATTATGCTTGGGACATTCGAACTCATAGCGGACAACGCGTATCGAGCGGATGTCTTTGTTTGTTGTTTTCAACGGCTTATGAGTGTTTTTGTGTTGTACGGTTGTTGAAATAAAAGGACAATGATCGGACTATATCGGCTTCCGCGTCTGCAGCCTGACAGCACACACATGCGGCAGTTAAAATCGGATTGCTATGTGGAAACAAAGCAAAAGTTCCATTTGCTGTCCCGATGATTTACGTAATTTAAAACACCTCTGAAAATGTAAACAGTAATGTAAAACTCGTCTGTTTGAGCAACTGGCTCAGTGCAAAGAAAGAGAAGTAATGGAAGCCATGTGTTTAGAACACATGAACAAGTTCTTTGAAAAACATGTCAACTGTCTATAATACATGTCCGTGTTCTTTATGCTCTATATTAAGAGTGGTTTCAGTAATAATAAACAAACATTATATATAGAGGGATGTGGCGAAAGCCAAGGAAAAGGCATATAAGGAGCTGTATGAGAAGTTAGACACTAAGGAGGGAGAAAAGGATTTGTACTGATTGGCCAAGCAGAGAGACCGACCTGGGAAGGATGTGCTGCAAGTTAGAGCAATAAAGGGTGGAGATGGAAATGTGTTGACTGGTGAGAAGAGTGTGTTTGATAGTGTGGAGATGGTAAAGCAGGAAGTGGATAGGATTAGTAAGGAGGACGTGAGAGCAGCGATTAAGAGGATGAAGAGTTGAAAGTCGGTTGGACCAGATGACATACCGGTAGAAGCATGGAGATGTTTAGGAGAGATGGCAGTGGAGTTTTTAACAAGATTGTTTAACAGGATTTTGGAAGTTAAAAGGATGCCTGAGGAATGGAGAAGGAGTGTGCTGGATACCGATCTTTAAGAACAAGGGAGATGTACAGACCTGCAGTAACTACAGGGGAATTAAGTTGATCAGTCACACCATGAAGTTATAGAGTAGTGGAAGCCAGTCTGAGAGAAGAGGTCAGTCCATCCGACTTTCCACTCCTCATCCTCCTAATCTCTGCTCTCACTTCTTACTTACTAATCCTATCTACTTCCTGCTTCACCATTTCCACACCATCCAACCTTCTCTCTCTCATTTTCCTCATTCATCAGCAGCTCAAAATACTTCTTTCATCTTCTGAACACACTCTCCTCACTAGTCAACACATTTCCATCTATTCAATTCAATTCAATTCATTTTTATTTGTATAGCGCTTTTAACAATGAACATTGTCTCAAAGCAGATTTACACAGATAATGTGGTTATTAAAAGTGAATATGTTCTTTATGAGTAAGTTTGTCCCTGATGAACAAGCCGGTGGCGACTGTGGCAAGGAAAAACTCCTCGAGATGGCATAAGGAAGAAACCTTAAGAGGAACCAGACTCAAGAGGGAACGCATCCTCATCTGGGTTGCACCGAATGTGCATTTGTAGCAGATATACAATGTTGCCGGGTACAGTGTTGATGATCAGAAGCGAACTGTATTTCTGAGTCAGTGTAGGAGACTGTTGACATTACCTACAGTCCAATCCATCCTCAAAGCTCCCGTTCTTACTCCGGAATTTCATGGAACCACCCAAGGCGTTGATGAGAAACCATCCCAAGCTGCACAGAGTGGCCTCCAGTCGAAGAGAACACTAACACATCACCATCCTTTATTGCTCTAACGTGTAGCACATCCTCCCCAGCTCGGTCCCTCTGCCTGGCCAATCGGAACAAATCCTTTTCTCCTTTCTTAGTGTCCAACTTCTCATACAGCTCCTTGTATGCCTTTTCGTTTGATTTAGCCACATCCCTCTTTACCTGCTGCCGCATCTCTTTGTACTCTGCCTACTTTTCTTATCACTCTGTCGATCCCAATTCTGTTCTCCCAACCTCTTTCTCCTTATGCTCACTAGGCTCACTAGGCTTCCTGTGACGTAGCTTCCTGTGTTTGACTTGTTTGCCGCGAGTTACGTGTTTGTATCTCTCGGCGTCTTTCAAACAAACTTTGCTATCTATCCATCCGTTTTTCCTCTTTTAATAATCCTTAATTGTTTTTGTCTTCCTGACTTGTGCCTGTAGTTAGTTAACTCGACTATAACTAGTGTTGTTTATATTTATTTTCTCTCACTCACATCTCTGTATAATAAATCTGCTCGTGACGATAAGCACTATGCCGGTTGTTTGTCTGCATTCGAGCACAGGTGAGGACTCGTTCGAGTTGCAAACGGTGGCGTTGGAGATGGAGGCATTGGAGAAACAGATTCGCGAGCTGCATGTAAAGCATGACCGGCTGCGAGAGCGGAAAGCGGCGCTGGAAACATCCCGGGCGGACGCGCACTCATCCCAGGTAAACTCCCGGGTTGAACCTAACGCTCCCAGCACATCAACTCCGCGTGCTTCTATGCCCAGGCCCAGCGCACCTACAACTCCGGCACCGGTGCAACATGGACCCTGGATGCGACCGCGGCGGAAGAGACAAGCCAAGCCCCGATCGAGGACGTCTCCACCTCCACCACCGGCCTTCGAGATCTCGACCGAGAACCGCTTCGTCCCCCTCCGCGAGACGGAACGCGACACTGTTATTCTCGGAGATTCCATCGTCCGGCATGTCCGCGCTACCCGAGCTAAAGGTAAGGTGCACACTCGCTGTTTTCCTGGTGCTCGTGTTCTGGATGTCGCTGCGCAGGTACCCGCGATCCTGAACGAGAACTTCGGAGCGGTTGTTCTCCATGCCGGATCAAACGACACCAGGCTGCGGCAAACGGAGATCTTAAAGAGGGACTTCAGGATCCTGGTGGAGACGGTACGCAGCACATCACCCACAACGAGGATCATTGTGTCAGGACCTCTTCCCACTTACCAGCGAGGGGCTGAGAAGTTTAGTAGACTTTTAGCTCTAAATGAATGGTTACAGTCATGGTGTCGAGAACATAAACTTCTCTTTGTTAATAACTGGAACTGTTTCTGGGAGCGTCCTAGGTTCTTCCGCCCTGATGGCCTGCACCCCAGCAGAGTTGGAGCAGCAGTGCTATCAGATAACATCTCTAGGATACTACACACCATCTGACTGGTAAGACATCAAGAAATCTTCAACTATAAGAACACGCATACTACAGACCAAATAGTTACAAGTTCACACACAGCCCAGTTTATAGAAACCGTATCTATTCCTCGTGTAGTAAAACCAAGAATTACATACACAAGATCCAGAAATAATCTTATTGCAGTTAAAACTGAAAAATGCCAGATAAACAAACACAACAAAGTTCTAAAGTTCGGTCTTTTAAACATTAGATCACTTGCACCCAAAGCACTGATTGTAAATGAGATGATCACAGATAATAATCTCGATGCACTCTGTCTCACTGAGACCTGGATTAAACCAGGTGATTATATGGGTCTAAACGAGTCGACACCGTCAGGATATGTTTATAAGCATGAGCCCCGTCAGACTGGTCGTGGGGGGGGTGTAGGAACCATTTATAGTGCTTCTCTTAATGTTAGTCAGAGATTAGGATTCAGCTTTAAATCATTTGAAGTGCTCGTTCTTAAAATTGCACTTTCAGAGATGCATAGAAAACTCGCTCTGGTCACCGTGTACAGACCCCCAGGACCCTACGCTGATTTTCTTCATGAGTTTGCTTGTTTTCTCTCAGACCTCCTGATCAGCTTTGATAAAGTGCTGCTTGTAGGAGATTTTAATATTCATGTAGATGATGAAAACAATGCCCTAGGATTATCATTTGTCGATTTACTAAACTCTTTTGGAGTTAAACAAAACGTCACCAGACCAACCCACCGTTTTAACCACACACTAGACTTAATAATATCCCACGGAGCATACGTCACTGATATAAATATTTTACCTCAGAATGATGACATCACAGACCATTATCTCCTACTGTACACACTACCGGTAGAGCAGATTAACCGTGTTTCACCACGGTATCGACTTGGTAGGACTATTATTCCAACCACTAAGGACAGATTCATAAATAACCTGCCTGATTTATCTCAGTTTCATATTAAACCCATAACTGCTGATCATCTTGATGAGATGGCAAACAACATAGACCTTATCCTCACTAGCACTTTAGACACTGTTGCCCCCATCCGGTTAAAAAAGGTTCGAGAACAAGCACCTGCACCTTGGTATAATAGTCATACGCATGCCCTAAAGAGAACAACACGTAATCTGGAGAGAAAATGGAGGAAAACTAAATTGGAGGTATTTAGAATTGCGTATAAAGACAGTATGCTTAGCTACAGACAGGCGCTAAAAGCTGCTAGAGCTAAACACCTGAGCAAACTCATAGAAAATAACAAAAACAACCCCAGGTTCCTTTTCAGTACAGTCGCTAAATTAACAACAAATCAGGGATCTGAAAAATGTGTTCCATCACAGTTTAGTAGTGAAGACTTTATGAATTTCTTCACTGAAAAAATAGATAACATTCGAAAAACAATTGTGGCAGTTCAACCTCTGACAGCATCTCCCGACACAATCGTACTTACAACCCCACAACTACACTGTTTTACATGTATAGGACAGGAAGAGCTGTATGATGCTATAATGAAAGCTAAATCAACAACATGTCAGTTAGATCCAATTCCCACTAAACTACTGAAGGAAGTGTTATATACAGCTGGTGAGCCTCTTTTAAATATTATTAACTCCTCACTATCGTTAGGTCATGTCCCTAAATCCCTCAAGTTAGCAGTTATTAAGCCCCTCATTAAAAAACCTAATCTGGATCCAAACACGCTATCGAATTACAGACCAATTTCAAATCTCCCATTTATGTCTAAGATTTTAGAAAAGATTGTCGCTGCCCAGCTATGTAACCACTTGCAGGAGAACAATATCTTTGAAGAGTTTCAGTCAGGTTTTAGGCCCCATCATAGCACAGAAACTGCTCTAGTTAAAATCACTAACGACCTGTTTTTAGCTTCAGACCAAGGCTACATCTCCCTATTAGTTTTACTAGATCTTAGTGCTGCGTTCGACACTATAGATCATGATCTTCTCCTCGATCGCTTACAGAATTACATCGGTATTCAGGGACAGGCATTAAGCTGGTTTAAATCCTACCTGTCCAATCGTTACCATTTCGTAGATTTAAATGGAGAGCTATCCAGGATAATGCTAGTAAATTATGGCGTGCCACAAGGGTCAGTTCTGGGACCCCTGCTTTTTACAATATACATGCTTCCATTAGGAAATATTATTAGAAGGCATGGAATTAGCTTCCATTGTTATGCTGATGATACCCAGCTATATATTTCATCCAAACCAGGCGATACAGCTCAATTAGCTCGCATAACTGAGTGTGTTGAAGAAATAAGAGATTGGATGACCCATAACTTTCTGCTATTAAATCCTGATAAAACGGAGATTTTGCTCATCGGCCCAAAAAATAGTACACAGAAGCTCCAGCATCTCAGCCTGCATTTAGACGGTTGTTCTGTAACTACTAGTTCAACGGTAAAAGACCTGGGAGTTATTTTAGACAGCAACTTATCTTTTAAAAATCACATCAATCAAGTTACAAAAACAGCCTTCTTTCACCTTAGAAATATTTCTAAGCTAAGAAATATGTTATCTATATCTGATGCAGAGAAGCTCGTCCATGCGTTTATGACCTCTAGAATAGACTACTGTAATGCATTACTAGGTGGATGTCCTGCATCATTAATAAACAAGCTTCAGTTAGTTCAGAATGCCGCAGCAAGAGTTCTTACTAGGTCAAGAAAATACGATCATATAACCCCAATCTTATCGTCCCTACATTGGCTTCCTATTAAGTTTCGAATAGACTACAAACTACTGCTACTCACTTATAAAGCACTAAATGGTTTGGCTCCCATGTATCTATCCAGTCTCTTAACACGCTACAATCCGTCAGGCTCCACGAGATCTCAAAACTCTGGGCTTCTAGTAGTTCCTAGAATAGCAAAGTCCACTAAAGGCGGTAGAGCATTTTCACATTTAGCTCCTAAACTCTGGAATAGTCTTCCTGACAGTGTTCGGGGTTCAGATACACTCTCCCAGTTTAAGTGCAGATTAAAAACATATCTTTTTAGCAAAGCCTACACATAACACACATCACACACATCACATCACAACCTTGTGCTCCAGAACATCTGATCACATGCACATTATCAACTTGTGCTGTTAATATCATGAACAGCAGCTACGCTAATTCCTCTCCACTGCTTCTCTTTCTCTCCCCATCCCGAGGCTTCCTGAGGTTTGGCCAGCTCCAGTCACGTCCCACCTCGTGAAGATTATGGACCTATGGATGATCATGGAGAAGTAGATGCCGAGTGTTTAAAGGCCCTGGCATGGAGAAGCTGATGCTGGATCTATGATGATCACAAATTGTTCTGTATTGTTGAAAGATTTATGACCAAACTTTTGATGTCACCCATATGAGGATGGGTTCCCCTTTGAGTCTGGTTCCTCTCAAGGTTTCTTCCTCATATCATCTAAGGGAGTTTTTCCTTGCCACTGTCACCACGGCTGCTCATCAGGGACAAACGCACACCATTCACCTTCACTGTTGTTTTCTGTAAAGCTGCTTTGAGACAATGTCTGTTGTGAAAAGCGCTATACAAATAAACTTGACTTGACTTGACTTGACTTTCCTGCACTTCCTTATTCCACCATCATGTCTCTTTGTCTTCCTTTCTATTTCCAGATGTCACACCAAGTACCTTTCTAGCCTTTTCCCTTATCACTTCTGCAGTAGTTCCCCAATCATCCAACACCTCTTCACCACCATTTAACTCCAGTTCAAGATCTACGAATAACTCTTCATAACTCTCTGCTCTCCCCTTCAGCCAACCTTGGGGTAACTATGGATAATCAAATGCCCTTATTCTCACATGTTGCTAATGTGGCTCATTCTTGTCGACATTCTTCTCTGCAACATCCGAAGGATTTGACCATTTCTGTCCACACTGGCTGCCCAGGTGCTTGTTCAGTCTCTTGTGTTCAAGCTGCCCAAGTTCTCCCACCCCACCCCCCACTGCTGTGATCCCTCCACTGGCTGATGCTCCTACTAAGCCAAAAATGGACCAGCACTATCTAACCTAAGAGACCTCATCATACCTCACACTGCACTACACTGCCTGAGATCATCCAGCACTGCTCTACTGGTACCACCTTCTCTGAGGCTGAGATGTATGTATACGTCAAGGTTCTTCTCTGTTCTGTCACTAAGGTGGTGGAATGAACATCTCCTAGATGTCCGAACTAGTAGTCCCTTGAGCGGCAGGTAAAGACCTACCTCTTCCTGAAACACCTTAACTAACACTTTCCAAGTTTGCTTTGTTCAAAAAAATTTAAAATAAAAATAAAAAACCTCTCAACAGAGTTGTAGGCTGATTTATCTTAAGTTTGTAATTGAGCATACCAGTGTAGATTTATTAACTGCTAGAGAATAAAGCACTTTTTTGTGTCACTCTAAACAAGGGCATCTGCTAAATGCCACAAATGTAAATGTTTGGCTCAGATGATGTCCAGCATGTACTTTGACATTCTGAAGCAGAACATGATGCTCATCTTTCAGAAAATTGGCCAAACAGCAGTTTTTGGATATAATAATGACTCAAAACACAACACCAAGATGACAGCTGCCTTGCTGAGGAAGCTAAAGGTGAAGGTGATGGAGTGTCCAAGCATGTCTTCAGCCCTGAACCCTATTGAGCACCTGTGGGGCATCCTCAAGTGGAAAGTGTCTAACATCCAGCAGCCCAGTGATGTCATTATGGAGGAGTGGAAGAGGATCCAAGCAACAACCTGTGCAGCTATGGTGAATTCCATGCCCAGCAGGATTAAGGCAGTGCTACATAACAATGGTGTACACACAAAATACTGACACTTTGGAAACAGTTTTGACATGTTCACCTAGGGTGTACTCACATTTGTTGCCAGTTATTAAGACAATAATAGCTGCATGTTGAGTTATTTTTAAAGGACAGTAAATCTGTACTGCTATATAGCTGCAATTTCCTTTTTATAGTATTGTCCCATCATATAATAAAATGGTTGCTGAAATGTGAAGGATGTACTCACTTGAGAGTCCTTCCATCTCAGTAACAAACTGTTCAAACTTCTTCCATCCAGGAGGAGATTCAGAGTCAGAACATCATTTACCATGCTAAACTAAATTCCACAATATTAGGTAATATTAGTATATATAAGGCATAGAGCTTTGATAAAAATAATAAAAAAAAATTGGAAGGCTGTTAATGAACAGCCTTTCAATTGGTGCTGCTTTCTATTTAGTCTCGCTTTTAGTTATGCTGTCATAGCTAGTCTTGCCGGAGTCGCTACTTGCACCTTGATCAGACTGTACATTGTCCTAAACATTTAGGTAACAAAAAGTACACTTAATAATCCCCATTTCTTTCTCACAGTCACCCCTTTATCCTCCTTCTCTCTTCCTTTCTTTCTCACTCACTGTCGAGTTAAACATGCTAATGAGCTACCAGTGACCAGTGTTTCTGTCCCTTTCTTCTCTTCGGTCTGCCTAAATCACCCTAATGCCCTACTTTCGGATGGAGTTCTCTTCAATTGGAGGCACTAAACTTGTGAATTGAAACTTCACAACCCTTTTATTTCTGTAAAGCTGCTTTGGAACAAAGTTCATTGTTAAAAGTTTTATACAAATAAAACTGAATTTGAATTAAACACTAACATTAAATTACCAATTACATGTGGAGGGAAAGTTACATTTAAGTTTAAAGGGGTAATTTAATGTACAATATAAATAATACATCAAAGTAAACATTAACACAATGGGCAAAATATTAAATATGCAGCGTCCAGTTGTGTCCAATGTGTATTAAACGTGTGTGTAAATGTCTCCTACCTTTCCACACAGGTAGACAATGTTAGTGTCTGGGTCATAGAAGGGAAGTAGCACTCCATTGCTGGTATCCATCTCGTGTACTGAAATTGGTTCATCCATGTTTTTCTGCAAATTATAATTCCATGTTAATTGTCTATGCATGTTATATGTAAAATATAAAGAATGATACCTAAAGTGCACAAAGTTTATTAACTAACTACATACAAATTCAAATGGAGTCAAACTCACAATGAACAAATCTATTTCTCATTCAAGAAACATGTCTCTTGTCACATCAAAACAATTTAGCTGGAACATAAATTGTGGAAAAAAGGAGTGGAATACTTTCTGACTATACTGTATGTATAGGAGTGTATTTGGGGGATAATGGTTTGCATTTTATCAAAAAGCTGCTTGTGGCAGTTAGTGTGGCCAGACGGTATTGCTTTTTAGTATACTCATTTACACTCTGTAACTTTACACTCTTTATTCCTTGCGATGAATAAAGTGATCCAACAATCTATCTATCTAGTATTTCAAATAAGTTTTTAATAAGTGTCACAGCAATACTCTCAATGTCTCAATACTTTCTGAATGCACTGTAAATATGCAGGTATTGTAATTTTTTTTATTTGTAACTTCCCTGCATAGTTATGCAGACAGCTACCTTTTCCATCAATAAATAAAAATGTACTTGTGGAAAATGTTCCATGCTTCTTGTCTTTATGAAATTAATTAAGTAAAAACTGAAGGACAAAGCAAAAGTAAAACATTTCATTAATATACATGAACATTCACATACTTCCAGTATTTTAATTACAAAAATTAAATGCTTTAGCCTTATTTAACCTTGTAGAATATAGGGCAACCTAATGTTAAATGGAGAATGCTAATCTAATAATGAGTTGTACAGTGCAACAGCTCAGGTTACTTTCCTTGTTTTTTACCTGTTAGAATGGTAATGACAGTGTTAATCATTAAACATAAATGTGTTTAGGTTCTTTAAGTTATTATAGTAACCCACATGGACCACTGTTTTTTTTTTATAGATTAATCACTTTTGAGGTACATAGGTTTGGTGCCTCTGTATGTATGGAAAGATAGTAGTAATTAACTTATATAACCACTAATACTATATTATTAGTAATAAATATTCACTTCAAAACTTAATATATAATGGCACCCAGAGGAAGGAGACAAACATGTTGAATAAACAGGTAGTCTGCAGGTACACTGTATTGACAAACGTTTCTGAACAGCTCACCATAAGATTATGTGCTTTTCTGAACATCCCTTTGATATTTCATCTCAATTTGCAATGTTAATATCCTTCACTTTTCTGTGAAGATGTTATATTAGATATTGGAGTGGAGTTGTGAAGATCTGCGGTCATACTGCCTAACGAAGGCATTAGAAATGCCATACGAGGTCATTAGTAAAGTCTGGCACTGATGTGGTGAAATCAGGATAAGGGCATCTGCCAAATGCCATGTAAATGAAAACTAAAGGAGAAAGGGGTTGTGTGAAAAGAGGTCAGACAAAGGCTTGGTGGTGGTGAAGAGATGCTGGATGATAGGGCAACTACTGCAAAAGTGATAGAGACAGTCAGAACACTTTACATGACATCTGGAAAGAGAACAGACATGGTGGTGGAATGAGGTAGTACAGGAAAGCAAAGAGAAAATAAGTTGGCAAAAAAGGATTGGGATCGGCAGAGAAATAAAAAAAAAAGTAGGCATGAGTACAAGGAGATGTGGCAACAGGTGAAGAGGGATTTGGCAAAAGCAAAAGAAATGCCATATGATAAACTGTATAAGAAGTTGGACTAAGGAGGAAGAAAAGTACTAATTGGCCAGGCAGAGAGACCAAACTGGGATGGATATACTGCAAGTTAGGACAATAAAGGATGCAGATGAAAAAGTAAAAAAGTGTAGTAAAGAAGAATGTTTAGTATTGAGAAGATTAATTAAGTATTGTGAGCAGCTGATGACTATATGAATAAAGAAAATAAGAGCAAGAGAAGGTTGGATGGTGTGGAGATAATGAAGCATCTAAGTACATTGTATTAGCAAGGATGAAGTGAGAGCAGCTATTAAAAGGATGAAGAGTGGAGAGTCGGTTGGCCCAGATGACATACGGGTAGAAGCAAGAAGATGTTTAGGAGAAATAGCAGTAGAGTTTGTTTAACAAGATCCTCTCTGAAGGTGAGAGGACACGTATGGAATGATTTTTAAGAATAAGGAAGATGTGCAGACTTGCAGTAACTACAGAGGAATAATGATTAGTAACTCCATGAAGTTATGAAAAGAGTAGTGGAAGCTAGGCAGAGAGGAGAGGCCAAGGAAGAGAACTAGAGACAAAATATTGCTTTGAGAATGTTGACGAAGAAGTATAGAGAATGTAAAAAGGAGTTGCGTTGTGTGTTTGTGGATTTAGAGAAAGCGTACGACAAGGTGCCGAGAGAGGAGTTGTGGTATTGTGTGAGGAAGTCAGGTGTGTCAGAGAAGTATGTGAGAGTGGTGCAGAACATGTTTAATGACAGTGTGACACAGTGAAGTGTGCAGTAGGAATGAAAGACTGGTTGAGGGTGAAGGTTGGACTGCATCTAAGGATCGGCTCTGAGCCCTTTCCTGTTTGCAGTGGTGATGGACAGGTAGACGGACGAGGTCAGACAGGAGTCTCCATGGACTATGATGTTTGCGGATATTGTGATTTGTGGCGAGATTAGGGAGCAGGTGGAGAAGAGCCTGGAGAGGTGGAGTTACATGCTGGAGAGAAGGGGAATGAAAGTCATTAAGATTAAGACAGAGTACATGAGTGTGAATGAAAGGGAGGGCAGTGGAGTGGTGCGGTTGCAGGGAGAAGAGGTGGAGATGGATGAGTTTAAAGGGTAGGGTGGAGGGGGTAAAGAAGAGTGGTAGAAGTGATAGAAGGGTATCTACAAGAGTGGAAAAGAAAGCTTTTAAGAATAGGGTGAGACCTACCACGTTGTATGGTTTACAGTCAGTGGTATTGACAAAAAGGCAGAACTGTAAGAGTCAAAGATGCTGCAATTGTCATTGGGAGTGACAGGTATGGACAAGATTAGAAATATATTTATTAGAGGGACCGTACAGGTAGGGCATTTTTGAAACAAGGTATTATATGATGGCAAGAAGGCGCCACGGATGGCAGCCTCGGCACGTCTCACTAGTACTTTCTTTCTTTTTGTTTACTGTCTGTGTGTTTGGTTATCCTATCCTAATAACTTACAACTGCTTAACATCGGGCAGTTCACTTCAGACATTTATTCATCAGCTCTTAGTTGGAGGAGCAGCTGCTCTCTATGGTACATGGAGGAGACACCGGCGGGGGAAGCGTGCCGGTGTGCTAGTGAAGCTATGTCAGTGGGGATTTAGAACCCATCAATTCACCTGCCAAACCTCCGTTAAATGCCAAACAAAATGGATGAACTGATACTTATTAACGGAACAAACAAAGACTTTGCATGCACTCTGTTTTACCGAAATTTCACTCAGTCCAGACTCAATCCCGAAAAGCGGATTACTTCTCTCTGGATTCCACCTACACCGAGCGGATCGTGTAACGGAGCTATCAGGTGAAATAAAAGGCGGCAGAATCTGCTTTTACATTAAGGAACGTTGGTGTACAGATGTCACAGTGTTGAATAAATACTGTAGCCCAAACTTGGAATCACTGTTCATAAACTTTAAACCCTTTTATTCACCGCGGGAAATTTCCTCATTTATTTTGATCAGAGTTTACATCCCAGCGGGCCAAGGTGAGTGGAATTTTCCAATGCATCAACCCAGTCACAGGCACCTCAAGTGCCTCAGTGAGATCCCTCAGTAAATACAGAATTATATTTAAGGATTAGTTATTAGTAATATAACACATCTAGGCTGTACATTACAGAGGTGTGTGTCTCAGGCCTCACCTGGTTCCATAAGGCCAGTTGTCTTTCACTCATGCGACTAAAGCCAGTAGTGAAGATGTTGCCATTAGCAAGAAAGATGGCCCTCATGGGCCGTGCACCCTCATGAGCTTTATCCTTCTCCTGTAAAATACACAGCAAAGAGGTAAGAACAAACAACAGAGGTGCAATTAGTCATTACCACTAAGCTATACAAACTGTCATCCTCACTGTTTCCTGATTGTCAGGGGTTCATCTAAGGGTGGAGTAGTTCATTCACTTTCCAAAATACAGGCACAAACACTACCAAACAAAAATGCTATGGCTGTCAAAATTTACGCGTTAATAATGCGTTAAAACAAAAATTTTTTAACGGCACTAATTTTTTTTAATGAGCGATTGATGCAGCATGCATTTCTGTTTGACCATTTTTATTAAAAATATAAATAAATAAATATAAAAGGCGAAATTAAAACCATCAACACGACACATTTATTCACAACATCCTTTCTTTACTCAGATATAAAAAAACATTATAAACTCCACCGAAAAATAGTTTTTAATCAATAAACATTTGTTTTGCTGATGGGCCAAGTCTCATCAAGCACCAAAAACTGTCATGATACACACATCCAACAATTTAAACTGTCTGTGTGAAAACACAGCAAAAGTTCTGTTTGGTGTCCTGATGATTTACGAAGGGCTGTCATAAAAGTTTATAATTGCTAAGAAAAAATAATGAAATGACAACAAACTTTCGACCTAAGCTTAGTCCTTCTCTACATATCCTCCACCTAAGGCGAAACACTTTTCCAAACGATGGATGAGCTGGTGGAGACATCGTTTTTTTAAACGCCTGCCACAAGATGGTTTCTTCAAGTGATGGAAGAGGAAAAATTCACTGGGTGGGAGGTTGGGGGAGTAGGGAATGAGGCAGAATTTCAGACCCCAAGTCACCTGCAAGTTTCACCGGTTCGTGAGCTGAATGGCCTGGCACATTCTCATCAATTAAGTGAGCCTTCGTGAGCATTCCATGATGCTTTGGTTTTGACCCTCTAGCGGTATTGTGCAAAACTATACTGCGGGTTTTATAAACAAGAAGAAATGGTCATTAACGTACTCATTTCCTGAGACATAATAGATGGAAGTACTTTTATTACATGCAGATAGAAGTGAACTTCCAGATGACGTAGCATCTCTGGATGGTCTTCCTGTCTTATTGTCTACAGCATTCAAAGACCTTGGTGTGATTATTGACCCTCGTCTGTCATTTAAGGCTCACATGAATAATATTACTGATATTACTATTTACTAA
Organism: Silurus aristotelis; assembly: GCF_946808225.1. Taxonomy (NCBI): domain Eukaryota; kingdom Metazoa; phylum Chordata; class Actinopteri; order Siluriformes; family Siluridae; genus Silurus; species Silurus aristotelis. Next base: position 11,201,463 of record NC_139599.1, on the reverse strand, counting down.
TATTACTAAATATTGCTGAAATTAGAAATATGATGTCATTACAGGATGCAGAAAAGTTAGTTGATGCTTTTGTTGCATCTAGATTAGTCTACTGTAATGCTTTACTGTCTGGGTGCTTGAGCAAGTGCATAAATAAGCTTCAGTTAGTCCAGAATGCAGCAACAAGAGTCCTTAACAGATCTAGAAAATATGACCACATCACCCCTATTTTAATCAGTCTACACTGGCTTACAATTATATCTTGTATTGACTATAAAATACTACTACTGGCTTATAAAACACAACAATCAAAGCCGCAGTATCTGAGTGAACTTCTTTACCATTATGATCTCTACGCCTACTTACATTAAAAGATGCAGACTATTTGTACCTTAAATAATGAAGACTACAGCAGGAATCAGATCTTTCTCTTATAAAGCCCCACAGTTATGAAACAGCCTTCCAATCAGTGTTCGGGACTCAGACACAGTCTCAGTGTTCAAGTGGAGGCTTAAAACATTTATTTGGTCAAGTCTTTTATCAGTACATTTTTCTTAGGTAAAGAAGCAGATCTGAAGGGATCATGGATATAGAGTGTTCGGTGAACTAGGATATTTGTATGCCGTCATGCCCTCACTCTCATGCGTTTGCTCAGGTTTGTTGACGGTGGTGTAGGATCTGCCCACTTCGTCTCGGCCTGCAACAGTCTGCTACACTGACTCAGGACTACAGTTTGCAATTAATCACCATCACTGCACACCTCAACATCATTTAGCTGTGATAACTGGACATTCAGTGCAACCCAGATGAGGATGGTTCCTTCTAAAGTCTGGTTCCTCTCAAGATTTTCTTATGCCATCTCAGGGAGTTTTTGCTTGCCACATTTGCTACTGAGTTGCTCATTAGGGACAAACTTACACTTATAAAGAACATCTTATTCATTCTTTCTTACCACATTATCTGTGTAAAGCTGCTTTGAGACAATTTCCATTGTTAAAAGTGCTATACAAATAAAAATTAATTGAATGAATAATAAACATACATTTGCATCCATATTTGTCCATGTAAATGATTAGAGTATTAAAAACTTGAAATGTATTAATTTAAAATACATTTAGAACAGGTAAAAATATGCGATTAAGTTGCAATTTATCGTGAGTTATCTAATGACAAATCATGCGATTAATCAGGATTAAATATTTTAATCGATTGACAGCCCTAGAAAATACACAATAAAAAATTTAAATAATGTACACTGTATGGTAGAATTCCAAGTACAAGGAAAATAAGAATTTGTACTATTATTCTTAAAAGTATATTATACTGCCTAATATATACCTAATATCAACATGATCTGTGTGCTACTAACTGCGATAATCTTGGCCTTGCGTGGGTCAATGACGCGCACTTTCTTGTCTTTGCATGCAGTGCAGATAAGGCTGCCATTGTGGTTCCAGCACACGCTGAAGATCATGTCTGGGTGCATGTCATCCAGTGTGATGAGTGCCTCACCCGTGCCCACATTCCAGATAAAAATCACATTGTCACCTCCTAAACAAAGAAAAAAAATGGTTTTAGCACATTTTAAGAGTACATGGAAAACTTATCATCCTCCTTAAAATTTCATTAACATGTAGCAATAAAATGTTTACTAATAGGTCTATGTTCTTGATCAGAATTGATGGAATTCAACACTTTAGCTAAGATTTTCAAAAATATTGCACTGTTTTTTTATTTAACTTTTCAGCAGGCAGTGCAGCCTGCATGATAATATCCAATGAAGCCTATGACACAGATCTAACAAACCCCCAGTGATATCCATGGGTTTTTGGCTTCTTATTATAAATCTTACAAGTGGGATGAAAGATTGGTCAAGAGTCCTCAATGGACAATGGGCATTAAATGTGTCATTTTGAGCCACAACCAAACACACATTTCACTAAATGGTATGAGCTGGTGCGTTTCTGCAAAGAAATTAAAACATATTATTGTTTCTTGGACTGTGAGGTAAACTAAACCTTGCAAATAGGAATAAACATGACTGACATTTTAAACTTAAACATATCAGTGCTAGTCATCTTTCACTTGCATTAGTGGTGACATTTTTTAAAACTGCTAACTGTAAGCAAAGATTTCTGTATGATTACTTGCATTCATTGTCAAGTATGAGTTCATAAATGGACAGCAAAACTGGGGAAGTTGAGTAAGAAACCCAAAGCTGAGCACAATGTTTTTCAATTGTTTGGATAAAGAGAGTGACAATGATGATAACTGGATTACTGGACAAGATGGTCTAACTGGGTAAGAAACATTTGGTGGCAAATTATGAGGGCAGGTGAGCCCTCATTCTCTCCTCTTTCCCATGCTTCTCCCATCCTTCTCCAGTCCTTGCTCTTTGGAAACAAACAGCAATCCCCCAAGACTTTTCACCACTGATCATTGATTTTCTCTTCTCCCTTTTTCAACCCCCCCATGTCTGTTATTGCTACCATTAGGTGAGTGATCCCAGAGTTACAGTCACGAAAGGGGAAGCATGGGGTGGTTTGCTGATGCTGGGGGAACCTAGGCATTTTCACGTGATTGAGGTGGACGTGGTAGATCGGATCCCTGATGTGCCACAGGCTGCCCCTAATATAACACAGACATTGAATAAGGCGGAACACACCATGCATTTGTAGATTAAGACCTCAATCCACACAATCCATCTCTATTTAATTCAAGGGTATAAAACATACTACTAAGCCAGCAGTTAGTCCCCACCTCCCTCATTGACGCAGCACATAAATGAAAAGATGACATAGTAGTTGGTCTTAAAGAGCCATAAAGCACTCTTCTGTGTGATCTCCTGCATTCGGATTCCAAAAGAGGTCCTGACTGATCGGGACACTGCTTTCATATCACGAACATTGCATGAACTTTACGAATTACATTAAATCAATCCACACAAGCATGTACCATCTACAAACAGATAGACGGGTGACACGGCTTAAACAAATGGTCAAAAACATGAGACATAAGATCGTTCAGGTATAGTGGTTTGTGCCCCTGTTGTTTGCAGTTGGAGAGGTTTTGCAAGCACCCAAAGGGAGTTTCCCTATTTTAACTATTATACAGGCATAAACCTTTTGGCATCCTAGATGTCATTAAAGAAAATTGTGAGAAAGGACCTCCCAAGAACAAAATTTAACAAAATTCACATAACACAGGAAAATTTGCATCCGGCCCAAGAACAGCAGCCCTGACTGTATAACAGGGGTACTCTGCTATGGGAATTTACATTGGAAGACAAAGTTCTCATTTTAAACCTACGTGGAGTTCAAAATTACTCACAAAGTAGCATGGACCCTTTAGGGTCACAAGGCCAGTTTGAGAGGTTGATTACTTTAATATACCACATTATCTGTGGTATATTATCTGTAACCCTAGACTCAGCCAGATGTGGTGGTATGCAGCCACCCATACCAGCTACTCAAACACAAGAAAAGGGTGGTTTAGGATTAATTTAAGACTATGCTCAACATGGGGGTCATTGGATATGAACAAAAATTAACAAAAAACAACACAGTGGATTCACATTCATTATTATATTCAGAAAATACCAATTTTTATGCCATAATTTTATAATTTTTTATACATTTTTTTGTATTCATCCATTACACCTTAAAGGCCGGTCTGTAAAAATATTGTCCGACATTAAACCAGTCCGTGAAAATATTGTCCGACATTAATCCGGTCCGTGGCGCAAAAAAGATTGTGGACCACTGATTTATAGTAATAACTGGCAGCAGCCTTTAAAACACCTAAAAATGGGCCGGAAAATCTTGAGGACTGCAGCATTCACAGCAAAAAGCAAAAGTCTGCAACCGGGTAGGTGGAAGTACAGTATTTGGGATTTGACTTGTGTGCATCCCCAAATTATTAAGAGATTAAACCCAAGACCCAATGGAGGTGGCTGGCTATTAGTGTATGTTTGTGCCTAGTGCTTCTGACTGATTTGACCAATAAGGGAGTGCCAGATCCAATCCAGAAGACAGTCATGCCAGTAGGTTTTCACTCAGGTAAAAGGTGTATCAGGCCCCTTTTACATTGTCCTACCTTCTCTCTTTCTTTTGTTTTATAGATTGTATCAAAGAGCAAATGTCTATTTTTAATAATGGACATTCATTTCCTCTCATGCAAAATGGGAAGACAGCTGGAGACCTGACAGCAACCCAGCCTAAGTCAGCTGGTTGGGTATGCAGCAGCAGTGGTGTGGTAAAGTAACAGATTTTAATAGAGGGCAGAGATGGAGGAAACAAGTAGTAAGGAGCACATACCTAAAGGCAAGGTAAAAAACGTATTAAATCAGGAAGTACAGATCTTTAATCTTTTTTAAGCAATGCCTTAAACTATTATTGCTATACTGAAAAGCATGTCAGTATAAGCGATTTAGTCAGTAAAGCGATTTCCCAAAGTCTGCTAGAAAGTTGCCTACCAGCACTCAGGAGGACATTCCGGACTGTGGGGTGCCATGTCACAATGCCAACCCGCTTGGAATGTCCCTCTAACACAACAACAGGCTCTGAGTGTGGAGCAGTAAGTCCATTCTCTGGGATCTGCCACACCTAAGAAAACAATAAAAAGTTAACTCTGCACAGTTTGGCTGGTGCTAGCAAAACTTTGTTCTTTGTTCATATTACACTCAAATAATAATTAAAAAAAAATCATACCATTATGGTACAATCTTCAGACCCACTGGCAATGACCTGATCATTGTGAGGACACCAGTCGATGTCAAGCACAGGGCCTGTGTGTCCACAGACAGTTGGATAGGTTTTATCGATACGACCTGTCTGCAAAAGAAGACAATAACAATTATATTCCAGCAAGCAGAGTTAAACTAAACAGAAAAATAACTTACAACATGCATAGCTAAGACAAAAAAGTTTGTGAATGTTTAAGATCAGAGCTATATTTATATATTGTCACAGTTCATAGCAAAGATCAGATAACAGACAAGCAGAAACAAGCAAGAATAATTCATGGAGAAGTAATCTAATAAGGAGCAAAGGGAAACAAAATAACACAGCATAGCAAGTTACTGGAATAATGTCTGCAATGGAGTAGTGAGGTGGAGGACCTAAGTGAAGAAGAGAGGTGGAACAACTTTAATTGAGAAAACAGGAAGTGAAGCAAAGCCCTCTGCAAAGCAACCACCTTTGTGAAACTTGGAAGCAGGCACTAGATCTGCCAAGCAGAATGGCTTAGGAATCTGGCACACAAGCTGAATAATACAAGGTCAAGAAGACAGATGGGATGTAACCTGCAGGACAACATCAGCCTTGAGGTCAGCAGGAGTTGTGATGACTACTTCCTCCATGATGCTCAGGAATCTGGCACACCAACTAAATAATAACAAAGTCAGGAAGTTAGATGGTGATGTAACTTGCAGGACAACATCAACCTTGAAGTCAGCAGGACTGTGATGACCACTTCCTCCATGATGCTGACTTCATGCTTGGTCTTGGTTTGAGAGGCTGCCTCATCAACCTTGTCATCTTCCCACAGAAGAGCTACTGAAAATTGCCAGAGTAGACAGGGCATGGCAGCTTTTTGCAATTAGGGCAGCACAATCGCACACTAGGCCAAAGTGGGGATGTATCCATCCAAACTAGACCATGGAGCAGTGGAAAAAGTGGTCTGGTCTGATGAATAAAAAAAAACATTTTCTGCATCATGTGGCGAGGTGTGGGTTGTTTGAATGAAAGATAAGCCAATAGAGGGAGTTTGACGCTCTGGGAAATGTTCTGCTGATAACCCTTGGGTCCTGGCATTTTTGTGGATGCTACTTTGACAAGTTCCACCTACATAAACATTGTTAATTGACATACAGTATAAATTGTTGACTTGACTCAATATAGCATCTGTGGGATATGTTGGATAAACTATGGATTATCTTTTGATAAAGGCCAATCCATGGATGTGTGTGTGAATGTGTATATGCAAGTTACCTTTTGAAGCGGAAGGACAATAAATGCTCCACCTCCACTGGCCTCCACAATAATGGCAACAAATTTGGGGTTGACAGCACAGAAGGCACTGTCCCAGGTGACTCGTGACACCCTGATGTCATCATAGCACTGATCATTTTTCACCGCCTGGCCAAAGACATGGCGAAACTTGCTCTGCCGTACCACACGTCTGATCATCTCTAAAGAAAAACAGATCAGAGATTCATTTAGCAGTCATTACTCTGGCTCACACTGGTTCTTCACATACTTTCTTTGGGCAAGAAAGTGCAAAATTGCCTTAAAATTTTTCCCGCAAAATGCTTAAGTGAGAAATTAGAAGCTTTGTCTTAAAAAGAGATGTCTCACTAGTTTAGGGGTGTCCAAAATCCCATGCGCATGCTTTACAATAAGAGGCACATGACCTTCAAGACAAACTTGACCTTCTGTTGTCAATTAGATGAAACTCCTGTTGTGGTAAATAAATAAATACTATATATATATATATATATATATATATATATATATATATATATATATATATATATATATATATATATATACACATACACACACATACACACTGGCGATCAAAATTAGAGAACAATTTACAGTGAGGAAAATAAGTATTTGAACACCCTGCTATTTTGCAAGTTCTTCCACTTAGAAATCATGGAGGGGTCTGAAATTGTTATCGTAGGTGCATGTCTACTGTGAGAGACATAACCTAAAAAAAAAAATCCAGAAATTACAATATATGATTTTTAAACTATTTATTTGTATGATACAGCTGCAAATAAGTATTTGAACACCTGTCTATCAGCTAGAATTCTGACCCTCAAAGACCTGTTAGTCTGCCTTTAAAATGTCCACCTCCACTACATTTATTATCCTAAATTAGATGCACTTGTTTGAGGTCGTTAGCTGCATAAAGACACCTGTCCACCCCATACAATCAGTAAGAATCCAACTACTAACATGGCCAAGACCAAAGAGCTGTCCAAAGACACTAGAGACAAAATTGTACACCTCCACAAGGCTGGAAAGGGCTACGGGGAAATTGCCAAGCAGCTTGGTGAAAAAAGGTCCACTGTTAGAGCAATCATTAGAAAATGGAAGAAGCTAAACATGACTGTCAATCTCCCTCGGACTGGGGCTCCATGCAAGATCTCACCTCGTGGGGTCTCAATGGTCCTAAGGAAGGTGAGAAATCAGCCCAGAACTAGACGGGAGGAGCTGGTCCATGACCTGAAAAGAGCTGGGACCACCGTTTCCAAGGTTACTGTTGGTAATACACTAAGACGTCATGGTTTGAAATCATGCATGGCACGGAAGGTTCCCCTGCTTAAACCAGCACATGTGCAGGCACGTCTTAAGTTTGCCAATGACCATTTGGATGATCCAGAGAAGTCATTGGAGAAAGTCATGTGGTCAGATGAGACCAAAATAGAACTTTTGGGTCATAATTCCACTAAACATGTTTGGAGGAAGAAGAATGATAAGTACCATCCCAAGAACACCATCCCTACTGTGAAGCATGGGGGTGGTAGCATCATGCTTTGGGGGTGTTTTTCTGCACATGGGACAGGGCGACTGCACTGTATTAAGGAGAGGATGACCGGGGCCATGTATTGCGAGATTTTGGGGAACAACCTCCTTCCCTCAGTTAGAGCATTGAAGATGGGTCGAGGCTGGGTCTTCCAACATGACAATGACCCGAAGCACACAGCCAGGATAACCAAGGAGTGGCTCTGTAAGAAGCATATCAAGGTTCTGGCGTGGCCTAGCCAGTCTCCAGACCTAAACCCAATAGAGAATCTTTGGAGGGAGCTCAAACTCCGTGTTTCTCAGCGACAGGCCAGAAACCTGACTGATCTAGAGAAGATCTGTGTGGAGGAGTGGGCTAAAATCCCTCCTGCAGTGTGTGCAAACCTGGTAAAAAAATACAGGAAACGTTTGACCTCTGTAATTGCAATCAAACAAATATTAACATTGACTTTCTCAGGTGTTCAAATACTTATTTGCAGCTGTATCATACAAATAAATAGTTAAAAAATCATATATTGTGATTTCTGGATTTCTTTTTTTTTTAGATTATGTCTCTCACAGTGGACATGCACCTACGATGACAATTTCAGACCCCTCCATGATTTCTAAGTGGGAGAACTTGCAAAATAGTAGGGTGTTCAAATACTTATTTTCCTCACTGTATAAACAATTGAATAATTCTGAAATAATGAGTTTTTGTCCTGTCTATACCATGCTACCAGAACACCTTTTCCACAAATTAACTAAGGCATTTAAAAAAAAAAAAAAAAATTATTTTGCAGAAAACACACTGATCAAAATTAGAGAACACTTTCAGATACCTCCCAGTTATTGGTGTTAATCTGGTACCTGGTGCTAATTTCCTTGATAATCTGTCAACCCCTATTTAACTGGCAGCCTACCTTCCAGTTTCACTGACTCTTCAGGATGGTGGGCCGTTCTAAAGTGACTGAAAGCCTCCGGCAGCAGGTTGTCCAGATGAAGGCCAAAGGGATGACCCTATCAGCCATAGCAAGACAAGTTGGTCGTTCCAAATCTGTGATTTCAAGAATATTGAATCTTTACAACATCACAAACTCATGCAAATCCGCCAAAAAGGCTGGTCGTCTCCGGAAGACAAATAAAAGAGAGGACAGGATACTGCGGAGGATCTCAATGGGTAATCGTTTCCACACTGCAGCTGGAGTTGCTCACTAGTTCAGCGCTGAACAGGGTAAGGATCTGTCTCGTCATACAGCGTCTCAATGTTTAAGAGCATTTGGACTGAAAGCCCACTTTGCAGTGACCAAACCTCTTATTAGCAGAAAAAATCAAAAGGCTAGACTAAGCATGTTGTGTGGACAGAGGAGAACTGCTCCAAAGTTCACTTCAGTGATGAAAGCAAGTTTAATTTATTTGGGTCTGATGGGAAACATTATGTTCGGCGACAAACTGGAGAAAGACTGAACCCAAAGTGTGTAAAGAAGTCAGTGAAAAGTGGAGGAGGACGTGTCATGGTTTGGGGCATGTTTTCTACAGCAGGAGTTGGGCCTCTTATACAGTTACATGGCAGAGTGAATGCAAATGTTTATCAGAACCTTCTTCAACAACATATGGTTCCTTCCCTGCGTTCATCACTCAATCAGCCCGCAGTGTTCATGCAGGACAATGCTCCATGTCACACAGCAAAAACGGGTAAAGCAGTTCCTTAAAACTGAAAACATTGAAATAATGACATGGCCTGCCCAGAGTCCTGATCTCAACCCAATAGAGAACCTCTGGAAAATCCTTGGCGACAAAGTTATGGCCAAGAAACCCACTACAGTCACTGAACTGTTGAGGAGACTGGAAGAAGAGTGGACCAAAATCACACCAAAACAGTGTGAGAGACTAGTGCTGTCCTGTGGCCGCAGATGTGCTGAAGTCATTCAGAGCAGAGGCCTGTACACTTCCTACTAATTGCTGACTGTTGTAACCTTCAGAAAATTTTGTTGTAATCTTTTTCCATGCTACAGTCATTGTTGTTCTCTAATTTTGATCAGTGTGTTTTCTGCAAAATAATGTTTTTTTTTTTTTTTTAATGCCTTGGTTATTTTGTGGAAAAGGTGTTCTGGTAGCATGGTATAATTGTTTATAAATTGTTCACTAATTTTGATCGCCTATATATATATATATATATATATATATATATATATATATATATATATATATATATATATATATATATATATAAATAAGGGCTGGGACGATTCACTAATCTGGCGATTCAATACATATTGCGATTCTGTAGCTATTGCGATTCATTGTTTAAATTGTGATTTTTGTTTGCTTAGATTAGATTAGATAATGCACACACATACATAGTGCATAAAGAACCTTGAACCATAAAACTTTCAAGTACCAAAAACTTGAATATAATATTCAAATGTGCAACAAAATAACTGTTCCAATATCCAACTCAGTCAAGGTGCTAATATCCTCTCTCTTCCTCACCTCAGGTAAACAGTGCAGCTGTTACTGCAGCCTGTTGCTCCCATGTCATAGGCATTATTCCATCTCATTGAAACGTCTGTTTGACGTTTCAAAAAGTTTTCGAAAAGTTTGTGCACAGGGAGCTCCAGTAACTTTTGTTTTTCCTGCAAAACATGAAGTCCTGCAGCACTTCTATGGAAATATCCAGTGATGCGTCGTACTTGTCCGAGTAACTTCGCGACAGCGGGCAGCTTCAGTGCGCGCTGTGAGGCCAGATTGAGAATGTGCGCGTCGCACTTAGTATGGAGAAAGCCGGATAATTGGGCAACGATAACCATATTAGACTCAATGTCTGTGAGTAAAGCAGGGTCTTTATCCGTTAAACAATTCTCAAAGAGGTTTACTCCCCTGCCTCTGCCATGGTTTTCTCGCGCCAGCTTAAAACGGATACGACTTCATCAAATACAGACAACAACAAAATCGCCCTCTGTTGGAATAAAAGTGGTAACGTCTTCCCACCACCTCTCTGTAAAAGTAAAATAATTAAATATATATCAATTCTGAGGTAAACAAAGCGATCTCAAAATCGTTTTAAAAAGAAGCACGATAGTTTGGTAAATCAATTTTTTCTCCCACCCCTAATATATGTATATATGTAAACTCTTGAAGCAAGACATAAAATGCTAAAAAATCTGTAACGTTTTCAGGCATCCGCAAAACAAATCTTAGTGAGTATCCACAGTCACACTGTGCTAACCCTAGTTTAGATTTTTATACCCCTGGCATTGTTGTGTTTGTTTTCAAGTTTACTAATAAAAAAAAATGCGGTCAAAGTGTGAGGTAAAAGCTAAACAAACTTGCAGTCAGCCACGTTTTTAAACCCGGACCCATGCTGGCCGAGCGAGATCCTGAGGGAGAACAAAGGATGCGACCTGTACCAGCGTCCGCGAGGGAAACAAGCCGGCTTCAGGAACAGGCTGAGGGCACGCACACACCACGCTCCCTTACCTAGTATCCTGTTAGCCAACGTCCAGTCACTGGAGAACAAGCTTGATGACCTCAGGGCAAGGGTCAAGTTCCAGATGGACATTCGGGACTACAACCTTCTCTGCTTCACCAAGACATGGCTAAACCCAGCGGTACCGGACCACGCCATCCAGCCGGCCGAGTTTTTCTCGGTTTACCGCATGGACAGAACACTGGAGTCGGGGAAGTCAAGAGGAGGTGGAGTGTGTCTGATGGTGAACAACCACTAGTGCGACAGTGCGATCATCGTTCCTCCTTCACACTCCTGCACACCAAACCTGGAACTACTGATCATCAAATGTCTGCCCTTTTATCTACCTCAGGAAATCAGCTCGGTTATAGTCAGTGCCGTTTATATCCCACCTTAAGCGGACACAGACACTGCTTTACAGGACTTACACGAGACAATAACTCTTCACCAAACACAGCATCGGGACGCTGCGCTCATTGTGGTAGGAGATTTTAACAGTGCCAACCTCAAACGCGCACTACCGAACTTTATTCAGCACATCACCTGCCCCACCAGAGCGAAAGGACACTGGACCACTGTTACACAACACTAAAGAACAGCTACAAGGCACAATCACGTCCACCGTTTGGGAAATCGGACCATGCCGCCATCTTCCTTATGCCTGTTTACAAACAAAGGGTGAAACAGGAAGCTCAGGTTCAGAGGGAGGTCGCGTGCTGGACTGACCAATTGGTAGCCGCTCTGCAGGACGCTTCGGATGACGCAGACTGGGACATGTTCAGGCACAGCTCTGATGACATCAACATGTTTACGGAAGTGGTTGTGGGATTCATCGGGAAACTAGCAGATGATACGGTGCAAAAAAACACTACCAGAACATTTCCCAACCAGAAGCCGTGGGTGGATAAAACCATCCGCGACGCTCTGAGATCCCGCTCCGCTGCCTACAACATGGGGCTCCCCACCGGGGACATTGATGAGTACAAGGCTGCATCTTACAGTGTTCGCAGAGCGGTGAAGGATGCAAAGTGGCACTACGGAAGGAAACTAGAGTCATGGTTTCAACATGGTGGTTCTAGGAGCCTGTGGCAGGGACTAAGAACAATCACGGACTATAGAACACCATCTTCTAGAATGGTGAATGCGGACGCTTCTCTGGCAGACGAGCTAAACACCTTTTACGCTCGCTTCGAGGCTGCAGCTAACCACGCTAGCGGCACAACCAGCGTGCACGCCGAGAGAGTCGGAGAGGTACACACGTTCACCATCTCGGAGCATATATATATATATATATATATATATATATATATATATATATATATATTTATATTTATATCTTTATATATTCTTATATTCCCTTACGAGGGAAATATCAAGGTCCGTGACGTCGGAGTGACGTGGGGCCGCCTTCCCGTGGGCTCACCACCTGCAGGAGGGACCGTAAGGGACGGTGCTGTGTGAATTGGGCAGCAGTCGAAGGCGGGGGCCTGCTTAGACTGCTGTCCCCGCGACCCGGATTACGGATAAGCGGGAGAAAATGAATGAATGAATGAATGAATGAATATTCTTATATTTTATTTTATATAGTTTTTATACTTTATTTATCAGTCTTCTTTTTCTTTGTATTATTTTTCTCCCCATCCTATTCCCTCATGCCGGACCGTCGTAATAAGCATTTTACTGCATGTCGTACCCTGTATGTATGTGACAAATTTGATTTGATTTGATTTGATATGTTCCAGAGGGACATAAAAAGTATTGCATCTGGTAATTGCACGTGTGCTCACACTGTACCAAATATGTGTACCGTTACTCCCCTAATATTTTAGCTGAAAGAAGAATATATATAAGTTCTTCTTCTTTTGGCTTCTCCCATTTGGGGTCGCCACAGCGGATCATCCATCTCCATACACCCCCTGTCCTCTATATCTGCCTCTTTCAAACCGACTACCTGCATGTCTTCCCTCACCACATCCATGAACCTCCTCTTTCACGGATAGACCAAGCGTCAGAAACCGGGAGTAACACAGAATGTTCTTCATAGTCCAAACATACACACACAAACAAGAGTTTTAGATGTGACTGAAGCAAATGGTACACTTAACTGAGTGCTCCCTGCGAAGAGTAGCCAGGAGCATGGAAGCACAGGGAACAGAGCAGTAGGTAGTCCGGAATAATCTATGGTAGTAACCTGTAAATCAGACAGTCAGTGAAGGGGAATAGGGACCTTATAAAGGGGACAGGTATGTGGAGGACCGATGTAGGTGATTTTGTAGGAGGGAGAGGCTGAGCGAGAGTGTTGAGTGAAGGAGAGAGGCGTGGACGCCTACGTCCACAGTGTGCGAGACGGTTAGGATGATTGAGGTGTTGATTTCGATTGAGGTGCTGGGTCCAAGACGTCTTGTCTGAGAACCAATGAGCGTTCTTCTGTTCCATACCCCTCCTTCCTACAGGGCAGTTCGGAGGCACAGATCTCGGGTAGAGAGCCACACCTGGTCTCCTGGTTGGTAAAGAGGTGCCTCCGATGTGGTTCTGAGGGCTCTTTGGAGCTGGGTATGTGCCAAACTTCCATACTTGCACGCTCCTAATTGCAGCTCTCACGTCCTCCTTACTAATCCTATCCACTTCTTGCTTCACCATCTCCACATCATCCAACTCTCACTCATTTTCCTCATTAATCAGCTGCTCAAAATACTCCCTCCATCTTCTCAACACACTCTCCTCACTAGTCAACACATTTCCATCTGCACCCTTTATTGCTCTAACTTGCAGCACATCCTTCCCAGCTCGGTCCCTCTGCCTGGCCAATTCATACAAATACTTTTCTCCTTCCTTAGTGTCCAACTTCTCATACAGCTCCTCATATGCATTTTCCTTGGCTTTCGCCACATCTCTGTTAACCTGGTGCTGCATCTACTTGTACTCCTGCCTACTTTTCTCATCTCTCTGATAATCCCAATCCTGTTTCACCAACCTCTTCCTCCTGATGCTTTCATGTACCCCCCTTATTCCACCACCATGTCTCTTTGTCTTCATTTCTATTTCCTTCAGTTTCCATTATCTCATTCTTCTTTGTCCTCACACTCCTCCTCTTCTTCTTTACCTCCAAAGCCATCCTACAGACAACCATTTGATGCTGTCTAGCTACACTGTCCCCTGCCAACACCTTGAACATAGTCCACCTGTGTGCACCTTCCTCCACTCTTATAAGTCAGTCAACTCTCATAACACTATGATCCTCCTTCCTCTTAAAATTAGTATTCACCGCTGCCATTTCCAAGGGCTGGGCGATAAATCGATTTTATCGATTAACTCTACTGTGTAGTTTACATCGATCTGTTTTAATAAAATTCGGGTTTCTCTTTAATGTCCACCGACGCTCCCTTCTGGGCTTCCATAGTTTCGAACGAACTCAGCCCTCCACCCGTGCGTTTGCAATAGAGAGACACAAACAACATGGCAGCGAGCAGAAGAACACGTTCCCAAGAAAGGCACAGTGTCATCTGTAATTTGGAATTGGTTCAGTTTTGTTGCGTCAGACGCAGCACAAACAACACCCCACTGCAAAGTGTGTTTGAAGGCTGTTGCAAGCAAAGGTAGCAGTACCACCAATTTACTGCAGCACCTCAAACAGAAGCATGCTGTCAAGTGGGAAAGATGTAGGGCTCTAGGAAATGAACAAGACAGCAGCAGCACAAGACTGCGGTTAAGCCAGCCGCAACTTGAAAATACATGGTTAAGCAGCCGCACTTTGTTTAGTGTTGCGCGTCTAATCGTACACTTACGGTATGGTGGTGGGAGCGGTCAAAATACATGTAAAGACGCTTCAGAACCGCGTTTCCGTTAAGAAACATAAAAGAACTCAGTGCTTGTTTCAGGCTATTGCTCATCGCTAGTGGAGTTTGTGACTGTTAGATGTAGACCATTTCATTTACCACGGGGATTCACCACTGTTTTCATTGTCGGAGTGTTCATTCTTCCCAGCGCTAATGCTAATGAGGCACTGAGTGAACTCTACGGGGCTATTAGCGACCTGCAGAATGCTCACCCCGATGGATTGTTTATTATCGCCGCAGATTTCAACCATGTGAATCTCAGGACTGTGCTCCCTAAACTCCATCAGCATGTGTACTTTGCAACGAGAGGAGCGAACATGCTGGATCTTGTTTACACAAACATCCCCAGCACGTATCGTGCGGAGCCCCGCCCCCATCTCGGCTGCTCAGACCACAGCTCTGTTATGTTAATTCCAGCATACAGTCCACTCGTCAGACACTCTAAACCAGTTCTGAAACAGGTGAAAATCTGGCCAGAAGGAGCTACTTCTGCTCTTCAGGACTGTTTTGAGTGCACTGACTGAGACATGTTTAGAGAGGCTGCAACCAACGGCGACTTGGAGAAGTACACATCATCAGTGACCAGCTACATCAGCAAGTGCGTTGATGATGTGACCACCTCCAAGACCATCTACAACTACATGCTCCAACCAAGTCGTGGATGACTGCAAATGTGCGTGTGCTGTTGAAACAAAGAGACTTTCAGAACAGGGGACAAGACGGCCTTGAAAACAGCAAGGGCCAAACTGTCCCATGCCATCAGAAAGGCTAAGCACGCACACGCAAAGAAAATCCACGACCACTTCCAGGACAGCGGAGACACCCGGCGCATGTGGCAGGGCATCCAGGCGATCACTAACTACAAGACAACATCACCTGCTTGTGACCGTGATGCCTCCCTCCCAGATGCGCTGAACGACTTCTACGCCCGTTTAGAGGTACAGAACAACGTGAAGGCGAGGAAGACCTTCCCTCCTCCCACTGACCAGGTGCTCTGTCTAACCACATTTGAAGTGAGGAAAACTTTATGCAGAGTTAACCTACGGAAGTCTGCTGGACCTGACAACATTTCTGGCAGAGTGCTCAGGGAATGTGCAGAACAGCTAGCAGATGTCTTCAATGACATCTTCAACTCCCTGAGCAGCAAGGTTGTTCCCACGTGCCTCAAGACAACGACCCTTGTTCCCGTGCCGAAGAAATCTACTGTCTTCTGCCTCAATGACAATCGTCCCGTCGCGCTCACACCCATCGAGATCAAGTGCTTCGAGAGGCTCGTCATGAGGCACATTAAGACCCAGCTTCCACACTCCCTGGACCCCATGTAGTTTGTGTATCGTCTAAACCATTCCACGGACGATGCCATCTCCACAACCCCCATCTGGCCCTCACCCACCTGGACAACAAGGACTCATATGTACGAATGCTATTCATTGACTTTAGCTCAGCATTTAACACAATCATTCCTCAGCACCTGATTGAGAAGTTGAGCCTACTGGGCCTGAACGCCTCTCTCTGCAACTGGATACTGGACTTCCTGACTGGGAGACCTCAGTCAGTCCGGATCGGGAACAGCATCTCCAGCACCACCACACTGAGCACTGGGGCCCCTCAAGGCTGTGTGCTCAGCCCACCGCTGTTCACTCTACTGACTCACGCCTGTGTAGCAATGCACAGCTCCAACCACATCGTCAAGTTTGCCGATGACACGAACGTGGTGGGTCTAATCAGCAAGAACGCCGAATCAACCTACAGAGAGGAGGTGAAACAGCTAACTGCCTGGTGTGGAGCAAACAACCTGTCTCTGAACGTGACAAAATCAAAGAGATGGTTGTAGACTTCAGTAGAGCACAGAGCGACCAATCTCCACTGATTATTGATGGATCCTCATTGGAGATTGTCAAGAGCACCAAATTCCTTGGTGTTCATCTGGCAGACAACCTCACCTGGTCCCTCAACACCAGCTCCATCACGAAGAAAGCCCAGCAGCGTCTCTACTTCCTGAGAAGGTTGAGGAAAGCCCATCTCCATCCCCCATCCTGACCATGTTCTACAGAGGGACCATTTAGAGCATCTTGAGCAGCTGCATCACTGCCTGGTTTGGGAACTGCACTGTCTCGGATCGCAAGACCATACAGAGGATAGTAAGGACAGCTGAGAAGATCATCAGAGTCTCTCTCCCCTCTATTATGCACATTTACACCACAATGCTGCATTTGCAAAGCACACAGCATTGTGGACGACCACACACACCCGTCACACACACTTTTCACTCTCCTGCCATCAGGAAAACGGTTCCGAAGCATTTGGGCCGCCACATCAAGACAGACACAAAATCAACATTTGTATTGTTTTTAATGATATTTGCAGAAGGTAGTTAGACATACCATGCTTTAAAACTCAATATAAAATATAATACATCGTTTTGACAATTAATTTAATAATTTTATTTATAATTTAATAATATAACAATTTGATGATATATGCATAAACTAAATACAAACATTGAAAACAAGCATTTGAATGTAGTAAAGCCGCAGTAAATCACTTTTGAAAACGTAGGTTTACTGTTTACTGTAAGAGAATGAAACAGAGAAACGCAACAATCTAACAGGCTTGATTAAAAAATAATAAAATATGCATTTGCGTACAAATGCATAAACATTCGCTGAAAACTACAACAGTGACTAAAAATATAATTGTTTGATGCTCCTGTTATTTGCTGCTTTTTTTGCAAGCGGCCGTGTTGTCTTGCTGTCACACTAACCCGTAACTTGAGCAGCCCAACTAATCGATGATGACATTCGTTGTGTACGAATCAATTAGTTTTTTCACGTGTCTGTAATTTACTCAAGTATTTTCATTTGGGGAGACCTAATTGGAGAAGCCGAAAGAAAGTTTTATTTTCATTGGGGGAGACTTTTTCTTTAATTTCCCTACATTTCTACAAGTCCAATACCTTACTTTTTACTCAACTACATTCCGCAAAATCAGTCTTTCCTTTCCTTAATTTATGAGTGGATAAAAACGTATCTGGTCAAGTAAACAGCAAGCCACCAATCAGGGTAGAGCATGCGCTCTGTTTTAAACTTGTTTTGATTGCTGCTTGGCTGTGGCGGATTTAGTGGCACGAGGTGTTAAGGCAAAAAAAATATTTTATTGTTTTTTTCCCCGCTCAATTACACACAGTCGCGTCAATTATTATATCATGTCATGGTCAAGAAACCTGGTCGGAACTGGGAATGTGTGCCCACCGACTGAAGAAGTTCCCTCACTCATACACTCAGAAAGGTAGGTGGGGGTTGGATGACATCACGTCAGTAAGGAGAACTGAATCCAAATTAAAATTATGGATGACAAAAAAGGTCTAAACCATCAGGAACCCAATTCAGGAAAAATAGGAAAGAAGTAGGGGGAAATGTGCAAAAGATAAAGGTGTGTATGCAGCTCTATCACTCATCTCGTTATGAGAAAAGTATAGGCTAATGCATTTAATGAAATATTTTAACTGTATATGCTGTGTTGCCTGCTGTGCTTTTACTCATAGGGCAACAATGTTTATTTTAGCTGCATAACATTATAATTTATAGTATGTGGTTTATCATAATGTGTGTAGCTACAAAACAAATCCACCCTCACTAGTCTAGTTGGATTGAAGTTAAACAGCACTTATTGGTTTGGTTCCCTTTAAGTGAGGTGATGTCAAAGGTTTTCTCTGATTGTACTAAATATGTCCTGAACTGATTTCATTAAGGGAAATCTCCAGTGCAGCTTAAACGGCTCATTTATATGATATATAAAGATATAGAGGTTGTATGTATCTTATGGCTACAATTAGCCAAGAAGTTGGTTCTGAGTCACAATGACGTGTGTATTTAATTGTGCAATAAATGCATTTAGGGTGATAATTATACATAAAAGGGAGCTCTTAGAAATGTATCCAAATTTGTGGATTGCTCTGAGAATGTCTTACTCATCCAGTGATGGTAGCTGAAGCAGAAAGGAGCTTTTATATAAAAGTCATTCACACACCATTTTACACGCATGTTTTTCACTTATTAAAGACAAAACAAAAGGCAGAAACACTCACAAACAGAGGAAATGTAATTGATTTATATCAAGTATTAAAAAATAATTGTTAGTTTGTCCACTAAATGTTCAATCATGTTTTGATTCATTTAGGTACATTGATCATTTCAAATTCACCTTTTGTGGCATTTATTACTTTGCTCGCACACACACAGTGGTTCCTGTATTTCTGTTTTAGGCTTATCTTTTGCAGGCTAAACATGACCTTGTGGAGTTGTCTCTCCTAACTTTCTTTTCTGTTCACACACATACACACTAGGGATGCACCGAAATGAAAATTCTGGGCCGAAACCGAAACAGAGGAAAGCAAGGCCGAAAACCGAAACACCGAAAGAAATTATGCCAATTATTATTACCATTGCATTTATGTCTATGACTGTGTACTAAACTTACTAAAATCAAGGCATTTCAATTGCATAAATTAAATATTAAAGTTTCAAAGAATAAATCAATTACAAATTATGCAAATATTTATTTATAGCACATTGCAACAGGATAAAATAAACAATTAAAACTTAAATGTTTAACTTAAATGCACTCATGTGTACATTAAATAATAAATTGTAAAGTGCATTCAGAACAAGTGCAACTGCTTAAAGATACAATACAACACTATCACTGGGAAACTTCCTGCCTTTTCCAAAACGTCCGCCACAGACGGAGTGCGCGTGCTCGGAGGGGTTTTGCTTTTCTGTGCCGCGTTTCTCTCATATTCAGCATAGCGATCGGGATGTTTGGATTTCAGGTGATAAATTAAACCCGACGTGGAGAAAGTCTTTGCAGACGAAATTTCTGCATTACATGTTTTGCACATCGCTGTCCGTGGGTCTTTCTCAGATTTACTGAAACACGTCCACACCGCAGACATGTTGTTTTAGACAAGCACGTGCAGGCAGCGGTTTCTGTTTGCGTCATCACAACAAACTGTTTCGGCCGTGTTTTTTCGGTGATCAAAGTCTTTCGGCCGAAAACCAAAAATGCACTTTTGGGCCATTTTCGGCCGAAAATTTTCGGTGGCTGAATATTCGGTGCATCCCTAATACACACACATACCACAATAAACTTTAGAACTTCTCTCTGAGAGCTGCCTCGTGTGTTTTCATTTAGACTTTCCCAAGCACTTGTAGGAGAGCAGAGATCGAGAGGAAAGGCTGAATTCTGGGGTATCCTGTCTATACGACAAAAGGTGATCCTGTCCAGGGGTCAGATGATGAGATAATTCCTTACATCATATAAACCCATATTTTTTTCACAATAGAAAATGGAAAATCTAAATTCTTAAACTGAGAAAATGTACCATCTTCAGAAAAAAAAGGTCATTTCGGATTTGACTGCTGCAAGTCTCAAAAAAGGTTGGCATGGGGATACAAACGTCTTGAAAAAGTAAGTGTGATTGTTTCTCCAACTCAAATTTTATTCTGCTACTAATTAGGGTCATTGACAACAGGTTAGTAAGACGACTGGGTATAAACAGTCATGATTCTTTAATGGAAATTACTGCATGGGCTCATTAACAGCTCCAGAAATCATTGTCTATGAACACAGTTTGCCTCTTCATCCACAAACCTAGGTTAAATCTCTATCAAGTCAAGAAGCTTGTATTGTCATTTCAACCCTATATAGCTGATGCAGTACACAGCGAAACATCCTCACCACATGAGGTGCATCGTGTGCAACCTGGTGCAAACAGTGCAAGACAGACAGTGCAAAGACAACACAAGACAGTGTAGGACAAATACACAAAACACACAATCGCGCCGCCAGTATATTATACAGTACAGTGTGCAGAGAGAACTGAGTATAGGAGTGTACTTTTGAGTAAACAAAATTTAAACAAAGGGGTTTGTGCAAAATACCAATAGCAGTCAAAAGGATGTGCAAAAACAGCATGTAAACAGTTTGTAATAATGTAAATATCATATGGGTGGTGCTGAAGACATGGATGTGTGAAGTGAGTACGAGAATGCAAATAAGAAAGCATATGTGAATACGATCCAGAAATGCCACCATTCTTTCTGGGCCAAAGCTAATTTAAAATGTACAATGTATAGCAAATCTAAATTTTAATTTATTTTTTAAAAAACCATGTTCTCTGTACTAAAGATAAGCTCGTCTGGCTTGTAATCAGCGCTCAGTTCAAAAAGCCGCATCTCTTATGGTATTGAAGTGCATTAGTGCCTGTTCAAATGGCAGCTTGCACATTTGCAAAGGCTCCTTAAATACTAAATGGGATACAGGGGTTTTAGAGCAGCAAATGTTTACATCCAGAAAACGGCTTTTTCAGGGAAAGCCTTGCATATTTGAGCAGGACAATACTAACTGC
Organism: Silurus aristotelis; assembly: GCF_946808225.1. NCBI lineage: Eukaryota > Metazoa > Chordata > Actinopteri > Siluriformes > Siluridae > Silurus > Silurus aristotelis. The sequence goes on along the minus strand of NC_139599.1, from coordinate 11,180,256 downwards.
ATCCATTACAATAGCATAACTTTATAGTAGAAGAGTCCGAGTGCTGAACTGGTATGCCAGCAGTCTAGACCTTTCATTGGGTGCAAAATGAAAAGACAAATACAACAAAGGACACACATAACTGTTGAGCAGCTAAAGTCCTGCATCAGGCACATATGTGGACAACATTCCACTCCATAAACTTCAGCAACTGGTCTCCTCAGTCCCTAGATGTATATGGACAGAAGATGTGAGGCTACACAGTGGTAAACGTGGCCCTGTTCCAAATTCTTTGAGACCTGTTGCAGCCAACAAATTCAAAATGACGTTATTGTTTCCTTAAAATTTTTATATATTCTTGGTTTAAACATTTTATATGGGTTTTTTTGTTTGTTTGTTTTATAGTCAATAGAATATGGATATATGAGATTTGCAAATCATTGCAGTCTGTTTTTAATTACATTTACACAATGTCCCAACTTCTTTGCAATTTGGCTTTGTACCATTTTAAGGAAAAAATATAGGGGGAAAAAATGATATTTTAATTTTAAATTTGATGGCTGCAACACATCTCAAAAGGTTGGGACAGGGCCACTGTGTAGCATCCTCTCTTCTTTCAACAACAGTCTCTATACATCTGGAAACCGAGGAGTCCAGTTCCTGGAGATTTGGTTCAGGAATATTGTCCCAATTTTGTCCAATACAGAATTCTAGTGTCAGTCCTGAAATTTTTTGCAGAATAAAAGGCTGCAATGGCCAGGCAGATAATGTTGTAATCATTTGATAGATTTTATGTACTGTAGTTAAAGAAATATTTAAAGTCTTTACAATTGTAAGTTATGGGACATTATTCTGATTTTTTCCCACTATTTGTAAGCACAGTTTTTCACAGACAGTTAAACCTCTGCCAATCTTTCCTTCTGAGAGACTGTTTGTTTTTTTACCTATTCATGTAACTGATCTGATGCAATTTACCTAGTTAGTTGCGAAATGTTTTTCCAGCTGTTTCCTTTTAGTAACACTAAAATTCCTTTGTTGCCCTGTTCATTGTTCATTTGTAGATTATTGCATTCTGTTTTTATTGTGATTTTAAACAGTGTCCCAACTTTCTTGGAATTGGGATTATAGTTTCAGCTTCACATTTTTATCTAAAATTGTATACAATATATAACCATTTTCTTTCAAAGAATACTGAATTTAAAACGTAGCCCCTACAAAGATACATTTAAGATAAACCTTTAATGGCACAAATAAAAACTTTAGCTAACATTAGAAATAAGATGTAGTGAGCGCCACTAATATTGGTATATCTTATCTTATCTTATCTTATCATCACCCTTGTTAAATATAAGAAAAGGCAGGCTGCAAAGAATTTAAAAGCCACACCATATTTGACCTGAAGTACTTTTCCAGTTACATCTCTGGTGTTTATTACCTAAGAAATTCTATTAGAGTTTTATCTGATTATAAAACCAAAGCTTATAACAAGTTACAGTAGTGTCTGGCAAACTGAAAATGCTTGAGGTTTTGGATGAGAGTAGAGGATTTTTTCTAAAGCCCCTGCAAAAAAACTGTTGTAATGTCGGTGACATTGGATTGTAGTTTTGGAGACCGCAAAATGCAACTAACTTCTGCAGTTCTCTAGCTGTGTTTCTTGGAAAAACCTTGGCCACTCAAACATTTTCTTCACAGTGTGTTGGGGCAATGTAGACAAATTTCCTCTTCCAGAATGATTCATAAGGTTTTTAGTAAACTCTAACTTCTTAATTATTGCCCTGATGGTGGAAATTGGCATTATTAATGCTTTTGCTTTTTGATTTCATATAGCCACTTCCTATTTTGTGAAGCTCTTCAGTCTTATCCATTGTGATTAATAACTTTAAATTTGGCTAAACTTTGTTTACTCATACTTATACCTCTGTGAAACGGAAAGTCATGGTTGGAACTACTGTTTCTAGTCACCCAAGTGTAATAAAAAGTGTAAAATATTAATAGGAATATACTTAAAATATATTTTATTTATATTAATTCATAGAGGGTGCCAATATTTATGCCAGACATATTTAACAAAGATATAAAAGAAATAAATAAAAAACTTGTGATTGCATTTGTTTTTAGATCAAGACTTTTAAATTATAAAGACCATTTTTCCCTGCCTCTTTAGCTCATATTTACAAAGGGTGCCATATTGCAAATGAATGATCAAATACCAGAGCATTCATTTGCAATATGGCACCCTTTGTAAATATTAGTGGTCATATTTGTGGTTCATTTAAAATTTGTGGTAATTCTTGTGGTCATTTAAAAAATACCATAATTAAGCTTCGTAGCATTAGAGCTATGGAATAAGAGCTTTGCTCAGTTAGTTGAGTAGTTAAATGTAGCTAAATGTATTCAAGTACAATTGAAAAAAAAATTATATAAATACACTGCTTCAGTTAGCCTATGAATTAGTGGTAGTATTAAGTAAATTTTTAAATAAAATAAAAATATATTTACAGAATTCTGATATAAACGACACATTTCATCGACATGCCGGAAGATTTATAACCTCTAATAAAGCCTTGGTGAAATAATCCTACACCGCACGATTTCCAACACATCTGTTTAATCAATCTATATATGTCTGTGATAACCTGTAAATCTGCATTTGCCTCTGTAGAATAACGGACATATGCATTAATGAGTACCATGGCTCTTGTTTCACATCTAGTTTTCACTCAGTATCTTTCAGGTTCGTAACAATTCGCTTTATGGAAAGCGAAATTAAGAGAGGACATTTTTAAGTAAAACAAAAAAGACGAGTCTCAAAATATCCAATGAATGCATTGCAATTGACTGCTGGTTTTTTTTTTTTTGACCGCACGCCCTGAGTGAGTCTTACGGTCTTGCTATGAACAACAAATATATCCAAGCATTAGGAGTTCATTATTGTAAGAGATAATGCTTTTTGTGTAATGTTCCTGCGCGTTGGTTAGCCGACATTATTTTTTATTGTTAAATGCTAGCTTAGCTAATAATGCTATGCTACACCCGGCACGAGAAACGATAGCCGTTTTTAAAGTAGTCATATACAAAATGCATCCATAACTATGCAGAGGAAATAGAAATTATTGTTTTCCCTTGTGCACAAAATGCGGTTAATGCTTTGAATGCAAAGACCTGCTAGTCGTAACTGGAGATGATCATGTCCCGGTGCACATATGTTAAATCAACGATGGTTAAATAAACCGATCTTGTATTGCCAAACAAATTATAGTCTCTTACCTTTATACAAATTGTACTTGTTCTTAAGCAGGTAATCAAAACATGTATTTGTTCCCAGCACCCGATAATTCGATGTATTGCTGCTGGGTACAAAAGCTTCCCCCCTTCTCCGTTATTTGAATGAAATAGAGCAACGCCCTTTTTTGCTGCTCTACCCTTCCCCTCCTCCACAAGAGAATCACTACATCTCAGTCCTCATCCTCACACCTTTCGATGGCAAAAGCCATAGTATAGATGAATATGGTTAACTATAATGAAGCAGTAGGGCTATTAACAGCAAATACACACTAAGCAGATGATAAAATAGTTTCATCTATCAGATTCCTCTGTTTGTCTTTCTGGGGGAAGGGGCTATGCAAAACCACTTCAGAATTATTAAAAGTAATTAGTTAAAAAATGAATAACTAAAGTAATCAGAGTAACAAGTAATTAGATTAATTAATTAATCTTAAGTAATCCTTCATTGAAATGTAACCGAAGTAAGCAACTGAGTTCACAGCCTGTTTTAGCATTTGTCTTTTGCTGTACACTTCTTCACAACTAGGGACAATCTAACTACTTAACAGCACGTCTTGGACAAAACCACCACCAACACTGGAAGAGCATGCAATCCTCAGCACAGACAGTAACTAAATTTCAGAATCAAATCAAGGATCCTGGAGCTGTGGGGTGGCATTTTGCCAGGCATAAGCAAAATGATTACATAAAAAGATTATTACATAAACTAATCATTAAAAAAAAAAATTGTCAAGCAATATAAAAAAATGCTTGTGTAGGCTCTTAGATTGGTTGCATTCAAATCATTCTTGCAGAACACAAATTATGCAAAAGAAAGGACTGTGTTTATCCCATTGAAAGGCCACTTGAGAGATTTTTTGCATAGTCTTAACAGTGTTTTCACTCCTTAACCTAAAAGATCCACACAACTAATTTTTTCTCTCAGAAACTCTCCACTGCACTTTCCAGTAAAACTGGCTTTGAGGACTGGCTTCAGGAAAGGATGCACATCAGTTCTGGTCTAAATTGTTCTAAATTGTTCTAGGAAACATTTGATATGAACATATTAACATTATTTTATATTATTAACATAAAATAATAAGAATTTTTTTATCTGCACTATGTTGACTTCCAATTGATTAAAAAAATTATTACTTTTAAATACAGAATTGCCTTGCCCCATAAAATCTGAACAAACAGTTGTGACATGCCCGTTTCTTTCAAATACACTTTTCTTTTCAGGACCCAGAGTAAAAATAACTACAGTCTAAAGAAGAACTTTCTATGTCGCCCAGATGATGATGGGTTTCCTTCTGAGTCTGGTGCCTCTCAGGGTTTCTTCCTCATACCATCTCAGGGAATTTTTCCCTACCAGTCACACCACTGACTTGTTTATTAGGGATAAACTTTTAGGGACTAATTTATAAATTTTAAATGCATATTCGTAATCTAGTTATTTCTGTACAGCTGGCATAGTACAGTGTCCATTGTTAAAAGTGCTATACAAATAAAATAGAATTGATCTGAATAGAAGAGTTTCTTTCTTAAACCATAAATAGTTCTAATCATCAATTTCTTTTAAATGTTTACGCTTCTTGAAAATTAAGAGGCAAGACACTGATGCCTCAAGTGTTCCTCATACCTCATAGTTTTATACAGTCATAGCTGATTTTACACTGTTATAGCTGCTTTAAAAGGCTTGATTACACTCATCACAGTAAGCCGCCTTTTATATAAAATGAAAATATCTGTTTTCCATTTTCTTTTGAACTGTTTGTGTACTCCTTCTGTGATGCCAATGCAAGATCCTAAAACTACTATGGCTTCCACTATATGGTGTCACCCAGATAATAAGGGGTTCTCCTTCGTGTCTAGTTCCTCATTCATTTCTATATGTTTTTAGATTAGAGGTAAGAGTGACAAGAGGACGGAACCTTGAGAGGAAACAAACTCACACATATTCTCTTCTGGGTCACACCAGATATTGGCATTATAAATAATAATTATTTGTACATTGTACATGTGAATTTTTAAGGCAAACATCCATCCATCCATCTTCTCCCGCTTATCCGATGCCGGGTCGCGGGGGCAGCAGTCTAAGCAAAGATGCCCAGACTTCCCTCTCCCTAGACACTTCTTCCAGCTCTTCTGGGGGGACACCAAGGCGTTCCCAGGCCAGCCGGGAGACATAGTCTCTCCAGCGTGTCCTAGGTCTTCCCCGGGGTCTCCTCCCAGTGGGACGCGCCCGGAACACCTTCCCAGGAAGGCGTCCAGGAGGCATCCGGAACAGATGCCCGAGCCACCTCAGCTGACCCCTCTCGATGTGGAGGAGCAGCGGATCTACTCTGAGCTCCTCCCGAGTGACTAAGCTTCTCACCCTATCTCTAAGGGATCGCCCAGCCACCCTGCGGAGGAAGCACATTTCGGCCGCCTGTATCCGGGATCTTGTCCTTTCGGTCATGACCCAGAGCTCGTGACCATAGGTGAGAGTAGGAACGTAGATTGACCGGTAAATCGAAAGTTTCGCCTTGCGGCTCAGCTCCTTCTTCACCACGACAGACCGGTACATCGACCGCATTACTGCAGAAGCTGCACCGATCCGTCTGTCAATCTCCCGTTCCACCCTTCCCTCACTCGTGAACAAAACCCCAAGATACTTAAACTCCTCCACTTGCGGCAGGAACTCCCCACCAACCTGAAGTGGGCAAGCCACCCTTTTCCGACTGAGGACCATGGCCTCGGATTTGGAGGTGCTGATTCTCATCCCAGCCGCTTCACACTCGGCTGCAAACCGTCCCAGTGCATGCTGAAGGTCCTGGTCTGATGAAGCCAACACGACAACATCATCTGCAAAGAGCAAAGACGAAATCGTGTCGTCACCAAACCGGACACCCTCCGACCCCTGGCTGCGCCTAGAAATTCTGTCCATAAAAATTATGAACAGAACCGGTGACAAAGGGCAGCCCTGCCGGAGTCCAACATGCACCGGGAACAAGTCTGACTTACTGCCGGCAATGCGAACCAAGCTCCTGCTTCGGTCATACAGGGACCGGACAGCCCTTAGTAAAGGGCCCCCGACCCCACACAAGGGCCTCCTTTTCCAAATCCACAAAGCACATGTGGACTGGTTGGGCAAACTCCCATGAACCCTCCAGCACCCTGTAGAGGGTATAGAGCTGGTCCAGTGTTCCACGGCCTGGACGAAAACCACATTGTTCCTCCTAAATCCGAGGTTCTACTATCGGCCGTATTCTCCTCTCCAGTACCCTGGCATAGACTTTCCCAGGTAGGCTGAGAAGTGTGATCCCCCTATAGTTGGAACACACCCTCCGGTCCCCCTTCTTAAAAAGAGGGACCACCACCCCGGTCTGCCATTCCAGAGGCACTGTCCCCGACCGCCACGCGATGCTGCAGAGGCGTGTCAGCCAAGACAGCCCCACAACATCCAGAGACTTGAGGTACTCAGGGCGGATCTCATCCACCCCCGGTGCCCTGCCACCGAGGAGTTTCTTTACTACCTCGGTGACTTCAGCTTGGGTGATGGACGAGTCCGCCTCTGAGCCCTCAGCCTCTGCTTCCTCAATGGAAGACGTGACGACGGGATTGAGGAGATCCTCGAAGTATTCCTTCCACCGTCCAACGACATCCCCAGTTGAGGTCAACAGCTCCCCACCTCTACTGTAAACAGCATTGGTGGGGCACTGCTTTCCCCTCCTGAGGCGCCGGACGGTTTGCCAGAATCTCTTCGAGGCCAGCCGATAGTCCTTCTCCATGGCCTCACCGAACTCCTCCCAGGCCCGAGTTTTTGCCTCGATAACCACCCGGGCTGCAGTTCGCTTGGCCTGCCGGTACCCGTCAGCTGCCTCAGGAGTCCCACAAGCCAACCAGGCCAGGTAGGACTCCTTCTTCAGCTTGACGGCATCCCTTACTTCCGGTTTCCACCACCGGGTTCGGGGATTGCCGCCTCGACAGGCACCAGAGACCTTACTGCCACAGCTCCGAGCGGCCGCTTCGACAATGGAGGTGGAGAACATGGTCCACTCGGACTCAATATCTCCGGCCTCCCTCGGGATCTGGTCAAAGCTCCGCCGGAGGTGGGAGTTGAAGATCTCTCTGACAGGAGGCTCGGCCAAACGTTCCCAGCAGACCCTCACAGTACGCTTGGGTCTGCCGAGTCTGTCCAGCTTCCTCCCCCGCCATCGGATCCAACTCACCACCAGGTGGTGATCAGTTGACAGCTCCGCCCCTCTCTTTACCCGAGTGTCCAAGACATACGGCCGCAGGTCAGATGAAACGACCACAAAGTCGATCATCGACCTACGGCCTAGGGTGTCCTGGTGCCACGTGTACTGATGGACACCCTTATGCTTGAACATGGTGTTCGTTATGGACAAACTGTAACTAGCACAGAAGTCCAATAACTGAACACCGCTCGGGTTCAGATCAGGGGGGCCGTTCCTCCCAATCACGCCCCTCCAGGTGTCACTGTCGCTGCCCACGTGTGCATTGAAGTCTCCTAGTAGAACGACGGAGTCCCCAGTCGGAGCACTGTCCAGCACCCCTCCCAGAGACCCCAAGAAGGCCGGGTACTCTATACTGCCGTTTGGCCCGTAGGCACACACGACAGTGAGAGACCTATCCCCGACCCGTAGGCGCAGGGAAACGACCCTCTCGTTCACCGGGGTAAACTCCAACACATGGCGGCTGAGCTGGGGGGCTATAAGCAAACCCACACCAGCCCGACGCCTTTCACCATGGGCAGCTCCAGAGTTGTAAAGAGTCCATCCTCTCTCGAGGAGTGTGGTTCCAGAGCCCAGGCCGTGCGTAGAGGTGATCCCGACTATCTCTAGTCGAAACCTCTCAACCCCACGCACAATCTCAGGCTCCTTCCCCGCCAGCGAGGTGACATTCCACGTCCCTAGAGCTAGCTTCCGTGTCCAGGGATCGGGTTGTCGAGGCCTCCACCTTCGACTGCTGCCCGATCCTCTTAGCACCGGCCCCTTACGGTCCCTCCTGCAGGTGGTGAGCCCACTGGAAGGCGGCCCCACGTCGCTCCTTCGGGCTGAGCCCGGCCGGACCCTGTGGGGGAAGGCCCGGCCACCAGGCGCTCGCATACGAGCCCCAACCCCGGGCCTGGCTCCAGGGTGGGGCCCCGGCTGCGCCATACCGGGCGACGTCACGGTCCCTGATGTAGTTTCTCTCATAAGGGGTTTTGAACCGCTCTTAGTCTGACCCGTCGCCCAGGACCTGTTTGCCTTGGGAGACCCTACCAGGGGCATATAGCCCCGGACAACATAGCTCCTAGGGTCATTCGAGTACTCAAACCCCTCCACCACGTTAATGTGGCAGTTCAAGGAGAGGTAAGGCAAACAGTATTGTGTTTTTAGGGTAGTCTCAGTATGAGCATTTTATTAACAGAAATGACTGTACAGCAGTCCGTGTGCACAATTCTAAGAATCTAATAGATGTTTTCACTGTCGGAATTTAAATAAAATGTATACTTTTGGTTAGGCAAAAAATTATCTGTGCAGATATTCACAAAATGACAGGGGATAAGAATAAATGATTAGATAATGTTAATAATTAGTAGTTTATAACATTGTGTGCATCACATCCAGAGTTTATATTATTCACATTTCCAAAACATATCACATTTCAGCATTATGGTCTCAGTACAACTCCGGCTCAAAACATCATGTTAGGAATGTTTTAGGATTTCGGGACAAACAAAAAAATGTAAAATAGAGAGCTAAAATAACCTATTTATTATTCTATCTCTATGTTCTATTATTAACTCTATGCTCTCTATTTCTATCTCTATCGCTAATTACTTTAAATATTTATACTTGACTTATATGACTTATAAAATATTTCTTATTTTGCCATATTCTTGACAAATGAGAATATTTATATTATTATAATTTAAGGAAGAAAATCTAATGGATGGACTCACTTTTCTTTGGTGACAGTCTTCTTTCCATTGTATGTGAAAAATGCTTGTTGGCATCAGAGGTTTTGTTTATTTCCAGTACTTCTACAACACTTTGATGTGTCTTTTTTTTATGCACTTTACCAGTTTGCGTAATGACAACTGGTCTGAATCCAGAAATATCATTTTCATCCATGGCAACAAGATGATTGTCATAGTCTGTAGCAAAGATTGTTTTAGGTTCCTCCTCATGCACAGCTTTGTGAGTATATGGATAGTAATCACAATTTTCATACCTAAAACTGTCTGCAGTGACACTGTTTGGTAAAATATTATCTCTCTCAATGACAACAAATGGGTTCAGTGGCTTCTTCGGTACTGGTGGTGGAGAGCCTTTCATTCTTGCCTTTTTTTCTAATACATGTCTTATTTGAGATATATCCAACCCTCCTGGTTCAGGAAGAATGTCCACTGTTTCTGTCCAGAGGTCCATTTCTTTACCATATAAATCTGAATAATTTGTGGGATTTTCAAGCTGAGAATCAGTGTCAGTGCCCCCTGTTATGCACATGTAAGATGGTGAGCCTAATGTGCCTGGGCAAATAGACAATGTGTCTAGATCTGAAGTGTATTCATCAAAGTCATCAAGAACATACTGTAACGCCGTCTCTCTTCTTCCCAGCTTGATGTTATTTTGTAGAAATTCAGAATATGTCCGAGGCTTGTCCTTTGCATGTACAACGCCTGAATCAAAAGGATTTTTTGGTTTCTTCAGAACTGGTGGTGGTGGACCTTTATTTTTAACTGATTTTTCATTTTCGGTATCTATAACTAAGCTATCTAAGCTCATGCTTTGGATCACAGAGACAGGTAATATATGAATTTGCACTGGGGCTGTATTGACAGCCGTGGGGTAGGTAGGGTCTTTTTCCTGTTCCAGGGAAGTTCTCATAATTTCTCTCTCATTAAAATTATCTGAAAAATAAATAGATTGGAAATTAGTTACTAACATGTTATATAGGGACATGAAAGGTTTGTAATGAATGCAGAGCTATCTAATTTTTTCCTTCAAATTCATACATTTCTTTGTAAATTTTGAAGTAAATGTTGATTTAGTTGTCTCTGGTAGGCAGGTCTTAACTGTGTTGGTGTAATTCACTTTTTATTTTGAATATTTGCACTAATTCATTAAAATAATGGAGAAGGGGGAAAGCTTTTGTAACCAACAGAAAGTCTTTTGTTTTGGGGCACTTAACCTGTGCACTATAGTTACTTTAGATAATTATGTTTTTATAAACTTTTTCACTGTTCACTTTCCTACTTAAACTTTTTCCTTCAATGTAACTGGAAAATTTATGAAACAAATAATGCCATGTGATATGGTTTCCATAAATGTCTTTTTATTTCTTTATTTATTATTATTATTATTATTTTTTTTTTTTTTACAAAACACTTTTATTTTATGTGCTTGACACTTTTAGCTAAAAGTGTTCCTCAAATTTTAAATAAATCAGAACTGAATCCACACTGGTACACTAGCCTCATGGTCAGAGATTTGTCAGGTCAAATGAGGCAGATATCGCTTGTTGTAAACAGCAACAATCAAGCTTGTTCTAATCTCTAATCAAGCTTGCTTGATTAGAGTCTCTGGTTTATCCTAGATGTGTCTACATTAACACACAATGCACTTTCCTTACCTTTTGCTACACTGCACTCTTGGTCCTCTGACACATCCAAGGTTGTTTTGGGAAGAGATGCCTCCATTTTTTTTTTCTCTGTATAATTCATATGGTCTCTTCTTTCTTTATCGCTGTTTATATTAATGATCTGCCTGTAAGATGTTGATGAGATATTATTGGTCTCAAGTAGCACACAAAACAGAGCATGTTGGTCACTTGCAGTTTCAATTTGCTGTGTAGCCTTTTCTCAAAACTGCCTTTTGAGAGTGTTCCTGACTCCAAGCTGCATAGTCCCCTCGGTCCCCTCATGACCACATATCAATTTTGGTTGGGCTAAGACTTACCTTTATCAGAAAAAGATTAATTTCTTCTTGTTAAGAACAGCCATCCAGTGGAGTTATTTCCTTGCATAAATGCCTGAACATGACATACTAGAGAAGTATTAAACTATCCCTTCTTTTCATTCTGTCCCTTGTTCCTCTCCCTCATCACTCTCCCTCAGGCATGTTGTGATGTCTATAATTAAATGACTCTCAGTACACCAGTGAGTCACAGATCCAAAAGGGGAACAGCACAACTGGCTCAGATTGGTCACCAGGTGCGAAGGTCACATTTGACCTAAAGGGGAAAAACACACAGCCTCCAAACAGATTCCTTGGCTCTCAACAAAAACATTCCAGACACTGCAACATGCTCAACAATCTTGATATACTGTTTTGCACTTTAGCTTTTTAAAAACATGGTAAATCTTTACTTTTCTACTTTTATCTCTAATTTCATAAACTAGTTAATCAACTGACCTAAACTCTTCAGGCTATTATAGTAAATTAACACAATGACAATAAATAGATTTCCACTGCATGAAACAAGTGGGCCATGTTCTCACTCTTTCTTATATTTCGTAGGCATGACAAACTATAATGGAATAAATGTAATTTAACTGAGAGGCAGTTTTTATATATTTTTATATAATAGTTAGTCTTATTTTGGTATAGAATTATAGATTGCTGCGATGCCTACAAGGCTTTGAATGAAACTTGAAAGGCATACATTAGTACGTACATGCAGTCATGTCGACAGTTTGGAAAATGTTCACACAAATGGGGCTAAAGTAAGGTTGGAAAGCATTATACTTGTAAGGATCCGGTGGATATTCCGGGTAACGCCCCAATGTTCTCAGTTCCCACCACAAGATGCCGTTGGTTCTATGTTTCGCACTGATAGTGTCCAGCTGGAGCTTGTTAACACACTGTGCAAATCGTTTTCTTTTTATGCCAGTTTCTTGCCGGTTCATCTGATTTGTTTCCAGTGTTTCCCCGGCGTCTGTAAATGTTTATAAAAGTCTGCTTTTTGTCTGCTTTTTTTCATATTTATTACTTTTGTTCCCTGTTCCCGAGATTATGTTTTTCTTCATATCTCTTGGTCTTTACATTGTGTTACCTGCAATTGTTCCCTGAGTTTGTTGCCCTAGTCCCCAGCTTTTCCAAGTTTCCAATATGTTTTTCTCTGCAAGATTTTTGTTCCTCGATGTTTTGGATAGCAGGTATATTTTGTGCTGGCTTATTTGGACTTTACTAATGTGTTTCTGGGTTTTTAATTTATAATTTGCTCTTTTGTTTTCCTTTTTTGTGTTTTGGACTTGAACTTTTCTTCATTCCTTTGTTGGTCTCTGCACAAGGGTTCACATAACATTATCAGTCACACAATGCACATTCTCATTCCCTGTTGTTCCAGTTACCTGGCCTTTCTTGCAAAATCCAAGCTCCTGTTTAACCACCCCAGCAACGATCCACTTCCCAAGCCTCTGAGCCCCGTTGGTGACGTCGACCATTTACAGATACTTGCTGGGGTCATTCACTCCCGGATCCCCGTTGGGGGTGTCGTCCAGTCTTTGAGTCCTGCAGGAGGTGCTTAGTTCCTGTGTGATCTGTCTATCTATCTCTTTTTAAGCTTGGAGGTGGTGGGCTTTTAAATAATTCCAGATGCTTGTGGTGTTTTTAAGTCTTTCCTTTTTCTGCTCCCATGCTCAACAATTTCTTGTAGAAATTGCACTTGGCCTTCCCTGATGTTGGCTGACTGAAAAACTACCATACTAGGTTAAATTTCTGTTCAGGTATTAAACTGTAATTATTCAATTATTAAAAAAGGAAAAAAAACAAGCTTTGTGAATTTTAAAGTCACCTTTTCTATAATTACATTGTGATGTGCATTGGAATAAACTAATATGTTTTGGAAGAAAAACAGGTGATTAAGAAATTTTAAGTAAATGTTTTTTGCGGAGTACAAGTTATAATGTAATAATACATGTCTTAAAACCTTTTAAGCACATTCTCCAAAACTGTTATGAAGCATTTTGTTTATGTTTGTTGACAGACTGCTTATAAGCCAAATTGGCATAATCTAAGTTATAACAAAAATAAAATAGTTCACTTTAGAAGAGTTACACAGCGTGCTGCATATAACTGCTCAAGAGTACACTGGCCACGATCTATGACGTTGTGATGCTGTGTTAGACCCACAGACACATTTAATGAGGAAAGTTAATGTGCATGTTTTACCCAGAAGTTTTGTCTAAATTGCATGTGTGTTTGTCGCCGGGCTTGTTACCAGGTTTTGCTGCCCCTTCCTACCTGTAGCCTACACTTCAGCTAGTTGAAGACTCGCTGACAATACAGTTCCAAAAAGTTACCCATGTTCTCTCTCCACAAGTAGCATCCTATTTAAACAAAAAATATATAAAGCTAGATTAAAAACAAAGGATACAAACGTAAGTGTTGTTGTGGAACATGTAATGCTTAATCGCTCGCAGGTGTGCCTGCCTATTAATCGGCCTATTTTGGCCTAATCAAAATCCAATGCCGATTATTTAAAAAATGCCAAACATCTGCCTGATTAATCAATTAGCTGAACTTGGTTGACCTCTACCCTGGTTTGTGAGGGTATGGAGGAAGATTTTTTGTTTTACTTTTCAGTGTTACTTTTAAGTTAATAAAAGTAACATTAATGCACTTTATTAACTTAAAAGTAACACTGAAAAGTAAAAATAATAAGTGTTAAAAATAGAGTATCTGCTCTGTTTGCGCAGTCTTCCCAAATCTTCCTCCATACCCTCACACAACATGGCTTTGTTTTGTCACTCTGTATATGGCCAACCATGAGAACAAAAGAGGACAAGTTTAGGTAGACTGGCCATAATAAACCACAGTTAAGAGTCAATACATGGTCCTTGATACTTTTGTCACCTTCTCTCTGTCTACAACTCAACCATGCTTAACTTGCCATGCCTAACTTGCAGCCCTGCAAACTGTGTTCTCTGGGTTGATGAGTGGTGATATGAACATTAGACTAGAGTGAATTGGGCAATACATTTTGGACTTTTAAGATCCCAGTTCTTGACTCTCAGGAACATCCATTGCCTGAGACTGGCAACTCTGTCTGTGTGCCTAACCTCATAGTTAACTTCTCCGGGTTGTCATCTGACCTTGCCATGTTGCTAATATAGGTAGAAAAATAAGCACTTTATCAACCATTGCAAATTTATTGCAGATTGATTTTTAATTGTGGTTCAACAGAAGCATAAAAAAAAACGAATTAAAATGGCCTGGACAAAAAAGATATTTACAGAAGCACATTGCATTCACAAAGAGAAAAAAAATCACAGAAAGGATCTCATAATTATGACTTATTATTTCAGAATTATGACTAACTAACTGATAATTATGAGATCCAGTTTGCTCATGAGAAGTGGGCCAAAATACCTGCATATCTACAGGTGCAAGTGAGAGTTACAAAAATCACTTGATTGCAGTGATTGCCTCAAAGGGATGTGCAACATATTAGGTTACGGGTACCATAATGTTTGTCCAGGCCAGTTTTATTAGTTTGTTTATTTTAAATGCTTCTTTTGAACCACTTTTCAAAAGATTTTTATTTGTTGATTTTCAGTAAATTTTTATTTATTATTACTTTCGTCAGTTTCTGGTATTGTATGAGGAAGTAAGGTGTGTCAGAGAAGTATGTATGAGGACAGTGTGACAGCAGTGAAGTGTGCAGTAGGAACGACAGACTGGTTCACCTGGAGGTTGGACAGCATCAAAGATCGGCTCTGTATGAGAGGTTGGACACTAAGGAAGGAGAAAAGGAAATGTGTTGACTAGTGAGGGGAGTGTGTTGAGATGGTGGAGGAAGTATTTTGAGCAGCTGATGAACGAGGAAAATGAGAGAGAAGGTTGGATGATGTGGAGATGGTGAAGCAGGAAGTGGATAGGATTAGTAGAGAGGAAGTGAGAGCAGCGATTAAGAGGATGAAGAGTGGAAAGCCGGTTGGACCAGATGACATACCGGTAGAAGCATGGAGATGTTTAGGAGAGATGCCAGTGGAGTTTTTAACCAGATTGTTTAACAAGATTTTGGAAGGTGAGAAGATACGTGAGGAATGGAGAAGGAGCGTGCTGGTACCAATCTTTAAGCACAAGAGAGATGTGCAGACCTGCAGTAACCACAGGGGAATTAAGTTGATCAGTCACACCATGAAGTTATGGGAAAGAGTAGTGGATGCTAGGCTGAGAGAGAGGTTGACCATCTGTGAGCAGCAGTATGGTTTCATGCCAAGGAAGAGCACCACAGATGCCTTATTTGCTTTAAGAAGGTTGATGGAGAAGTATAGAGAAGGACAGAAGGAATTGCATTGTGTAATTGTGGATTTAGAGAAAGTGTATGACAGGGTGCCAAGAGAGGAGTTGTGGTATTGTATGAGGAATTTAGGTGTGTCAGAGAAGTATGTGAGGGTGGTGCAGGACATGTATGAGGACAATGTGACAGCAGTGAAGTGTGCAGTAGGAACGACAGACTGGTTTAAGGTGAAGGTTGAACTGCATCAAGGATTGGCCCTGAGCCCTTTCCTGTTTAAAGTGGTGATGGACAGGTTGACGGACAAGGTCAGACTGGAGTCTCCCTGGACTATGATGTTTGCGGATGATATTGTGATTTGTGGTGAGAGTAGTGAACAAGTTGAGAAGAGCCTGGAGAGGTGGAGGTACGTGCTGAAGAGAAGGGGAATGAAAGTCAGTAGGAGTCAAACAAAGTACATGTGTGTGAATGAGAGGGAGGGCAGTGGAGTTCTGCGGTTGCAAGGAGAAGAGGTGGAAAAGGTGGTGGAGTTTAGGTACCTGGGGTCAACAGTGCATAGTAATGGAGAGTGTGTTAGGGAAGTAAAGAAAAGAGTGCAGGCAGGGTGGAGTGGGTGGAGAAGAGTGGCAGGAGTGATTTGTGATAGAAGAGTATCTGTAAGAATGAAAGGGAAAGTTTATAGGACTGTGGTGAGACCTGCGATGTTGTATGGATTAGAGACAGTGGCATTGAATAAAAGGCAGGAGGCAGAGCTGGAGGTAGCAAAACTGAAGATGTTAAGGTTTTCGTTGGGAGTGACGAGGATGGACAAGATTAGAAATTAGTTAATTAGAGGGACAGCGCATGTAGGACGTTTTGGTAACAAGGTGAGGGAGGCGAGATTGAGATGGTTTGGACATGTGCAGAGGAGGGACATGAGTTATATTGGTAGAAGAATGGTGGTATGGAGACGGATGATCCGCTGTGGCGACCCCTAATAGGAGCAGCCGAAAGAAGAAGAAGAAGATAGATCCAACAAAGAGGTCCAATGTCCAAACTCTACATAAAGTGGGATCCAAATGGCAATGGTATGTCTCTAGATGGTTCCAGATGTTTGCGGGTTCGGCATCTACTTCTTTGAAGGTCCATAATCTTCATGAGGTGGGACACGAATGGAGCTGAAGCAACCTCCAGATTCCTCAGGATGGGTAGAGAAAGAAAAGCAGTGGAGAGGAATTAGCATAGCTGCTGTTCATAATATTAACAAGCACAAGTTGATAATGTCCATTTGACCTCCTCATCACCTCTGTTCCCTTCATGCCCAAAGAAATTACCAATCATTCTTTCTTAGCTACACTCTCCACTACTTCATCTAACTCACTCCAGAAATTTTATTTCTCCTCCATCTTGCAACCCATTGGGGAGCATAGGCAATGATGACATTTACAGTAGGGGAAATAATTATTTGACCCCCTGCTGATTTTGTTAATTTACCCCTTACAAAGAAATAAACAGTCTAGAATTTTTCTGGTAATTTATTTTAACAAAAAGATAAATAATAAAAAATATATTAAAAAATGATAATTATATATAAAATAATAATATTTTTGTATTTGATCGAAATAAGTATTTGATCCCCTACCAACCAGCAAGAATTCTGACTTCCACGCACTCAAATTAGTCCTGTCCCTTTAGAAAAGTAAGACCTAATTTGGCATTTGCTAATTTGACACAGGATCAAATACTTATTTCACTCAATCAAATACTAATTAATTTTTAACCCTCCTTAAATGATTTTTTAAATAGATTTTTTTTAATATTCTGTCTCTTTTAAAATAAACCCACCAAAATTCTAGACTGTTCATTTCTTTTTAAGGGGGTAAACTAACAAAATCAGCAGGGGATCAAATAATTTTTCCCCCACTGTATCATTCTGCCTTTAACTTCCAGCCTCACGTTCATCCCCCGTTCACGTTCATATCAGAAACTTTCTTTACTTCCACTACACTCTGTAGTCTTCCTTCAGGACTACACCTAGACCATTTTCTTTCCATCCACATCATAGTAAAAATTACCCCCCCTCCATTGTTTCTGGCCGTTCCACTTGTTCGCTTGAACACACAACATGTCAACCTTTTTCCACTCCATCATCACCGTTACCAGTCATAGTGCCTACATTTAAATTGCCAACTCTAACCTCCACACTCCTACACTTCTGCTTTTCTTGCTGTTTCTGTACACATCTTCCCAGCTGTTCCCTAGTTACATACCATCCATAACGCTCATGTCAAGTCAAGTCAAGTCAAGTCAAGTCAAGTCAAGTCAAGTCAAGTCAAGAGGCTTTTATTGTCATTTCTACAATACACCAGAGGTGGCAAAAGTACCAACATCATTTACTTAAGTAGAAGTGCAGATACTCATGTTTTAAAATACTCGGGTAAAAGTTGAAGTACTAATTATACTTTTTTACTCAAGTGAAAGTAATGAAGTTTGGGCTCTGACATGTTATTAAAACTATCTGTTTTAGTGTCACTCTGGTAACTGGACCTCACATCATATTAATATTAGGGCTGTCAATCAATTAAAATATTTAATCACAACTTAATTGCACATTTTTATCTGTTCTAAATGTACTATACTTCATGTTTTTGAAGTACAATACTCTAAGCAACATGGACATGGAGAAATTTGGATGCTTTATGCAAATGTATGTTTATTATTAGTGAAACCAAACTCAACACTGAGCATGAAGACAACAAATTCTTGTAAATGTTTTAAAGTAATAATGATGGTTTATATTACGTAAATCATCAG
The DNA here is from genome assembly GCF_946808225.1 of Silurus aristotelis. NCBI lineage: Eukaryota > Metazoa > Chordata > Actinopteri > Siluriformes > Siluridae > Silurus > Silurus aristotelis. Next base: position 11,161,983 of record NC_139599.1, on the reverse strand, counting down.
GACACCAAACGGAATGTTATGTTTCTACACGGACAGTAAATGAGGTGATACCGGAGAAACTGCACCTTTTCAAGTAAAGTCAAGAAACTGTTGTGAATGTGGAAGGACATCACTGGACCCTTGCTGCATCCTCTTTAGTATGCCTACAGTGAAAACAGGTCTGCGTATGATGCAGTCAACATGGGACTGCATTATATTCTGCAACATCTTGATAGACCTGGGACCTACACAAGGATCTTTTTTTATAGACTTCAGTTCAGCCTTTAATACCATCATTCCTGACCTCTTAGCCAAACTAACCTAGATCTCCATGCCCACCCCAATCTGTCAGTGGATCACCAGCTTCCTGTCAGACAGGCAGCCGACTGCACCTCTAAAAACCTCTCTGTCAAGCTCCTGAAGTTTGCAGATGACACTACAGTCATTGGCCTCGTCCTAGAGTAGAGACATTGGCACTGACAAAAAGACAGGAGGCAGAGCTGGAGGTAACAGAATTAAAGATGTTGCGATTTTTATTAGGAGTGAAGAGGATGGACAGTATTAGAAATTAGTTCATTAGGGGAGGGGTCCCACAGTTTTGTCATTTGCAGAAGAGGGACATATCGGTAGAAGACTGTTGAAGATGGAGCCACCAGACAGGAGGAAAAGAGGAAGGCCAAGAAGGAGGTCTATAGATGTGGTGAGGGAAGACATACCGGTGGTTTAAAAGAGGCAGATGTAGAGGACAGTGGTGGTATGACGATAGATGATCTGCTATGGCGACCCCTACTGGTAGCAGATGAAAGAAGTAGAGGAAGAAGAAGAAGAAGAAGAAGAAAGAAAGGATTAAGCTAGTATAGTTATATGCACCAGATTAATCCAACTATCAAAGAAGGCAGTTCTGCATTTATTTATAATAATAATACAAGCTTCACACAAAAAAGCTAATCATAAATAGGGCCCTATTATGATTTTCTTGCATAATTTGTGGATTTAATTTCAAACCTAGATACTTCTTTAGACAAAGCATTAATTTAGATTTTTATATATTATTTTGATATTGATATTTTAATAATCATTTGAGAACATTAGATTAAAACAGTCTAAAATAAATTTAGATCATTACTTCATCTCCTTAACTATGCCTCAGTCATAGAATATGTACCTTGACACATTACCATTTTAAACCTATATTCACGTCAGCTACTGCAACAAGTCTTATTAATTATCTCCCTTCCCTACATGTTTTTTCAAAGTGATAATTCCTGAAGCTGTTAAACATCTTTTAAAAATAATAAATTCTTCTTTTAACACTGGTTGTGTACCTAAATCATTTAAGATAGCAGTTAATAAAACTGGGGAGGTGGCAGCTTAGTGATTAAGACATTGGACTTTAAATCTGAAGGCCATGAGTTCAAATCACAGCCATACCAAACTCCCACTCCTTGGCCACTGAGCAAGGCCCTTAACCCCATAGTTGCTGAAATGTATGAATAAGGTAAATGTAGGTGGCTCTGAATATGGGTGTCTGCTAAATGCCATAAATGTAAAACTCCTAATGAAATATCCTGAACTCAACCCCTGTCAGCTATCCAACTATAGGTCACTGATAAAGGGGAGATTTGATAGTGACCTATAGTTTAATAGCTGACAGGGGTTGAGTTATTTTTAATCTACTAGGATGGCATTCATGAAATGTATCATTTAGGATTTAGGACTCATAATAACACAGAGACAGCACTGTTGAAAGTGGTAAATTACGGGTTGCGGGGGCAGCAGTCTAAGCAGGCCCCCGCCTTCGACTGCTGCCCAATCCTCACAGCACCGTCCCTTACGGTCCCTCCTGCAGATGGTGAGCCCACGGGAAGGTGGCCCCACGTCACTCCGACGTCACGGACCTTGATATTTCCCTCGTAAGGGACATATATACATATATATATATATATATATATATATATATATATATATATATATATATATATATATATATACAGTATATATATCTGTATATATATATATATATATATATATATATATATATATATATATATATATATATATATATAAAAATATACAGTATATACATATCTGTATTTGGGTATAACCTGAAAATACCCAAAACGTTCTGTGACTGTGCCACTGAGAAAAGCGGATATAATCCCATCTATGCCAATTTATGATCCATTTTATGAATTTTCAGGAATTCCAGATCTCAGTTCCAGAAATCTCTGTTTCTTTTGCTGCTAATTTCTTCCCGATTCGTGTTTTTTTTTTTATGTGGCATAGGTGGTGTTGCCGTTGTAGCAAATACTTTTTCTTGACACTTCGCGGTTTGTATTGTTTTCATTTACAGCCGTAATATGTGCACCCCTGCTATGTGTATTTTTCTTACAGCAGCGTGGTTTGCTGTTGGATTTGGTTTTTAGAGAAGCCCAAAAAAATTTGAAAAATGAACCTGTGATGATTTTGTATGTTTTGAAAGAGAGGGAGTTCAGCCCAGTTAGCCCAGTGTTACCAGATTCTCATAACCCTACAGCATATATATACGTCGTTTGTATAAAAAAATATAATAATAAATAAAAAAAAAACAAAAAAACAAAAAAAAAACAAAAAAAACCCCACCTCGCTTCAGATTTGCTTTGTTGGTTCGGTTGTTTTGAAATCGATCTACGTATAAATAGATTCATTTGGCCCTCAGGTCGTGTTGTATTTGATTCACTCTCACTTAAATGAGTCGTTCTTTGAGAGCCGATTCATTCACCACTAACTCGTCCTTATCCTTCCTTGTCGGTGTTATAGGCATAAATAGGTTCAGCACTCCCAAAAAAGCAAGAGGAAAAGAAGAAAAGGATAACTTCAACAGATAAACTAGCCAAATGTTCTTGTAACTTGTTAAGTGTATTTCTAGGTATTATTTAGTGCTTAGGTGAGGTGTAAATATATACAGGGAATCGGTTTATTTGGCTAGTTAGCAAAGCATGGCCGACATCGATAAGCTAAACATAGACAGCATCATACAGCGCCTGCTTGAAGGTAAGATTGAGAAAGTTTGCTTCTAAATTAGTCATAAATACTAATTAATAAATAAGTTATTAGACGATTAGTTTGCTAATGTATGCTTTATGTTGGTTAAATTGTTGGAAATTTTAGGGACTCTGCTTGATTGACTAGCTAGCTTGGTTGCTATACTGAATATACTGACTGCTATACAGTCACGCTGTAGAGCTTGATATATTCGTTTCTTGTTATTGTTATTGCACATGACAATAGATGTAAATTAAGTCGTTATCGATAAGGTATTTTGTGATGACTGTATTGACCGGGTATTTACATTCGCAGGCGGAACCGTGGTAATGTTGTGAGTTTTCAATCACGTGTTTTTTTTTACCATTTGTGTTTTTGCTTTCGTGAAGGCACAGTGATTTCAAATGGAAAAGCAAAGTCTTGACATCACTTACAGTCGACGGCCAAGAGGGAACCTGCCAGTAACAGACTATTTTGCAGAATGTTTTGAATAATGGAGGTGGTCTGTAAAATTGTGGCGGACATTATAATGCTCACGCAAAAAGACTGTTAGCCACTTTACTTAGGTTGGCAAAGACAACATTACTGATGTGGCTGTTCATCAAGGCCACAAGCTCATTTAAGTGGAAATCTGTCTTAGTCTGTCTGAGTATGAACTGTCATCAACTTGCTGCGCAAGCATCATAATGTCCTCCATAATTTTACAGACTACTTCCATTGTTTAAAACATTGTGCAAACTAGTCTATTCCTGGCATTTCTCCCCTTGGCCACTATTGCGGTCACTTCCCAATACAAAAGACGCCCAATAATATAGTCCCACCCCTGACACTTGATTTGCAATTCCAGTTGAAAATTATCTGGACTATCCTTCAGTTACCATGCATACTGAGACAGCATTTGGAGATGGAATTCCACACCAGATTTGTAATGTAAAAATAAAAGCATCTCAACTGGTCAACTGTACTATTGCCTAAGTCAAAAATTTTAATTGAAATTTGAGTCTCATAAAAATGTTTAACTTTTAACAGGAAAATTTGTGTCTAGAACATCTTGATGGTGTTCTTTTGTTTTAAATTTCTTTTAAAAGTTTGTATTAACAGTTCTTTTTAACATGAGATCTGTATGAGAAATGCTCGTTTTGGGGGAAAAAAAACCCACTCCCTGTCATGGCGAATCCATTCCACAGTTTCTCAGAGAAGCTGCCCAAGCACTGGAGTGGTAAATTGTCCTGTTGTTTTGTTCAAAACAAGTATTTCTCATACAAACGATAGTCAACAAATATTGACCATCGTGGCTGTAATTTTAACGTAACTTATAGAGTAATCCCCTGCTTTTCCATGGTTCGAATATCGTGGCCCCGGTTTATTGCGGAATTGCATTTGCCACATACAGTGAGGAAAATAAGTATTTGAACACCCTGCTATTTTGCAAGTTCTCCCACTTAGAAATCATGGAGGGGTCTGAAATTGTCATCATAGGTGCATGTCCACTGTGAGAGACATAATCTAAAAAAAAAAAAAATCCAGAAATCACAATGTATGATTTTTTAACTATTTATTTGTATGATACAGCTAAAAATAAGTATTTGAACACCTGAAAAAGTCAATGTTAATATTTGGTACAGTAGCCTTTGTTTGCAATTACAGAGGTCAAACTTTTCCTGTAGTTTTTTACCAGGTTTGCACACACTGCAGGAGGGATTTTGGCCCACTCCTCCACACAGATCTTCTCTAGATCAGTCAGGTCTCTGGCCTGTCGCTGAGTAACACGAAGTTTGAGCTCCCTCCAAAGATTCTCTATTGGGTTTAGGTCTGGAGACTGGCTAGGCCATGCCAGAACCTTGATATGCTTCTTACAGAGCCACTCCTTGGTTATCCTGGCTGTGTGCTTCGGGTCATTGTCAAGTTGGAAGACCCAGCCTTGACTCATCTTCAATGCTCTAACTGAGGGAAGGAGGTTGTTCCCCAAAACCTCGCAATACATGGCCCCGGTCATCCTCTCCTTAATACGGTGCAGTCGCCCTGTCCCTTGTGCAGAAAAACACCCCCAAAGCATGATGCTACCACCCCCATGCTTCAGAGCAGGGATGTTGTTCTTGGGATGGTACTCATCATTCTTCTTCCTCCAAACACGTTTAGTGGAATTATGACCCAAAAGTTCTATTTTGGTCTCATCTGACCACATGACTTTCTCCCATGTCTCCTCTGGATCATCCAAATGGTCATTGGCAAACTTAAGACGTGCCTGGACATGTGCTGGTTTAAGCAGGGGAACCTTCCGTGCCATGCATGATTTCAAACCATGACGTCTTAGTGTATTACCAACAGTAACCTTGGAAACAGGCCCAGCTCTTTTCAGGTCATTGACCAGCTCCTCCCGTGTAGTTCTGGGCTGATTTCTCACATTCCTTAGGATCATTGAGACCCCACGAGGTGAGATCTTGCATGGAGCTCCAGTCTGAGGGAGATTGACAGTTATGTTTAGATACTTCCATTTTCTAATGATTGCTCCGACAGTGGACCTTTTTTCACCAAGCTGCTTGGCAATTTCCCCGTAGCCCTTTCCAGCCTTGTGGAGGTGTACAATTTTGTCTCTAGTGTCTTTGGACAGCTCTTTGGTCTTGGCCATGTTAGTAGTTGGATTCTTATGGATTGTATGGGGTGGACAGGTGTCTTTATGCAGCTAACGACCTCAAACAGGTGCATCTAATTTAGGATAATAAATGTAGTGGAGGTGGACATTTTAAAGGCAGATTAACAGGTCTTTGAGGGTCAGAATTCTAGCTGATAGACAGGTGTTCAAATACTTATTTGCAGCTGTATAATACAAATAAATAGTTTAAAAATCATATATTCTTTTTAGATTATGTCTCTCACAGTGGACATGCACCTATGATGACAATTTCAGACCCCTCCATGATTTCTAAGTGGGAGAACTTGCAAAATAGCAGGGTGTTCAAATACTTATTTTCCTCACTGTAAATTATTTCTTTGGCTGATTTTCCTGGTTTCTAGCAGATAGCACAATAGACCAAAAAACGTATAGCAAATTGTTTTTTGGAGTTTTATGTTGAAATAATGAAATTTATTAATAAAAAAAAAATGTATCAATTATAGAATGAAGTACTGTATACATAAAAAAAATTTTTTGGAGTGGCGTCCATTTATTACGTGCGGTTTTGGAACGTAACCACTGCGGTAAACAAGGGATTACTGTAAAGCGTTAAATCTATGTAATTTACATACACGCCCTGGCATACCATTATGAATTGTAAAGTGAATAACACTGATTATCTTTTCATCATGGCACCTGTTATTGGGTGGGAAATATTCTGCAGCAAATGAACATTCTGTTCTTAAAGTCGATGTGTTAAAAGCAGGAAAAATGGACAAGCACAAGGATTTGAATGAGTTTGACAAGGGCCAAATTGTGATGGCTAGATGCCTGGGTCTGAGCATCTCCAAAACATTCTGTGGGGAGATTCCTGGTCTGCAGTGGTCAGTATCTACCAAAGGTTGTTCAAGTAGGGAACAGTGGTGCATCAGCAACATGGTCAAGGTTCATCAATAAATTGTTAAATTCGTTAGTATGATGATTTTTGTGTATTAGGTGAGGGTTGGAGCAGGTCAAACACTGTCAAAAAACTCCACTGTTCATTGCTAAGGTAACTGGGGAGTTTATTAGATTACTTTGTATGTCTATGCTAATAATAAATCACAATGTTAACATGTATGGGACAATTATGTTCCCTTATGCAAGTGCACAACTCGCATGCACGGTTTGGTGTCTCGGTTATGCGCCTTCCTAATTATTGGGCCAATTTGGCTATTTCATAATTTGGACATTACTAACAGTTTCATGTAGCTTTTTTTAATCATGTCTGCTTAGTTGCAATGACAAGTGGCAAGAATGACAGATCATCAGTTTAGTTTTTTTCTCGTGTGCTTATTCGTAAGATAAATAGCTAATCTGAGTTCTCTTTCTTGTTGACGAAACAGCTAAAAAACTGTAAGGACACCGGAAAAAATAAAGCCAGCCAACGCTCATGAACCACTCTACATTATCTGTCTACCAACCATCAGCTTCTTACTCTATCCTTATACAGTGGCGTGAAATGGTGTTTGCCCCTTCCTGATTTCCTTTTTTTTTTTTTTTTTTTGCATGTTTCACACTTTTAATGTTTCAGATCATCAAATAAATTTAAATATTAGTAAAAGATAACACAAGTGAAAACAACATGCAGTTTTTTAAATAAAGGTTTTTATCATTGAAGGAAAACAAATCCAAAACTACATGGCCCTGTATGAAAAAGTGATTGAAAAACTGAAGTTTATCACACCAGAGTTCAATTTCTCTAGCCACACCCAGGCCTGATTACTGCCACAAAACAAAAACTGCTGTTGAGCAAAAAGAACATGGATTCTGCAGCAGGACAATAATCCAAAACACACCAGCAAGTCCACCTCTGAATGTCTATAGAAAAACAAAATGAAGACTTTGGAGTGGCCTAGTCAAAGTCCTGACCTGAATCCTATTGAGATGCTGTGGTATGACCTTAAAAAGGCGGTTCATGCTCAAAAACACTCCAATGTGGCTGAATTACAACAATTCTGCATAGATGAGTGGACCAAAATTGCTCAACAACGCAGTAACAGACTCATTGCAAGTTATCGCAAACGCTTGATTGCAGTTGATGCTACTAAGGGTGGACAACCAGTTATTAGAATTAGGGGGCAAACACTTTTTCACACAGGGCCATGTAGTATTGGATTTTGTTTTCCCTCAATAATAAAAACATTTATTTAAAAAACTGCATTTTGTGTTAACTTGCGTTATTTTTTACTAATATTTAAATTAGTTTGATGATCTTAAACATTAAAGTGTGACAAACATGCAAAAAAATAAGAAATCAACACTTTTTCACACCACCGTATGTTTGCTCTGTGCATTGGTTAAATATGAGGCTAATTTTGGACAGACAATGAGAATAATAACATTTGAAGAGAGAATTGGAGTACATTTTTTGAGCTGTATTAGTAAGTGAGCCTTTAACCAGCTGTAGTTTAGGCTACAGGCAGGCACGGGTACAAAAACCTGGTAACAAGTACACTGAATGGACAGTCTTGTGTTGTTCAATAAATGTTTCATTTATGCAATTTTCTGGATCATGTCTTATTAATTATTTTATTAGTTTTTAGATTTTATAAGATGAAGGAAAAAAGAAAATTGGCATAATTTATCGTTGAATTAGTGTTTCAAACATTGTGACATGATTCATATGGATTCTATATTTCATAACAGACAATCTTTTCTGTGATCTATTATCATGCCTTTTTTTTAATCTTGCATTTCTTTAAATGAAATATAAGCTGAAGCATTTTTGAGTAAAGAAAGCTGGTAGAGGTGTTACTTATTAAGTCTGTTTTTCTCTTTTCTGTTAGTTTAAAATGTTACATGTCAGTTCTATGGATATTTTAGTCTAAAATGTAAATATGAACATGTATAGGTTTCTGTTGCAAACATGTAAATTGTGTTGACCTGCGGGAAGAAGCTCCTCCTCATTCTCTCTGTGTTCGCTTTCAGGGAGCAGAAGCGTTTCCCTGAACGCAACCGAGAAAAGAGTCCATTGTTGGGATGGCTGAGGTCCTTCATAATCTTCCTGGCTCTGGTCCTGCACTGCGTGCTGTAGATGTCCTGCAGGTCAGGGAGCTCGGTGTGGATGGTATGTTCAGCTGAACGCACCACCCTCTGGAGGGCTCGTCTGTCCTGCATGGTGCTGTTCCCGAACCAGGAAGTGATGCTACCCGTCAGAACACTCTTAATGGTGCAGGTGTAGAAAGTCTTTAGCACCTGAGAGGGTAGTTTAAAGTCCCTTAAGCGTCTCAGATGGTACAGACGCTGCCGGTCCTTTTTCACCAGGGTGTTGGTGTGACATGACCAAGACGGATCCTTTGTGATGTGAACACCTAGGTACCGGAAACTGTCCACTCTCTCCACTGGGGTCCCGCTGATGTTTCGCGGTTGGTATGACCGCTCCTGCTTCGTGCTCCACGATCAACTCCTTAGTCTTGCTGATGTTCAGGAGAAGGTTGTTCTCCCGGCACCATCTCTCCAGATTTTTAACCTCCTGTAGGTAGGCCGTCTCGTCGTTGTTGGAGCTCAGGCCCACTACAACTGTGTCGTCAGCAAACTTGATGATGGTGGAGTTGGAAGTGGCCACACAGTCATATGTGTACAGTGAGTACAGCAGGGGGCTCAGAACACAACCCTGGGGAGCTTCAGTGCTGAGGTGAGGGTGGATGAAGTATGTTTTCCCACCCGTACGGCTTGTGGTCTGTCTGGGAATTATGGTGTTAAATGCTGAACTGTCCACAAACAGCATCTTTGTATAATTCCCATTTCTTTGGTCCAGGTGGCTCATCGTTGTGTGGAGGAGATGAGCAATGGCGTCCTCAGTAGAACGGTTCTGACGGTACGCAAACTGTAGTGGGTCCAGTGTGTCTGGTAGTGATGCAGTGATGAAGTCTCTGACAAGTCTTTCAAAGCACTTCATCACTAATAAGGTCAAGGCTACAGGGCGGTAATTGTTAAGGCAGGCGGGCTGGGGTTTCTTCGGGACAGGAACAATGGTGGATTGTTTGAAACGTGAGGGGACAACAGACTGTTCCAGTGATTGGTTGAATATCTCAGTCAACACCGGTGCTATCTGGTCAGTGCAGGCTTTCAGAACCCAACCTGTGATCCCATCTGGTCCTGCTGCCTACCTGGTATTCACTCTCTTGAATGCCCTCCTCACATCATGACCACCATGTTGGTGAAGGTGTTTACCTCTCCGGCTCTCGCGGCGTGCACGCTGTATGTGCCACTAGCGCTGCTAGCGTGGTTAGCTCTATTTTTATAAAGGTCGTTTGAGAGAAAGACAGACATGGCAGATTCGGGCAGGATTAAAAATCACAAACGTCTGTGAAACAGAAATTTCTCTAGCGACCCCCTGTAAAACTAGTCTCGTCTGAATAGGGCTTTAGTAACTAAAAACCTAAGCTGACCTGCTATGTCCAGCGCCCTGGTATACACATGACCTGTGCTGCTGGTGCCTCAGAATAGAGTCTCCTATAACCAGAGCTCTTTCAGGTTTCTCAGTGGGTGCTTCACCAAGGAGAGCAAACCTGTTGGACACGTAAAGCGGAGAGAAATTGTGCTCCCGTGGGCGAGCATTAGCTTTGGCTTTGCGAGTATGCCGCCGAGTCGTCACCCACTCGCCCCGCTTCAAGCGCTCTGATGCCAGAGTCGGGGAATGCTAACTCCACCTAGGGCATCCAGACTTTCCCCTGAAAAACCTGGACTGCTCTCGCACTCACTACTTCTCTCTAGACTCTGGATGCTCTCTTCTAATGCTGAGATCTTCTCCATCAAAGAGCAAACTAACTTACACTTCTCACAAAGAAAATTATCGCCAACAACGGAGAAAGACTGACTAAACATGTCGCACTTCACACACTAAATGAGCTGAAAATTACATAACTTTATGTGGTTACTGTTGTGTGTGTGTTCGTAGTTCTGATGTGAATGGTCTCCACTCGCTGCTTTCAAACCCCCGAACAGGGAATAAAAATCTCTTCCAAAAGCAAAAAGAGAAGAAACGGAGCCGCCGGAAAGTAGAGGATGCAGGAAATCAAAATAATATTTTGAGATTTTAAAGCGATGAGAGAGGGGGAAAAAAACGACCTGTAAAAATGTAAATGCCGATACAAACACTGAATTCCCGGCAAACAATTAACAACAGGAAGCTACGTCACCCATACATATAAGTATCTCTTAATAGATTTCTGTGAAGATATAAATAGTAACCTGATGATCAAGAATACGCTTTTCTTCTGCAGTGAGAGGGTCAAAGCCCGGTAAAAATGTTCAGCTGCAGGAGAATGAGATTCGTGGTCTCTGTCTAAAATCTCGGGAGATCTTTCTAAGCCAGCCTATCCTGCTGGAGTTGGAGGCACCTTTAAAGATCTGTGGTAAGTAAAATTTACACAATAGTAAAAACTAGGCCACAGATCAGCTGCATGACAGCTTAAGCCTGAAATTCTGGTTATTTTACGCAGTTTTTTTAAGCCTCCTGCTCTTCACTTTGTAGGTGACATACATGGGCAGTACTATGATTTGCTGAGGCTCTTTGAATATGGCGGCTATCCTCCTGAAAGTAACTACCTGTTTCTTGGGGACTATGTGGACCGTGGCAAACAGTCACTCGAGACCATCTGCCTTTTGCTGGCATACAAAATCAAATACCCAGAAAACTTCTTCCTCCTCAGGGGTAACCATGAATGCGCCTCAATCAATCGCATCTATGGTTTCTACGATGAGTGTGAGTATGTTTGATCAAATAGTCAGTTGTGTATCAGTGTGCTGATTGGTGGAATGACCTGTGTCATTTACAGTTGGGTTACCAGTTATTTGATTTTATAACCTAGAATTTATAATAAAGGAAAAAATTTATACACATATATTAAATACACATTTTGTGCTATTTCAAGTAATTTAACATTCCATACAAAGCTTGGGATGCTGTTTATTTAAAAATATCTTCTTAATAATCTTAATATGTAAGAGCATACTGGTTGATGTTCTTAATGATGTCAGAAATGCAGTTATTTTTCCTGTTTAGGAAGAATCCTTCTCTTATGAACTGAATTATAATTCTTTTAATAAAGGAAAACATTCTAAGGTAAAACCTTAAGAAGAATCAAAATCACCAGATAATGAAATTACTAGCCATTACTCTGACACCTATATACCCCATATATAGACATACGACATATTTGTTATTGTCATGTTTGCAAACAAACTTGACATAAAGCAAAATTTTTTAACAGCTGGTAAATGGTAAATAATATTTAAATTAATATATTACATTTAAAAGTAATATGTATGATGATATAGTCTGTATTACATTGTGAAACAAAAGTGTCTACTGCAACTTAAATGGTGCCTGGGTCATCTGGAAGGTACTGATTTATTCTCCCACACCTATACAACAAAATGGTGTACAAAGTGTTGAACCCTGACTTATCCAGATCAATCTGCAGATATAAAAGTCTGTATATACAAATTATGGAACAATTTTAGATTAATGTGGCACAAAATTGCAAAACAGTTAATATCATCAAAGGTTTCAAAGAATCTAGAGAAATTTCTATGCACAAGGAACCATAATGTAAATCACTATTGGATGCCCATCATCTTCGGGACCTCAGGCAGCATTGATTCTAAAACCGTCATGACTCTTTAATGAAAATCACTTTATTGATTCATTAACACCTCCAGAAATCATTGTCTGTGTCCACAGTTTGCCATGTCTTCCACATATACAGGTTAAATGTCTATCATTCAAAGAAGAAGGCATACGTTAACATGATCCAGAAACGCCACCTTCGTCTGTGGGCCAAAGCTAATTTAAAGTGTATTGAGGAAAAGTGGTCAGACGAATTTAAATAGATTTCTTTGTTAAAACCCAGAACGCCACATCCTCTGCACTTAAGTGGAGAGGAAGCATCTGTCTTATCAGCCCTCATTTAAAAAAAAGCTGCATCTCGGATGGTATGGGAGTGCATTAGTGCCCGTGGAATGGGCAGTTTGCACATTTGGAAAGGCTTGATTAATGCTATAAGGTATATGCAGGTTTTAGAGCAACAAATGCATCTGTCCAGAAAATGTCTTAGACGTAGCCATGGGTTACAACTGCCGCATTCCTTGTGTCAAGCCACTCCTGCAACAGAGACAATGTCAGAGGTGTCTTACCTGGGCAAAGGCCAAAAAGGACCGGACTGTTGCTCAGTATGCCAAAGTCGTCTTTTTAGATTACAGGAAAGAAAATTTTGCATTTCATTTGGAAATCAAGGACCCAAAATCTGGAAGAAGAGAGGAGAGGCACAGATTTCAAGGTGCTTGAGGTCCAGTGTAAAGTTTGCACAGTCAGTGGTGGTTTGGGGATCATCATGTCATCTGCTGGTAGTGGTCTACTGTGTTTTATCAAGTCCAAGGTCAGCACAGCCGTCTACCAGGAAGTTTTGGAGCACTTCATGCTTCCCTCTGCTGACCAGCTTTATGGAAATGCTGATTTAAGTTTTCAGCAGGATTTGGCACCTGCCCACACTGCCAAAAGCACCAGATGTTGGTCAAATGACCATGGTGTCGGTGTGCTTGACTGGCCAGCAAACTCACCAGACCTGAACCCTATAGAGAATCTTATTGTCAAGAAGAAAATGAGAAACGAGACCAAAAAATGCAAATGAACTGAAGGCCACGGTCAAAGAAACTTGGGCTCCCAGTGCCACGCTGATCACCACCTACCATGCTGAATTGAGGCAATAATTAAAGCAAAAGAAGTCCCTACCAAGTATGGAGTACATATATATTAAATAAACATACTTTCCAGAAGGCCAACAATTTACAAATAAATTGTTTTTTTGATTGGTCTTATGAAGTATTACATTTTTTGGTGAATTGGTGGGTTTTTGTTAATTGTGAGCCAAAATCATAAAAAACAAACAAAAAAAAAACATTGACATCAATCAGTCTGTGTCTGAATCTATATAATATACAAGTTTCACATTTTATATTGAATTTCTAAAATAAAAAATATTTTTATATTCTAATTTATTGAGATGCACCTGTATTTTAGTAAAAAAATGTCTGCCACAACTTTACACTGAATGTTGGAAAAGAGTTTACAAAGAAATCAGCAAAGCAACATTTTTCTATTTGTATATGTTTAAAATACATATTTTGCCTGTATTTTAACTACGGTCTACTAACATTTGATTCCAAACTTTTTTCCATATTGCAATATAATATTGATGATGATTATCTGGACAGTGAAAAATATTGTGATATGAAAATATCAACATGTGTCCAGAAATGTATGTAATGACTGCTCCCTGATATAAGTTCCACTATCGTGTTTTCAGGCCGAAGGCGCTACAACATTAAGCTGTGGAAGACATTTACAGACTGCTTTAACTGCTTACCCATTGCTGCCATTGTGGATGAGAAGATCTTCTGTTGCCATGGGGGTGAGTGTGGGTGCCTAACGATGACATGATATGTAAAGACAGGTTCAAGGGTGAGCACTATAGAAAAAAAGGTCATCAAAACCAAACAGACAACCAGCATTTAGAAATTACTGACAATAATTTCTCAGGTATTTATACAGCAGTACCATTTTTATTTGCTATACACTGAATAGGATTGGGATTAGAATGAAGCACTGTAAGAATGAAGCACTTTGGGTTCATCAGAGTCAGAAAGAACCCAGAGCAAACTCTGCCCAGATATTTTATATTGTTCTTCCCTCTGAAGTATAGACCGGAGTTATCATTTAAATGTAAATCGGAAATTTCATTGGTCTAATGTTATGTCGCTCAGATTTTTGGCTTGAAGTTTGTGAAACCCGGAAAAACCCAGGAAAAATCCATTTATTAGCCGCTTCGTTGTGTAAGGTTCAAAACATGGGAAAAAAAGTAGTGGCTTATAGTCCGAAAAATACGGTTGTATGTTTAAAAATGATGAACAAATGTGGGTGATGTACCATTTATGTGTATCACCTTTTTATGTGCTAAAGGTTTGTCTCCAGACCTGCAGTCCATGGAGCAAATTCGACGAATCATGAGGCCCACAGATGTGCCTGACCAGGGCCTGCTGTGTGATCTTCTGTGGTCTGATCCTGATAAAGATGTGCTAGGCTGGGGTGAGAACGATCGCGGTGTCTCCTTTACCTTTGGTGCTGAAGTGGTGGCCAAATTTCTCCATAAACATGACTTGGACCTGATCTGCAGGGCCCACCAGGTCAGTTATTTGTTTTAGTATGTAGTATTATTTAGCTCCATATTTCTTAACCTCGGTTATGCAGTGGCGAGCAGAATTCGATTTTGAATGTGTAATGCTTAATGGAGAAAACTCTATTTATTTGCTTGTTATAATGCTTGAAGTGAAATTTTCAGTTTGAGCATTTAGAGACAACACCTCATACATTCTAAAAGAGCAAAAAAAGCTCTTCATACAGCTCTTCCTGTCCTATAATTGTAGAGCTTTAGGTGAGACTGATCACGAAATGCTGTCTGAGGTTCACAATTATGTTTGTTTCTTATAAAATACTTTTTTTTTTCAGTAAAGAATTCATAAAGTCCTCACTAAAAACTGTGATGGAATACTTTTTTTCAGATATCTGATTTGTAGTTAATTTAGCCACTGTACTAAAAAGGAACTTGGGGTTGTTTTGGTTGTTTTCTACAAGATTTTTTTAGGTGCGCAGCACTAGCAGTGTTTAGCAAAATTAGACCAGCTTCGTGTCTGTCATTAGTGGTCTCTACTATTACAAGCTTATGAATAGCTGTATTAGCCATTGAACATCATAAATCCAAATCAATCAAGTAATTTTGAATTTGATGCCTGTTATACATCTCAAAATCGTCAGGATGGTGCCAACAAAAGGCAAGTACAGTGTTACAAAAAGAAACATCTACTTTTGTTAAAAATTTTTCTGTTAAAAAACAAACAGTAAATTACTATCAGCAAGGTTGCCAGCATGTTGCTGTAAAATTAAGTGTCTTACTTAAAATTAGTTTGCTACTGTTTATTTGAAAAAAACACATAAAATGGCAGCATATTTGCCAGAAAGTTGCTGTACAATAGTTGGCTACTGTTTTAGCAAATACAGTATAATGCTGTTTCTACATTTAAAGTACATTTCTGAGAATAGCTTTGGCCGTTAACCTTTTTAAAACTTTGTGATTTTACTACAGTGTATAAATGTGGAAGTAAAGCAACTTTAAATGTTGTTTCAAAACATCTCTTCATTAAACTGTTAAAAAGAGTTCTTAGAATAAAACCTAAATAACATTAAATAAAACAACTCAAAATATCCCCAAAACTAGATTCTGACAGTTGTATAAAATGAAAACAAATGATAAATCAAAAGCCCAAAGCTTATAATTACAATAAGGATGTAAATGTCAAATTCCAAAAATTTGCTCTGGACAGAAAGACTAGGTTTTTTAATGAATATGCACGTGTGTGATTTATGCCATGTGAGTGTGTTTGATGTACGTTTGCACATAGGTGCGTGAGATATGCGCGTGTGCGCTCAGTGGTGTGTATTACTTATATAAAGTCTCACTTCAAATTAATAATTTTTTCGAGACTGGAGACACGAGGGTTCATGGTTGTCTTTTTTCTGGGTGACCTTCCCTGTCCGCTTTGGTGCCCTTTTCCGGATTTATCCCGATGAACCGTCTGAAAAACAAATGTGTTTAGAATTAGTGTGGAGTACATAAAGATTACTCATTGATGATAACAAAAATATACTTTGTTTTATTTGTCAAGAACACATATCAGGAAAGGAAAGTTTTTTTTTTGTTTTTTTTTATGAAGCTCCAACACTCAGATCTTTTGGAGCTGGTAGCCTTTTAACAAAAAAAAAAAAAAAAAAACACCGGCCATTTCTGCATGCTAGAAAGATATTGATGTGATTTTATGCATGTTTGGAAATTTTACTTTGCAGAAGAATTATCACATGTTGAATGAAATTCACTCTGTAATTGGGTATAATATTATCCGAGTCAGAAATCCAGCTGTACCCCATGATGCTGCAGTTGGTGTGTTAATCACTGAAAAAGAGAAAATAAAAGCTAGTTTCACTTAAATATCCACAATACAGGTTAGTTGCAGTAGCAAATATAATGCATTTTGTTTGCCCGATATCATGGACGAAAGGGAAATCACATTAATAGTATGAACACTGATAAAAGTCCTTGTGTGCTCACTGCAGTTTACAAAAAAATTACTGGATAGTAATGTTTTATTTACTCCGAGTAATAAATACAGTAAAATGTCGTTATATTGTAATTTCAGAACAACAAAAAACAGTAATGTACTGCTTACTAACATCATAGGATTATACTGTTGAAATTCTGCCATAAACCAACAGCAATTTCTAATTGTGTAGAGGAACATTTCTAAATAGTTAGGTTAACTTGCTTCAGATCAGAAACATACATAATACGTAATATAAAAAAAACTGAGATTCTAGAGATATTTCTGTACACAAGGAACAATAGTGAATGATAATTTGATGCCTGTGACTTTTAGCCCCTCAAGTGGCACAGTATCAAAAAACAGGTATAATTATCTCAAAGAAATCACTGCATGGGCCCAGAAACGCCTCTAAAATTTTATGTCTGTAAACACAGTTCACCATGCTAGCCACAAATGAAGGTTAATGCTCTACCAAGCAGCTGGACTTGCTGGTGTGTTTTGGATCATTGTCCTGCTGCAGAAACCAAGTTTGCTTCAGCTTGAGGTCACGAACAGATGGCCAGACATTCTCCTTCAGGATTTTTTAATAAACAGCAGAATTCATGGTTCTATTTATCACAGCAAATCTTCCAGGTCCTGAAGCAGCAAAACAGCCCCAGACTATCACACTACCACCACCATATTTTACTGTTGGTATGATGTTATTTTTCTAAAAGGCAGTGTTACTTTTACGCCAGACGTAATGGGACACACAACTTCCAAAAAGTTCAACTTTTGTATCGTAGGTCCACATAGTATTTTTCCAAAAATCTTGGTGATCATCAAGATGTTTTCTGGAAAAACTGAGACGAGCCTTTGTTCTTTTTGCTCAGCAGCGGTTTTCGTCTTGGAACGCTGCCATGCAGACCATTTTTGCCGTCTCTTTCTTATTGTGGATTCATGAACACTGACCCAAACTGAGGCAAGTGAGGCCTGCAATTCTTTGGATGTTGTTGTGGGGTTTTCTGTGACCTCTTGGATGAGTCCTCGCTGTGCTCTTAGGGAAGTTTTGGTAGGCCAGTGTGACAAACATGCAAAAGAAATAAGAAATCAGGAAGGGGCAAACACTTTTTCACACCACTGTACATCTACTGTCTTTTATGCATTCCTTCAGATTCCTCAACATTTATTAAGCTGATCACACTCATCTTGTTTTTTTTTTTTGAAACACACATCTGTGTACCGTTAGCATAACTGTGGTAGCTAATGTCATGTTTACCCAAATGTAGCGCATATAATGTAAAAAGGAGTTGGCCTAAGACAGATCGTTGTGGAACACCAAACTTCACCTCTGCTTTACCATAGAAAACTTATAATTTATATTCACAAAGTTATGATAATCAGTCAGATAAGACTCCCTTAATTCCAGCAAAATTTTCTAGCAATGTTCAAATTCATCTGGAGATATGTTTGAAAAAAACATTTAGGTGGATAAGGATGTATAACAAGTTTAATACTGGGGGAAAAAACTAATTGGTTCTCTTGAATGGGAGTAAATGTTTTACATTTTTGGTCTATTATATTTTTATTGCTATCTACATGGTTATTTATAGAATTGTCTGGGTCTGTTTTTGTGTGATTTTAAAATTTGCTTATTGATGGTGTGCATGTAGGTGTGGTGCATCTATTGCTAGTTTATTTTGATATGATCTAGGATTATGCTTATCTTCTATGAGGGTAGAAAGATATGTTCATCCAGTAGCACTGAGAGCTTTTCTCTATCTCCGGAGGCTCTCCTTCTCCTTTTGATTTATTTCTACCGAATATACAATGGATACAACTGCTTTTCTCAGATGGTGATCCTGATTATTAAAGTGCATATTATAATCACAGTTGGGCTGCAGCTATCGATTAGTAATTGATATTTTACCGATTATTCCATCGATTAATCAAGAAATAGGATAAGTACCGTAATTTCTGGACTATCAAGCGCACCCAAATATAAGACGCATCCACTGAATTTAATTTTTCAATTATTTTGAACATAAATAAGCCACACCTGTCTATAAGCCGCAGGTGTCTACACTAAAACTAATGAACTTTACACAGGCTTTAACTAAAGACAGTGTCTGTTACACGGTGTAACGGGTAAAATATGTTGTGGCTCCTTTAAGAGCAGAGCGGCATTTTGGGAATAGCCTGCCCGCCACATTTTTCCGGTATTACTGCATGTGTGCAAGACCGAGGAATATGTCCCTATTATTTTCTGATGCTCATTTCTAAGTTTCTTTGACTAACCCGTAACGCTGTTGCCAAGAAAAATTAAAAAGCAGGTTTTGGAAACCTGTCTGTGCTTATATGATTTCTGTTGCAACTGGAGTTAGCGAGCAATCCCATGACCCAGACTCAATGCGTTACAATGGCTTGTATCTAAAGAGTAGCCTACCAAGATAGTCATTGTTCACTGTCTTCCTCCTTCCTTTCACAACTATTTCTTTAGAGAGTTTTTCTTTTGGCATCGTCGTGCAGTTAAAAATCACCATTGGTGAAGCTTTTCTCCCGATGCCGTGCAGCTCAGAACACAGGTGAAGTGGGGTTATTTTTATTTATTTTTTTTTTCATGCCTGTTCGGCAATTTCATTGGTCTAATGTTATGGGGTTCAGTTTTTTGGCTTTAAGCTTGTGAAACCAGGAAAAACCCAGGAAAAATCCATAAATTAGCCGCTTCGTTGTTTAAGCCGCGGGGTTCAAAGCGTGGGGGGAAAAAGTAGCGGCTTATAGTCTGGAAAATACTGTACCTTTTTTCTTTATTAAAGAGCAACACTAAATATACAAGAAAAAAACAAGACAGGTCTCTTAAGATGAACAAGTAATTTTTATTGCTGAAATTGCAAATAAGAATATCTGTGAAAACTAGAGCTGCAAGAACTAATCAATAATAATCGATAATAAAATTCTATGGATGAAATGAATTCGGGTCATCCAAGGCATGTAAGGAATTTTATATTAAACTCAACAAAGAAGACTAACCTACAAGTTATGCAAAGAGGAGCTTGTGTGGCATGGAAGTACCACAGTAATGCACGAGGATTTAAAACTGTGCGAACAAACACTAAATCTAAAAGCAGCAAATAACAGCAGAAGTAAACGATTACGTTTTAGCCAATGTTGTGGTTTTCAGCGAATGCTTATGCATTGGTACACCAATGCATATATTTTCTCTGTTCCATTCTCTTTTTATAGCACTTGTCTTCTACAACAGTTAACTTATTTGTTGTAAAACGCGATTTACTACGGCTTTACTACGTTCAAATGCTTATTTGTGTGTTTAATTTATGCATATATCATTTCATTATTATACAAAATGAAATTAATTATATATTCTAGAGGCTTATCTACACGACTGAACAAAATGTCTTTCTTTTTAACAAAAATGGTCAAAACAATGTATTATTTTATATTATTATTTTAGGCATGTTGTCAACTTGCCATTTGCAATTATCATTAAAAACAATACAAATGTTGACTTGCAGAAATTGCTTCTCCTTGCATACTGAAATGCTGTTTATTATTTTATTTTATTTTGTTTATATTTTACAGAACGAAACAACCCAGCGTGAGTGAATTTGTTAAGAGAATTCCCCTATGTACTCCTCAACAAGCAGCCACTATAAGCTTTAACATTTCTAAATTAAAGATGGTTAAACTTATGTGGCTTTTGCATTTTTTAATGTACACTTTTTTTACACAAATACTTTGAAGTTGTGTTTAATATAGGTTTAATAAGTAAAACATCAAAGGTGTTTAAAAAAAAAGAAGCTATTTTTATTAATGCAAATACAAAATAAAATTCTTCTTCTTTCGGCTTCGCCCATTATTGGTAGCCAGATCATCCGTCTCCATACCCCACTGTCCTCTACATCTGCCTCTTTCAAACCAATGACCTGCATGTTTTTCTTCACCACATCCATAAACCTCCTCCTTAGCCTTCCTCTTTTTCTCCTTCCTGGTGGCTCCATCCTCAGCATTCTCCTACCGATATACCCCATGTCCCTCCTCTGCACATGTCCAAACCATCTCAATCACACATCGCTCACCTTGTCTCCAAAACTTCCTACATGCACTGTTCCTCTAATAAACTTGTTTCTAATCCTGTCCATCATCGTCACGCTTAACGAATTCTAGTCATTGCCACTGTCTCTAAACCATACCAACATCGCAGGTCTCACCACAGTCCTATAAACTTTCCCTTTCACTCTTGCAGATATTCTTCTATCACAATTCAGTCCTGCCACTCTTCTCCACCCACTCCACCCTGCCTGCACTCTTTTCTTCACTTCTCTAACACACTCTCCCTTACATTGCACTGTTGACACAAGGTAGGCTTGTGCAACCCTAATTGTTGGGTTCAAATACAAAATAAATAAATAATCGGATAAAAACAATTATTTATATTATATTATTATACCTTTTATATAAAACCTTAATTCAAGGTATTTATTTATAAAAGTGTACTTAAAAAAAAAAAAAAAAAAATATGCAAAAGCCAGTTATAGAGTTTAACTTTACTTAATCTTGACAATAAAGCTTATAGTGGCTGCTTGTTGAGGAGTGCACAAAAAAAACCCATTTTGTTTAGTTGTGAAGACATAAGGATCTAGAATATAATTAATTAAATTTTATATAATTAAATGATATAAATGTAATTAATTAAATTCAATCATTTGAACGTAGTAAAGCTGCAGTAAATCGCGTTTGACAACAGATAAGTTAATGTTGTAGCAGACAAATACTATAAAAGAGAATGGAACAGAGACCCTGCAAACTGACTTAAATAGATGGAAAATTTATGCATTGGTATACAAATACATAAACATTCGCTGAAAACTACAACAGTGACTGAAATGTAATAGTTTACTCCTGCTGTTATTTGCTGCTTTTAGATTTAGTGTTTGTTTGCACTGTTTTAATTGAATCCATCACGATCTCCCGGGCAAGCTGATTGTACAACCTGATGCTTGTGAGTCCCGACAGAACAGATCCAGTGTGGCTTTCCCGAAATTAACACAGTTTACACAATAGCACTTTATTAAACTATACTATTTTCACATAAGTTTTTACAGTTTTTTGCTTACCGCACTGATGTTTCACCTTCATCCGTAAAACCACTGTTTTCTTTTCCTGTTGCCGGTTGTCCTATCAAATGTTGTGCATTTAGTCTTGTCTAATTAATTAAGTTATTAAATGGAACTACCTGGGAATTTCTGCAGTTAGATTTTTTTTGTTTATGAAACAGACGCATCTCAATATAGGGGACCCTGAGTGGCGAGTGCAGGTAGCAGGCGGTCGTTTTTTTTTTTTTTTTTCCCTCAATTAAACTGCCCTGTAGCCCTGACCTCCGTAGTGATGAAGTGCTTTGGAAGACTGGTCAAATGCTTTATCACTGCTTCACAAAGGGACACACTGGATCCACTACAGTTTGCTTAGTAACAGACAAACTACAGTATGTACGAGTGGGCAAACACACCATATCCTCACTCACCCTCAGCAATGGAGTTTCTGAGGGCTGTGTTCTGAGCTTCCTGCTGTACTTGCTGAACACATATGATTGTGTGGCCTCTTTCAACTCGACCACCATCAAGTTTGCTGATGACACTCTTGTGGTGGGCCTGATTTCCAACAATGACGAGACCGACAGGAGATTAAAAACCTGGAGAGAGGATGCCAGGATAACAATCTTCTCCTGAACGTCAGTAATACTAATAAGTTTATTGTAGTAAAGCCACACTCAACCTGAGAGCATACTCATGGCATGTCAGAGATTATATGAAATCAGTGACAAAAATCTTCTTTTATACACATTGAATTTCCTTTGATTACCATAAAATTGGAAACTCTAAAAAAAAAAAATCCTTAAATTCGTCATGTTTGTTTGATCATTCTAATTCCCATTAACTTCAGCCTATTTAGGGTTGGACTAAAAATAATTAAGAACTTCCTTGCCATGTTTATTGAACAAATTTTACTGAGCTGTGCTATGGTTTTTCTTTTGCACATTCCCTTAAGCATTAGCTCGGTTCTCAAGGCCATTCTGGCCCAGAACATTACACACAGTTACTATGACCTCTCCAAAATAAAAATGCACAACAATCTGTCCCTAGCTGCTGTGTGCTGTGTCCTTGTTATTCTTAAATTTAGAGTGTGCAGTCTGTTCATTATATGAACATGAAGTTAAAGTATTAACTTAGCAAATTATTCTACAGTCTCACCTTTTAAAGCTTTTAAGCCTTATCAAACAAACTCAAATACAGAATCGTAAATTAATATTAATTATACCTAGTCATACATCATTTAAAGACCCTTATTTAAAGGGTAGGAGTGTATGAAAACAGCACAACAGACTTGATCCCCACAGGGGGAATACTGATAGTGTGCAACCTCATCAGGTTGCATTCAAGGAGATATAGGGAGAAAGCTGTTGACATGACCAACAAGGCGGAAGACTTGATGATTGAGGATGCAAAGAAAGTACTCGATAAACAGGAGGGGAAAATGTTGAGGGCAAAGCTGCACAGTGTGAAATGCACTGGCAAGTGTAAGATACGGTGCAGTGGCTGTGTGTGTGATTGCTGTGAAGTAACATATATGTATGATGGCATGTGTGCTACTGTGCTAATTATGGACTAATGTCATTAGTATTCTATTCTAGTATCCAGGTGAGTAAAACACTAAAGTAATAAAGAATGGAAAGCAAAAAATATGAGGTACCGTTCTGGGATAGACCAACAAAATAATTAAGTAATAATTATGTTAACACTACCTTGTAATAGGGAACAAAAAGGACTATTGAATTCAATTTAATTCAATTCATTTTTATTTGTATAGCGCTTTTAACAATGAACATTGTCTCAAAGCAGCTTTACACAGATAATGTGGTGATTAAGAGTGAATATGTTCTTTATGAGTAAGTTTGTCCCTGATGAGCAAGCCGGTGGCGACTGTGGCAAGGAAAAACTCCTGGAGATGGCATAAGGAAGAAACCCTGAGAGGAACCAGACTCAAGAGGGAACGCATCCTCATCTGGGTTGAACCGAATGTCCATTTATAGCAGATACACGATGTTGCGGGGTACAGTGAAGATGATCAAAAGCGAACTGTATTCCTGAGCCAGTGTAGGAGACTGTTGACATCAACTACAGTCCAATCCATCCTCAAAGCTCCCGTTCTTAGTCCGGAATTTAATGGAACCAGCCAAGGCGTTGATGAGAAACTGTCCCAAGCTGCACAGAGTGGCCTCCAGTCAGAGAGAACACTATCCAGAGGCAGGCCTGGACAAAGTGGGAAGATCCACGAAGGGGAGAGGGGCAGGAACAGTGATCACTGGAGCCTCAGGAGCAAGTTTAACGAGAGAGAGAGAGAGAGAGAGAGAGAGAAAAGAGGGTGACAGGAAGAGAAGGATATGGATTATTAAGTGTCCTTATTGGCAGCATAACTAAAAGGGAGAACCAGAAGGTAATACAGACATGAGGGATCTCTGGGATAAGAGACGACCCACCACACCACAGTCAACAAACCTGAGTTAACGTGTGAATGTGAGGGGACGACAGCATACAAATATCCCAGTTCACCAAACACTCTATATCCATGTTCCCTCCAGATCTGCGCCTTTACCTAAGAAAAAATCTACTGATCAAAGGCTTGACTGAATAAATATGTTTTCAACCTCGATTTGAACACTGAGACTGTGTCTGAATCCCGAACACTGATTGAAAGGCTGTTCCATAACTGTGGGGCTTTGTAAGAGAAAGATCTGCCCCCTGCTGTAGTCTTCATTATTTGAGGACCCAACAGATAGCCAGCACCTTTTGATCTAAGTAGGCGTGGAATATCATACTGGTACAGAAGTTCACTCAGATACTGCGGTGCGAGACCGTTAAGTGCTTTATACGTCAGTAGTAGTATTTTATAATCAATGCGAGATTTGATTGGGAGCCAGTGTAGACTGATTAATACAGGGGTGATGTGGTCATATTTCCTAGATCTAGTGAGGACTCTTGCTGCTGCATTCTGAACTAACTGAAGCTTATTTATGCACTTACTCGCACACCCAGACAGTAAAGCGTTAGTTATCTAGACTAGTAGTAACAAAAGCATGAACTAGTTTTTCTGCATCCTGTAACGACATCATATTTCTAATTTTAGCAATATTTCTAAGGTGAAAGAATCCGATCCTGGTGACATTATTCACGTGAGCCTCAAAGGAAAGACTAGGGTAAATAATAACACCAAGGTCTTTGACAGCCGTACACGCTGAAACAGAAACACCATCCAGAGATGCTACGTAATCGGAAAGTTTGCTTCTAGCTGCATGTGGTCCTAGTAAAAGTATTTCCGTCTTATCTAAGTTGAGCAGAAGAAAGTTATCAAGCATCCACTGTCTAATGTCCTTTACACACTTCTCAACATTGTTAAGCTGATCTCTCTCATCTGGCTTTGCTGAAATATACAGCTGTGCATAATCAGCATAGCAATGAAAGCGAATACCATGTTTATTAATACTTTCACCATGAGGCAGCATATATAAAGAGAAAAGCAGAGGGCCTAAGACAGATCCTTGAGGAACACCAAACTTTACCTCAGAGAGTTTGGAGAACTCACCATTTACATAAACAAACTGATAGCGATCAGTCAAATTAAACCTGAGCCAAGAGAGAGCCGTTCCCTTTATTCCAACAATGTTCTCAAGTCTAGCAAGTAGTATAGTGTGATCAATGGTGTCAAACTGGGTATTCAGTGGCCCAGTCGAGCTCTGCGGGGTCAGACGGAGATCTATCCAAGATCGTAATTTCTGAAAGATCATTGAAATCGTTCAGACTGTGGAATTATGACTAATAATTGTATTAATCCAAATGTTAACAACAAATCGAGAGTGTGTCACCACTATGAGTGGGTCCTATAACATTCTGATTAATTCCAACTGAATCTAGAATGGACACAACTGCTGCTCTTAAGGAGTCTTCCTGATTATCAAAATTAATATTAAAGTCACCAATAATTACTGCTTTGTCTAAAGAAGTAGCTACATTTGTGATGAAATCTGCAAATTCTATGAGAAAATCAGAGTAGGGCCCTGGGGGTCTATAAATAATAATTAATGGAATTGACTGACTGGACCTGCTTTCGGACACTGAATATTTTATGCTGGTGTAAAGAACTTCAAATGTTATACACTTGTGTTTAGTCTTTTGTGTGACGCTTAGATTATTATTATTATAAATAGCTGCGACTCCGCCTCCTCTGCCATTTAGACAGGGTTGGTGTATGTAACTATACCCAGGAGGACTCGCTTCATTTAATGCTACATATTCATTCGGTTTAATCCACGTTTTTGTTGAACACATTATTTTAAACTCCTGGTCGAGATAATTTCGTTTATAGTAAGCGCTTTTGACGTGAGAGATCTAATATTCAACAATCCTATCTTTAGATCAGAGGTGCTGGCTGTGCATTCAGTCCTATTTAATTTATTGTTAATCAGGTTAGTAAAACAGACTTTATGAGAATTCCTATATTTTGGTTTTGCTCGGGGGACAGACACGGTCTCAAAATGGTGGATCCTGAGTGACGACTCTGTGCAGCTAGCAGACGGTCGGTTTAGCCTGTCTGTCTGCTCCCTGGCCTTGGCTCTAGGCAGTCACTTGTTAACTAGTGCTGTTCTGAGACTATGACCTATACTAAAAGAAATGAGAGTAGCACCTTCCCGAGTGGGATGGATACCGTCCCGCCCTAACAGGCCAGCCTTGCCCTCAAAAATGCTCCAATTATTAATGAAGCCCACATTGTTTTTGAGGCACCACTCGGACATCCAGCATAGGCTACATCGCCGCGTCGCATTGGGATGGGGCCAGAGCATGTTACTGCATCGGACATTGCCTTCGCTAATTTACACACCTATGTGTAATAATACCTATAATATTACTCTTAGTAACCTCTGACTGTCGAAGGCGTATATCATTAGCTTCTGTGTGAAAAACTATCTTAGAGAACCTGTGCTTTCCTAAGAATCTAAGCGACCTACTATGTCCGGCACCCTGGCTCCCGGTATACACATAACCTCAATCAATGCCACTAAAGGTCTAGCTAATTTCAATTGCTCTATTTCAAACTTAGTTCTGCCACAGGGGTGGGTGAAAAAACCTTAGCGCCAATGCGAGGAAAAATGGCCACTCAGCCTGAGTAGTAATGCGTGACCTGTGCAGGAACTAAACTCTTCTTAATTGTCTGTAACATCCAATAGAGCATAAGAAAATCAGGTGTAGAACGTAAAGGTTTCAACAAGGCCCACATGCTAGAGCAAGGATGGGCAAACTTTTTGACTAACGGGCCACAATGGGTTCTAAAATTTGACAGAGGGGCTGGGTGATACATATACATATACACACACACACACACACACACACACACACACACACACACACACACACACACACATATATATATCCAGTGAGGAAAATAAGTATTTGAACACCCTGCTATTTTGCAAGTTCTCCCACTTAGAAATCATGGAGGGGTCTGAAATTGTCATCGTAGGTGCATGTCCACTGTGAGAGACATAATCTAAAAAAAAAAATAAAAACCAGAAATCACAATGTATGATTTTTTTACTATTTATTTGTATGATACAGCTGCAAATAAGTATTTGAACACCTGTCTATCAGCTAGAATTTTTACCCATAAAGACCTGTTAGTCTGCCTTTAAAATGTCCACCTCCACTACATTTATTATCCTAAATTAGATGCACCTGTTTGAGGTCGTTAGCTGCATAAAGACACCTGTCCACCCCATACAATCAGTAAGAATCCAACTACTAACATGGCCAAGACCAAAGAGCTGTCCAAAGACACTAGAGACAAAATTGTACACCTCCACAAGGCTGGAAAGGGCTACGGGCAGCTTGGTGAAAAAAGGTCCACTGTTGGAGCAATCATTAGAAAATGGAAGAAGCTAAACATGACTGTCAATCTCCCTCGGACTGGGGCTCCATGCAAGATCTCACCTCGTGGGGTCTCAATGATCCTAAGGAAGATGAGAAATCAGCCCAGAACTAAACAGGAGGAGCTGGTCAATGACCTGAAAAGAGCTGGGACCACCGTTTCCAAGGTTACTGTTGGTAATACACTAAGACGTCATGGTTTGAAATCATGCATGGCACGGAAGGTTTAACTGCTTAAACCAGCACATGTCCAGGCACATCTTAATTTTGCCAATGACCATTTGGATGATCCAGAGGAGTCATGGGAGAAAGTCATGTGGTCAGATGAGACCAAAATAGAACTTTTGGGTCATAATTGCGTCGCCACCGGCTTGCTCATCAGGGACAAACTTACTCATAAAGAACATATTCATTTTTAATCACCGCATTATCTGTGTAAAGCTGCTTTGAGACAATGTTCATTGTTAAAAGCGCTATACAAATAAAAATGAATTGAATTGAATTGAATTCCACTAAACGTGTTTGAAGGAAGAAGAATGATGAGTACCATCCCAAGAACACCATCCCTACTGTGAAGCATGGGGGTGGTAGCATCATGCTTTGGGGGGGGTGTTTTTCTGCACATGGGACAGGGCGACTGCACTGTATTAAGAGGAGGATGACCGGGGCCATGTATTGCGAGATTTTGGGGAACAACCTCCTTCCCTCAGTTAGAGCATTGAAGATGGGTCGAGGCTTGGTCTTCCAACATGACACTGACCCGAAGCACACAGCCAGGATAACCAAGGAGTGGCTCTGTAAGAAGCATATCAAGGTTCTGGCGTGGCCTAGCTAGTCTCCAGACCTAAACCCAATAGAGAATCTTTGGAGGGAGCTCAAACTCCGTGTTTCTCAGCGACAGGCCAGAAACCTGACTGATCTAGAGAAGATCTGTGTGGAGGAGTGGGCCAAAATCCCTCCTGCAGTGTGTGCAAACCTGGTGAAAAACTACAGGAAACGTTTGACCTCTGTAATTGCAAACAAAGGCTACTGTACCAAATATTAACATTGACTTTCTCAGGTGTTCAAATACTTATTTGCAGCTGTATCATACAAATAAATAGTTAAAAAATCATACATTGTGATTTCTGGATTTTTTTTTAGATTATGTCTCTCACAGTGGACATGCACCTATGATGACAATTTCAGACCCCTCCATGATTTCTAAGTTGGAGAACTTGCAAAATAGCAGGGTGTTCAAATACTTTTTTTCATCACTGTATACACACACACACACACACAAACTAAAATCAGGTCAACAACAGACACAAAACATTAACAGAAACAACCATTCAGTATTATACTATATACAATCACATTAAGCATACTTGTAGGCAGCATATATGAAGGTTAATATGTGTATATGTATGTATGTTCATAGGAGGGCATAGAAAGGTTTTAGGGGCACTAAGGTGATTGTGAACACATACTTGTCAGGTGTAATGTCAAGGTCATCTGTAGGTGATTTAGCAGGTCCTGAAGGGGAAAGTCGGTGTGATGTCTTTGTAGGCGAACAGAAGGAAATAATGTCATAGATAACCTTACTTTGTCGTAAAAAAAAGTCATTAACGCATATTGTCTCTCTTCTCCTAATACCAGGGAGCATATCAAGTAACGAAGCAAAGGAATGCAACAACCAATACACAACCAACCTATATTAGTAATACCAATGCCTGTCAGGGACGACAATTAGTAGAAAATAACCATGTCCACCAACCAGTTTCAGGTCCTCTCAACTGTTTCATCTTGTCCAGCACCTGTGTTACGCTCCACAATCACCTGTGTGGAGGGGAACTAGAGCACAACATTCCTCACCAGTTAATTCTCACACACACAATGTCATGGGCTGCCATTCTGGAGTAAAGGACAAATCTATTTTGCACCGCCATTAATGTTGTCACATGTAATTGTCGTTTAATGAGTCTGATTTGCCGCCGGCGCCCAAATGTGCTTTTTTTTTTTTAGATGCCAGCAAAAAGAGCTTAAACTGCTCTGTCATATTTGATCAAACATGTCAAAGTAATTTGTGAACCCGCTATTCACAGGTAAAATAGTTCGATGAGTCACACGTCCCCCAGTGGCATAAAACAATGCGATTCCACTGAGATTATTACACATTCAGCTGCGTTTGAAAGATGACACGCTACACCGGTGAGAAAGCTCTTCAGATGGTTTTGGACAGTGATGAAGAATTTACCTTTTCATCCGAAGAAGATTACGATTCCGACGAGGAGCGTTTGCATTTTGAAGAGCGAATCAACCCATTCGAGGACTTTCCATCAAGTTGCTACGATGAGTAAGTTATTTAGTCTTACATTCTGATCGTGTAAAACTAATATTTTTTGTAGACATCTCTGCCTAGCTTTTGTCAGCATTGCCTTTTAATGTTACAACAAAAATCCACCAATATCTGCTTATTTGTAACATTAACTATTTGTAATTGTATGCCCTAAATAATGTTGACGTTATATAAAGTTATATTTTAGACTCAGTTCAGTTTTGGTTAGTCTCACTCATCATCCTGAAAGGCTGTTATGTAGTGTTAGCTAGCAGAGATGTTCTGGAATGCTGAGGTGTAAATGCTAGCTAAATTACTGCTTAATGAATGTAACATTTTCCATTATTTGCTCAGCTGTAAATGGTGATAGTGTAAATGTCTGAGATGCATTATGGTCTATGGCCCATCAACAAACATTTATCTGTCCTATTGCCCATCAACAAATAGGCCTATAAGCTATACAATGCATGCTAACAAATATATATTGTTTAAGTGTATTCATCATCCTAAAATATATTGTTTGGTTATTTTTAGGAATGTGGCTGCATCACCCTTGCCTTCACTGGAAACTCACACCAGGCCACGCAGGTGTCGCTCCATTTTGAGTTCGACCAAAAATCATCCTGAGTAAGTACATATTTTATATGTTCTTAAATTATATTTAGTTTGAATCATTATTGCATTGTATGACATATGCAAACAATGACCCAATCATGACTTTATCAATGACCAAACTAGTGATGTTTGTGTCTGTGTGTGCGTGTGTGTGTTTTCATGTACAGATGTGATCAGGCACCTGCTCCAAAAAGGGCAAAGGCAGCACACAGACAGTCCACCATGTCATGAAAGATCAGACAGATAATGATACAGTTCCACAGACTCTGCGATTCCTGCCCGCACGTGAACCTGGACCTCAACTGAGGTCTTCTGACTCTCATTTCCTATTTAGTCTATTTAAAATGTTTTTCTCTGAGAGTGTTGTGTCAACTCTGTGACACAACACAAATGCTCAAGCTGCCAAGTCAATAGCCAAGGGACGCAAATACAAATATTTGTGAAGTGGATGGACACACGAGAGGTCTCATTGTGTTCCACCATTCATTCTGCATATACATGAGACACTGTGCAGAGGAGGGTGAAATTACAAGGTAAATGGGAAACAGACATTTCCATGCACTGCACTTGTAACTGCATACAACCAGCACATGGGGGGCGTTGACCTGTCTGATCAACTGTTACAATACTACACACCACAGCAAAAAAACAATGAAGTGGTACCGAAAGATTTTTCTACACTTCTTGGACATCACTGCCACCGACAGTATCATTGTGCATAAATAACTGTATGGTAACTTGTCCCATAAAGAATTTATGGAACAACTTATTGCGGAGCTTTGTAGCGTCACACAGAAAGAAGTGCCAAAACGGACCAACTCTGATCATGTACCAGTTCCAGGATCTGAACTGTCCTCTGATGTCAGAAATGTTGCCACTGCTGGTCGCAAGAGCTGTGTACATTGCAAAACATTGCATGGTAAGCACCACAAAACACCATGGAAATGCCTGGCATGCGATGTTCACCTGTGTCTTCAGTTGAACAGGAACTGCTTTTAAGAGTGGCACAGGGATTTTTGATGCAATTTATTTTTTTTAACTGTTTTGTGTTATTGTTTCTGTTGTACATTTTTTTTATTTTTTTTATCTTTTTATTATACATACTGTATTGTTTTATTGTTACACAATTCCCTTTTTAATGCTGTCCTTGCTAATGTGTATTTTAAATAAACCACAAAGGAAACACATTCTTTCTTGTAGTACTGTACTTCTCACTCAGATCCTGGCTCAGTGATCCACAGCTCATTATGTAATCCACAGCTCATTATGCGACCCGTTGTCTACAAAGCTGTCAGTCACAGCATGTCGACGCTTCTTCGCATATGGCCTTTCAAAGTAGAAAGTGTTTTTTTTTTTTTTTTAAATCAATGTATTGTTTAATGTGAATGAGCAGGCAGGATGATTTTCACATGATTAAAAAAAAAAAACCTACATTAGAAGATCTGGTCTCAAAAAGTCTTGGGAAAACATGTTTACTATAGGTTTTGTGGCCTTATTTCAGTGTTATTTTTTTTTTTTTTTTTTTTTTACTTTTTCAAAAACCATGCATAAACCTTAATTTATCAAAAAATACAAACACATAGTTGTTTACACATAATGGTAGCCCAGTTTGTGCTGAACACAGTGTAATAAGTCTTATAATATACAATAATACAATAATATACAATTACCGGCCACTTTATTAGGTACACCTTACTAGTACCGGGTTGGACCCCCTTTTGCCTTCAGAACTGCCTTAATCCTTTGTGGCATAGATTCAACAAGGAACTTGAAACATTCCTCAGAGATTTTGACCCATATTGACATGATAGCGTCACGCAGTTGCTGCAGATTTGTCGGCTGCACATCCATGATGCGAATCTCCCATTCTACCACATCCCAAAGCTCCCCTATTGGATTGAGATCTGGTGACTGTGGAGGCCATTTGAGTACAGTGAACTTATTGTCATGTTCAAGAAACCAGTCTGAGATGATTCGCACTTAATGACATGGCGCGTTATCCTGCTGGAAGTAGTAGCCATCAAAAGATGGGTACACTGTGGTCATAAAGGGATGGACATGGTCAGCAACAATACTCAGGTAGGCTGAGCTCAGGTATTTTCTTGGCACACTTTGGGCCCATTAGTACTAATTGAGCATTGTGTCAACGCCACGTTGACACAATGCTCAATTAGTACTAATGGGCCCAAAGTGTGCCAAGAAAATATCCCCCACAACATTACACCACCACCACCAGCCTGAACCGTTGATACAAGGCAGGATGGATCCATGCTTTCATGTTGTTGACGCCAATTTCTGACCCTACCATCCGAATATTGCAGCAGAGATGCTCTTCTGCATACCTCGGTTGTAACGAGTGGTTATTTGAGTTACTGTTGCCTTTCTATCAGCTCGAACCAGTCTGGCCATTCTCCTCTGACCTCTGGCATCAACAAGGCATTTGCGCCCACAGAACTGCCGCTCACTGGATATTTTCTCTTTTTCGGACCATTTTCTGTAAACCCTAGAGATGGTTGTGCGTGAAAATCCCAGTAGATCAGCAGTTTCTGAAATACTCAGACCAGCCCGTCTGGCACCAACAACCATGCCACGTTCAAAGTCACTCAAATCACCTTTCTACCCCATTCTGACGCTCGGTTTGAACTGCAGCAGGTCGTCTTGATCATGTCTACATGCCTAAATGCATTGAGTTGCTGCCATGTGATTGGCTGATTAGAAATTTGCGTTAACGAGCAGTTGGACAGGTGTACCTGATAAAGTGGCCGGTGTGTGTATTTAAAAGCAACTAAAAAGAACCAAATGTAAGAGCATGTCAGAATCTCTCAAGGGGCCCAAAACACCCTCAGACTCCAGAGGGTTAACCAGATCTAAGGCAACTATTGTGTAATTGATAAAACATTGCTGATTATACCATATAATTTATTCAATGATTGTTGTG
Source organism: Silurus aristotelis (assembly GCF_946808225.1). Classification (NCBI taxonomy): domain Eukaryota; kingdom Metazoa; phylum Chordata; class Actinopteri; order Siluriformes; family Siluridae; genus Silurus; species Silurus aristotelis. The sequence goes on along the minus strand of NC_139599.1, from coordinate 11,128,327 downwards.
CACAATCTATGCCTAAGGAAGGAGAGCAGTTAAGGCACTTATCCCTGCTGGTCCCTGAGCTAAATGTTCTTCAGGTATACCCACAGGGGGCACTGCACCAATCTATATAAACAATAGGGTCCTCCTATTTCTGTAACAGATTGATGTTCATAGTCCCTTCTGCTGTGTATTTCGCCATTGGGTGATATCGCTACGTATAGGTTGGAAAATATCTTTCAATTGTATTACAAGTATCTTACTTTCTAACGTAACAGGAGCACAGCATCCTGCCCAACTGTCAGGCAGAACCTGTGGAGTGCTGTCTCCACTACCGTATCAAAAGAACTGTACAATTAGCCACTGTTCACATTGTAGGTGTCTATGAGCAGAACAGTTAGTTCAGTGTGTCATGGACAGTTTTATCCTGATCCGACACATCCCTAATAGGGTAATGTGGAATGCGGAACGTACCCAAAGAGGAGATTTCTACTCTTTGACTTTTTTTTGCAATGGGATAACTTAAGGAGAAATAGAAGGCATGGAATTAGCTTCCATTGTTATGCTGATGATACCCAGCTATATATTTCATCCAAACCAGGCGATACAGCTCAATTAGCTCGCATAACTGAGTGTGTTGAAGGAATAAGAGATTGGATGACCCATAACTTTCTGCTATTAAATTCTGATAAAACGAAGATTTTGCTCATCGGCCCAAAAAATAGTACACAGAAGCTCCAGCATCTCAGCCTGCATTTAGACGGTTGTTCTGTAACTACTAGTTCAACGGTAAAAGACCTGGGAGTTATTTTAGACAGCAACTTATCTTTTCAAAAATCACATCAATCAAGTTACAAAAACAGCCTTCTTTCACCTTAGAAATATTTCTAAGCTAAGAAATATGTTATCTATATCTGATGCAGAGAAGCTCGTCCATGCGTTTATGACCTCTAGAATAGACTACTGTAATGCATTACTAGGTGGATGTCCTGCATCATTAATAAACAAGCTTCAGTTAGTTCAGAATGCCGCAGCAAGAGTTCTTACTAGGTCAAGAAAATACGATCATATAACCCCAATCTTATCGTCCCTACATTGGCTTCCTATTAAGTTTCAAATAGACTACAAACTACTGCTACTCACTTATAAAGCACTAAATGGTTTGGCTCCCATGTATCTAACCAGTCTTTTAACACGCTACAATCCGTCACGCTCCCTGAGATCTCAAAACTCTGGGCTTCTAGTAGTTCCTAGAATAGCAAAGTCCACTAAAGGCGGTAGAGCATTTTCACATTTAGCTCCTAAACTCTGGAATAGTCTTCCTGACAGTGTTCGGGGTTCAGATACACTCTCCCAGTTTAAGTGTAGATTAAAAACATATCTTTTTAGCAAAGCCTACACATAACACACATCACACACATCACATCACAACCTTGTGCTCCAGAATATATGATCACATGCACATTATCAACTTGTGCTGTTAATATCATGAACAGCAGCTACGCTAATTCCTCTCCACTGCTTCTCTTTCTCTCCCCATCCCGAGGCATCCTGAGGTTTGGCCAGCTCCAGTCACGTCCCACCTCGTGAAGATTATGGACCTATGGATGATCATGGAGAAGTAGATGCCGAGTGTTTAAAGGCCCTGGCATGGAGAAGCTGATGCTGGATCTATGATGATCACAAATTGTTCTGTATTGTTGAAAGATTTATGACCAAACTTTTGATGTCACCCATATGAGGATGGGTTCCCCTTTGAGTCTGGTTCCTCTCAAGGTTTCTTCCTCATATCATCTAAGGGAGTTTTTCCTTGCCACTGTCTTGCTCATCAGGGACAAACGCACACCATTCACCTTCACTGTTGTTTTCTGTAAAGCTGCTTTGAGACAATGTCTGTTGTGAAAAGCGCTATACAAATAAACTTGACTTGACTTGACTTGAGAAATAGACTGGTGCGTGACTTGATAGTCACAGCTATGACTGAGAATAGCCTTCCAATTAGCGCAATGGGTTTTAGCCATTGCTCCAAACAAACAAATTATAGGACAGTCAAAATCATTCGTGGGCAAGGAGCACACCTCTAAACCCTGTGCAGGCTGTACATGTGGAAGATGGCTTGTTCTGTCATGACGCACTATACTTGGGTGTTGGGTCACACTTCGAACACTGTATGTAGCCATGTAAAGTTACCTACATGGTGTGCTCCGTGTAGTTCTTGGGCATGCACCTTATGATTAGTGTTCTTTAAATGAACATTGGAGGCAATACTATAGAAGTCCAAAATTGCATGGACACCTGATGCATTCATTGTTATATTACGAGGGCCAAAGGGTGCCTCACACACTTGTATTACACGCAAAAGAGAAGGTCATTCTAACCATAGTGGCTATAAAGGCCATCACTAGGTGCCTATATCATGTACGTCCTTTAACAGGTGGTATATAAAAGCCTTGCTTTGATGTTAAACCAGGCACATCAGAACACTTTCTCTCTATGGGTTTTCCACTAACCCTGACTTAAGCAGTGTCTTTTAGAGGTAACCGCATGGTATCAATTTCAGCTAATGCAAGGGTGCATGCTCTATGGGTACAGAAAATCGCCTATACTCTCCCTGGCGTGGGCCTACTCAGTGTGCATTTGGAGTGGTGCAGGGCAAGCTTAATGTTCAAGTCTGGTTTCTTGGGGTGTCTATTACCAAAGTGGACTGGCCTTTGGTATTATTGTTGTTACTGTTGCAGGTGTTGGAGCAGAATATAACATCATAGAAATTATAACTGCAGATGTGCATCCTATAAATATAGAAAGCAATGCATATTCACACAGCCTTAGAGTGTGCCTATTGCCTCTAGTATGGCCACTCATCATGGATCAAAGGGAAAGTCTAAGTAAGTCAAATTAATTACTATAAATGGAACAGTGGGATCAATAGGATCAGGGAGTGAAGAACGTAAACCCTGATCATCTGTATCCTGTAACAATAAGCCTAACAGTGACTCCTCTTGTATTTGTGGAAATGTTTGTTCACTGGTCTCAGGGGATGGGTCTTGTGAAACAGTCAATGGTTCCAACAGTCTCCAAAGGTCCAATGTCTTTTGATACACTTAAAGATGTCTGTCCCTTAGTGCTGTTTAAAAGTCTCTCGATATCCACTGGTGTCTAGCTGTCCTCAGGCTGTGGTTGCCACTTAGAAAAGTACACATCAGAGTATTTGTTTGCAGAACCATTTCCGTGTTTGACTGCTCATTGAGGTCCATATAATAATTTCTCCAACAAAAATCAAAATGTCTAAGTAGGAAAGAGATTGCAATACGTCATTAGAAACAATAAACGCATATTTTGGGCGTAATCCATAATATTCAGCAAGGGCCAAAGAGCTTATATGTTGTCGCAACAAGACAAAGCTAGGGGCATGGTGTCTGTACAATAGATTTGTCTATAAACAGAGTAGAACCAGGTGTCCTTCTGCACCAGGATGTTAGCATGATGGAGCAATAATTTACAACCCACGGGGTCTCCAAGATGACGACTAATTAAAGGAGCACCATCCATGCTTTTAAACTTTTCCAGCAAAGCAGGCATAGAAAACTGTTGAATTCCAGCACATCACTTGGGTTGTGATGTTTGACGTATGCACAGACAGGCATGGAACACCCTTTGGGCCAGCGTTGGAAAGGTCCAGCTACCATGCCTGCAGTCAAAAAACTACACCACAAAACACAACAGCCATACAGTATTATACTATATACAGTGTGGCATCTGGTCACCTGAATTATCCAACGGGGTTGCTTTTTTAGCAGATGATTGTGCCAGTCTCACTCTAGCCACCTGTTGCTCCCGTCACCTTTGTGCCTGAGCATGAGTATGCTTCGCTGGGCCTATTGAGGACACTAAGTCTGGGTCAGAGTTACTATCTAACTCGTAAGGCTGTTTTTGTAACTTTTTCTCTACTGGAGACTTCTGGGCTCCCCCCCTCTGTCCCTTTTAACCTCTACCCAGGTTAAGGATGTTTCTGCACAATTTGCTTGATCGCCCCATTAGCCCTTTCCACAATGCCTTGTGATTGGGTTGATGCACACACTCCTCAAACTTCTGACTAATACACAGTGCCTTAGTGATGCACTCAATGACTTCATTCACCAAAAAAAAAAAAACACCGCTAACGCTTCTGGCTTTCATACGAGCGGAGCATTGAGTTTAGTCTGGTCTGCTGCTTTTATCATATCTCATCATCTTATCATATTTTTGCACCTGTATGTCAAAATCGCATACCCATGGTCTACTAAAACCCGTCATACCCAAAAATGTACACAACATTTGGTACACTGTTTGAGGTGTTTTTTTACTCCGCACTTTGTTTACAAAACTGTAACTGTAACTGTAGAACCGTACTTAATATATCTTATTAGCTATCACCAATTGGTTAATTGGCCTTAAATCATGTACTAACCTCCATTTTCTGAATTGGGCTGCTTAACAGGAAAATTAAGGTATAGCAAATGGCTTTTCAGTATCATTAGTCCTGCTTCCACTAAGCTCTTAATGGTTGGCCTTATCCCCTCCTTAGCCTGTGCTGACAATGTTTACTGTTTTAAATATTGCAGCTGTAACTGGCATCTTGACCAGTCCTGCTGATTTTACTAGTCCTATGTCTGTTGAGTTTTTAGTCCATAGGTTTTCTCATACTTTTTTTTAACAATCTCTGTTATCCCATCTATCTTTTTTTCCAGTCACTGCTAACTGCTTTACCCCCTTACACGTTTCTTTCTCTGTATGTGTAGCTACAGTTTGATCTATAGCTACTTGTGATGTTCTCAGAAAACGTTTGCATGTAGGGGTTATGTGTTCGTTTTTATTCCCTAAATTTCTAATGTGTCTCTTATCTTTGGCCCTAGATCTTTCCATTCAAAACTTTTCACGACCGTCAGGGAGACATGACATTCCACCTGGTACCAGTTATGAAGTCTATCTGGCAACTGAGCAAAACTTTCCACGACCATCAGGGAGACATGACATTCCACCTGGTACCAGTTGGTACCAGTTGTGAAGTCTATCTGGCAACTGAGCAAAAGCCGCCACTCCTTGTGCAACAATCAGTATCTCTGTAGTATTCATGTCATATTTGTGGCCTTCCATCTGTTTTTTCCAGAGAAGGGCATACTCCTCATCTGACCCTTCTAGTTCATACTTAATGGTGCAATGTAGAGGTCCTTCTGTTTCTCAATACTCAGGACACATGTACATCAACCATGGTTTCCATTCACTGAATATGCGCCATAACTCTGATTTATGAGTGTGGGCATATTTCAGCCAATACACTCTGTCTGGTTTTCTGTATTTCACATCCATTGTTTTGACATTGAGTCTGGAAGGGTGACCCACAGCCTGGTGGGGCACAATGTATTTTTTACTCGCAGTTTACACAAAGTGTCTCTTCCTGAAAGGTTCATTGGAGCATCTGGAGAATATAATAGAGGCACTTCGTTAGTGTTTCCATCCAGCATGATTTCTTGAGGCTCTGTAAATTGTAAAGTCTGTGTTTTTCCTGAGAAGACAACAAACCTGAGTGAACGTCCGAATGTTAGGGTGCGACAGCATACAAATATCCCAGTTCACCAAACACTCTATATCCATGTTCCCCTCCAGATCTGCACCTTTACCTAAGAAAAAATCTACTGATCAAAGGCTTGACTAAATAAATATGTTTTTAACCTCGACTTGAACACTGAGACTGTGTCTGAGTCCCGAACACTGATTGGAAGGCTGTTCCATAACTGTGGGGCTTTATAAGAGAAAGATCTGCACCCTGCTGTAGTCTTCATTATTTGAGGAACCAACAAATAGCCTGCACCTTTTGATCTAAGTAGGCGTGAAGGATAATACTGGTGAAGAAGTTCACTCAGATACTGCGGTGCGAGACCGTTAAGTGCTTTATACGTCAGTAGTAGTATATTATAATCAATGCGAGATTTGATTGGGAGCCAGTGTAGACTGATTAAAACAGGGGTAATGTGGTCATATTTCTTAGTTCTAGTGAGGACTCTTGCTGCTGCATTTTTAACTAGCTGAAGCTTATTTATGCACTTACTCGAACACCCAGACAGTGAAGCATTATAGTAGTCTAATCTAGAAGTAACAAAAGCATGAACTAGTTTTTCTGCATCTTGTAACGACATCATATTTCAAATTTTAGCAATATTTCTAAGGTGAAAGAAGGCGATCCTGGTGATATTATTCACGTGAGCCTCAAAGGAAAAACTCGGGTCAATAATAACACCAAGGTCTTTGACTGCTGTACACACTGAGACAGAAACACCATCCAGAGATGCTACGTAATCAGAAAGTTTGCTTCTTGCTGCATGTGGTCCTAGTAAAAGTACTTCCGTCTTATCTGAGTTGAGCAGGTTCATCATACTCCTCCTATTTCTTCTTCAATTTTGTCTTCTTCTCAAAGTTCTTCTTTATTTGTTACTTTACATTTTCTCCTTGCTTCTGCTCTTCGCTAATAGCTTATCTCTCTCCCTCCTTTATTCTCTTTTTGGCCACTACATGTATAGCTAGATGGCATAGCACAGCTGTAAATAGCTGGGGCTCATAGCGTGGATCTGTTTCTTAACACCATAGGCTACATTTCTTTACTTGTCCTATTGAACCTTTTATACTTCTCCTGATCTATCTTGGATTTTCCTGCCCTTCTTCTTTCAGTTGCTCCCATTAAGGGGTCACCACAGCTAATCATCCATCTCCATGCTACTCTGTCTTCTACATCTTCCTCTATCAAACCAACTACCATGTCTTTCCTCACCACATCTATGAACCTCCTCCTTGGCCTTCCTCTTTATCTGCTTCCTGGGGGCTCCATTATCAGCATACTCCTACCAATACCATAAGGAAGAAACCTTGAGAGAAACCAGACTCGAGAGGGAACCCATCCTCATCTAGGTTGCACCGAATGTCCATTTATTACAGATAGACGATGTTGCGGGGTAAAATAATGGTGATCAAAAGGAAACTGTAGTCCTGAGTCAGTGTAGCAGACTGTTGACATTACCAACAGTCCAAAACCATCCTCAAAGCTCCTGTTCTTCTCCACCCACTCCACCCTGCCTGCACACATTTCTTCACTTCTTTAACACACTCTTCATTCTTTGCACTGTTGACCCCAGGTACCTGAACTCCTCCACCTTCTCCACCTCTTCTCCCTGCAACCGCACCACTCCACTGCCCTCATTCACACACATGTACTGTCTTACTCCTACTGACTTTCATTCCTCTTCTCTCCAGCACATATCTCCACCTCTCCAGGCTCTTCTCAACCTGCTCCCTACTCTCACCACAAAACACAATATCATCCGCAAACATCATAGTCAATCTGTCTATCGGAAAGGGTTTAGAGCCGATCCTTGATGCAGTCCAACTGCCACATTGAACCAGTCTGTCGTTCCTACTGCACACTTCACTGCTGTCTCACTGTCCTCACATGTCCTGCACCACCCTCACATACTTCTCTAAGACACCTGACTTCCTCATACAATACCACAACTCCTCTCTCTGCACTCTGTCATCTCTAAATCCACAAACACACAATGTAACTCCTTCTGACCTTCTCTATACTTCATCAACATTCTTAAAGCAAATAATGCATATTTGTATCTGTGGTGCTCTTTCTCAGAATGAAACCATACTGTTGCTCACAGATGGTCACCTCTTCTCTCAGCCTGGCTTCCACTACTCTTTCCCTTAACTTCATGGTGTGACTGATCAACTTTATTACCCTGTAGTTACTGCAGGTCTGCACAACTTCCTTATTCTTAATGATCGGTACCCGCACACTCCTTTTCCATTCCTCAGGCATCCTCATTTGCCAACCTCTTGCTACTTATGTTTTCCTGCATATCCCAATTTCACCACTACGTTTCTGTCTTCCTTTCTATTTCCAGATGTCACACCAAGTACCTTCCTAGCTGTCTCGCTTATCACTTCTGCAGTAGTTGCCCAATCATCCAGCACCTCTTCATCACCACCAAGCAGTTTTCCATCTGTCTGGGTGTTATATGAATTTTTTGATGAGCCAAAATCCAATTAAACAAATTTATTTTAAAGTTATAGGCTATCACCTACTTGGTCAAAAATTTTCAATGTGTGATTGATTTCAAACCAGTTCTTCCATTCCTTTATAATATCCTTGATTGATATTTACAAAAACACTTTGTACTTTATTTATTTCTTTCAAAACAACTTGACATTGTGTTTCAGGCTGTGATAATAAGGGCCAAATCTGGATACACTAAACCTAGGAAAGTGAGACTTCCCTATCTTCTTTCAAATTGATCGGTTTGGCGAATTTAGTAGTATCTTATTATTTGGGTAAATGTCCGTTGATGCGTTGCTTGGAAGGGTCACAAAGAATCCACACTCTTCCATGGATAAACTATTATAGGTTTTCAGTTACTTTTATGACGATCTTTTTTTTTTTTTATAGGGCCACCACACCCATTTTACCAGGCAGACTTTTTTCCTGTTTCTGGTCTTTTCTGACAAGATTTTCTTTTTTTTAAACGCCTTCTCCTTCCTTATAATAATCTTTTTAACTTGGGCTCATAAAACGTTCCTCTCAACATTTTCACCATCATAGTCTTGTCATTTACATACCGGGGGATCTCTCTGTATTCTTTCTAAAATAGTAAATTTTTGCGACCCTTTTTTCGGAAAATTCTAACTACGTAATTTTGTTTTTTTTGGTTTTGGTGAAATTAGTCCATAAAGAGTTTTAGAGTTTTAAACATGTTAAAGTAATTCTCTTTGTTTACCTCGATGTGTTTCATTTTGATACTGCTAGGATCATTTCTGTTGAACGCTTGAACCAAATCATATATGATGTCTGTGTATTTTCTCATTTTAAAAGATGTAAAATATCTCCACATCTTGGTCTCTGGAGTTCTGTTGAACCTTTCACACACTGCCGCTTTTAGGCTTGTACCAGTAGCAATGTGAAAAATCTTGTTTTTTTTCATAAAATTTTAAAAACTTTTGTTAAACTCCTTCCCTTAGTCAGTTTGTTTTTTTGAGAGCTTTGCCTTCCTTTAAAATGGAATCAAAAACTTTAGTTACCTCAGGTCCTGTCTTGTATTATAACACTGGCACCCAAGCATATTTGGATTAAATATCAATCCTCTTTATAAAAAATTTTGCATTATCATTACTCAGACAAGTTGCTCATATCGACCAAATTTGCTTTCTATTATTCATCTATGTTTTTTTTATTATTATTATTAATTTTCTTTATTATTATATTATGACTATGATCTATACACGGGGCATAAAATGTATCTGTTTCTTTTGTTCTGAATCACATGATCACTTCCAGTGCTTTTTCTTAGTTTATCATTCAATAAACATAATGAAATGCAAATAATAGTAACAGTAAAAGTTATAGTAATTTTTCCTTCCCTCCATTTCTGATTTAAAACCTTGCTACTTATTTAGACAATGTTTAATTGTTTGTATTTCTGTTTAATATTAATTTCTTTTAGTCAGGAAGACTCACTGAGACAGTGGTTGTATCGATTCTAGATTCAGCAGGAATAAATCAGAATGTAATAGAATGGTGTACACACTCATGATTTAATACTAACATTTCGATTATATATAGAAAATACTGTATAGTCATACTTCAAGTTATTTCAGATCAATACCAAAATCTCCTTTCAAATATGCCTTGTGGTATATGTATAGTATATAATAGTTTTTGTACCCCACCACATTACCATGTTTAAACGTACATTTATCAACATTGATAAACGCATCCTCATCTGGGTTGCACTGAATGTCCATTTGTAGCAGATATACAATGTTGCAGGGTGCAGTGATGGTGATCAGAAGAGAATCGTAGTCCTGAGTCAGTGTAGCAGACTGTTGACAATTAATTTGCAGTCAGACATTACAGTAAATAGCACTGTAGATAACAATATAACAGATCAGCAATTACAAGGTTAACTTCTGAGCAAATGAATTTCACTTGCATTAAAATCAACTTTTACATTAGATACTTTACCTACATGTTTCTTGAAAACAGATTCCAGAAGCATGAAATTACATGATGCAGAAAAACTAATTAATGCTTTTGTTATATCTAGTATTAATATATACTATTCTAATGCTTTACTGTATTTTCTAGTAAGTGCATAAACGGTTGATTGAAATTGTGTGAATGTGTGTGAGAGTCTCTTTTTTTACATTTTTTTATTAATTTGCAAGGTCAGTTTTTATTTAAACCCATACCGATTAATCAGTGCTTTAATAACTGTGGCCAGGTGAACCATTTTCTCTCCATAATCTATATGTATTGTTGTAGTTGCTCATAGTTACATAGCAACTAAAGGTATATCTTAACTCATTATTGTGATCTTCTGGACTTAGGTGTCAATTGCAGCAACAAATGCGAAAAGACATTGCAGTTTTGGCATATTGTTCCATACTGAGACAATTGACCAAAATTTGGCAAAATATAGCAATTAGTTCAAAAGGGTTTGATTATACAAAGACTTTGTCTAGAAAAGTTTTCCTTTGCCTCTGGAAACAATTGTATTACAACCCCAATTCCAAAAAGTTGGAATATGGTATAAAATGTAATTAAAACAGAATTAAATTATTTGAGACTTCAGTTCTCATAAACCTAAATTTTATGCACTGTAGAACTGAGAAAAATATATTCAAATGTATAATCTGAAGAAATGAACCATTTTAAAGAAAAATAGTTAAACATTGGATTGCTGAAACATGTCTCAAAAAGTTGACAAAGCCATATTAGGCATCCCCTCTTTTTTTAACAATAGTTTTGAGTGAAGTGAATGATTTGCATCTCTTGTCAATTTCTCCTGTAGGTGGTGGAGGACGGCTATGAATTCTTTGCTAAGAGGCAGTTGGTGACACTTTTTTCTGCACCAAACTATTGTGGCGAGTTTGACAATGCTGGGGCCATGATGAGCGTGGATGAGACCTTAATGTGTTCTTTTCAGGTATAGTGGATCCTGAGAAAATGGGCTTATTTTTTGTTTGTATTACAAAGATGTACTGTAGGACGCGAGAGGCAGAAGTGGTAAAAGTACACACATTCTTCACTTAAGTAGAAGTAATGCTACTCAGGTTTTAAAACACTGTAAAAGTTGAAGTACTGAATATACTTTTTTGCTCAAGTTAAAGTAAAGAAGTTTGGGCTCTGAAATGTACTTTTGTAAAAAGTTACTTAAAGCCATTACTACTTCCTGTTTTAGTGTCACTCTGGTAACTGGACCTCATGTCATATTAATATTAGGGCTGTCGATTGATTAAAATATTCAATCGCATAATTGTCATAAGTTAAATCACAATTAATTACACGTCTGTTCTAGCCCTAACCCTTAAATTAACCCTTATTACCCGTCTGTGTGGAAACGGAGCAAATGTTCCGTTTGGTGTCCTGATGATTTAGGTAAATTTTAAACACCATATTTTAAAGTAATTATGGTGTTTTGAATTTCTTAAATCATCAGGAAACCAAACGGAACATTTGCTATGTTTCTACACAGACGGTTAATACGGCGATAAAAAAGAACATCTAACTTTCATACAGATTACATATTCATAGAATATTTGTTTTCGATGTGAATTGGTTTATTTAAAAGGAGACAATTTCAAGCTTTTTATTTATATATTCATATATGTATTATGTCTGTGAGGCAAGTTTTCACTGAGATTCAGTTTTATTTGTCTGTGAAGAGAGATAACTGAGACAGAGACGGCAGAGAGAACCCCCTGTCGGTTTTCTTTATTTTACAAAAGCACAGCATTTTGTTGTTTTTATGAGCGTATACATTAATTAAAGTAGACCCTTTACAGATTCAAATGATGTATTGCTCTTATCTGTACGATCAAAAAAGACAGAGTAATATAAGTTTGTTTTCATTGCCACTAAAACTCACAGGCGCATTTGTCAACCCCAGAGGGTTAACTGCCAGATATGTGCATCATTTCAGATTTTGGTGCTTGATTTTGAGACGTCTTCATTTGAGGTGCATCAGTAAAACAAATGTTTAGTGAATAAAACTTATTTTTCAGAGGAATTTATTTATTTATTTTTTATATCTGAGTAAAGAAAGGACGTTGTGAATAAATGTGTTGCGTTTTTATTTCGCCTCTTTTATAGCCTCTTTTATATTTATATATTTATATTTTTTATAAAAAAAAAAGGTTAAACAGAAATATGCGCTGCATTAATCACGCGTTAATAAAATTAGTGCCGTTAAAATGTTAACGCATTTTTACAGCCCTAATTACTATGTTAATACAAAACGAATGTAAAATTTTTTACCTAATGAATGTATCCAGGCTGAACAACCACCATATAGAACACAAACAGAGCAAAGACGATCAGGTGATCAGGAATAAAGTATTTGTACTTTGGGGAGCAGAGTGTGTGTGTGTGTGTGTGTATATATATATATATATATATATATATATATATATATATATATATATATATATATATATATATATAAAATCTAGCACAGTACAAAAGCAGGTCCTATATAATCAGAATTAGAAAGAGCTTTGTTGCCAAGTATGTTTGCACTTACAAGGAATGCAGTTGCACATTCTTTTAATGATTTAAAAAATATATAAATAAATAGTGTCGAAAGACTAAGTAACCAGTTGAATGTCTTGTAGCAAGTAACCAGTGGACATCCAATGACTGCATGTTTTGGCTTGTTTTTATTATTTTTAAAGTGTGTATCTGTAAAGGGGAAAGAATTTTTTTTTTAATTGGTTATAATTGCAATAATCAGTTATATATGCCAAAGGGTAATGTTTTCTGTATCTTTTCAAAAGATCTTGGGGTATTTACACCTTGCATTTTGTGCCCTCCAAATTGGAATATTAATATAAATACAAACCTAATATGTCCTTTGGGTGTATATAAATAAATACATGGTTACCAAATAATTTTGTGCAAAATGCAAATAGTGTGTAGACTAAGAGTAAATCAGCCTGGTGTTACAATTGGATTACTTAAAACATAATGCAAAATGTAATTGAACAAACGTGTAATATAAACCATCGTCATATTCTATTATGATTTTCTCACAGATTTTAAAACCAGCAGAGAAGAAGAAGCCAAGCTCGAGCCGGCCAGTGACTCCACCAAGGAATATGGTCACCAAGCAGGCAAAGAAATAAGGCCTGCCTTAGTGCTCTAGCCATTTTTTGGACCTGTGCTATTATATTTCTTTAATTTTTTTTTATTATGTTTTTCCTTGGTATAATGGTTGTGTGAAATTGCTTGGAACTATTGACAGTTTAGGTTCACCCCCCAACCCCCGCCCCCTCCATGTCCATTCCCCTGACCCCAGTTTCCAGACACCCAAACTGTGAGTGCTTTAAAATCATCAAGGTACATTTTTTTTTCCTTTTTTTTTTTTATATTCTGTTGTTTTTTTTTTTTAATATCCATAGAGGCAAAGCATTCATACTATTTTGGCACAAGTAATTGCAGGGAACTTTTTCTATATATGGAAACACTCCACCATTTTTTCTCCATATTTTTATGTTTGGCTATCAGTGTACACATCTAAGCCACTGTGAACAAAAAAAGCTAAATATATTCCCTTTATGAAATAGAGCAAATGGCATTTAAATAAAGATTTCACCTTAGCCTTTGTGTGAACGGTCCAGATTTGCTGTTCTATTTAGTTGTTATTAAGAATTGTCATAATTATTCTGTGATTTTGTGTATATATATATATATACACACACACACACACACACACACACACACACACACACACACACACACACACACACACATATCAGTGGCGGGTGGTCAGGGCCAGCAAAGCCTTCTCTGCTGTCCTAAACACTATCAGAAGCACTGACCTACATTTACAACTTAAATTCTAATATTTGTTCCATGAAATTGTATTAATTTATTCCCAACAGTTTATTATTTTCATTTTGTAGCGTTTCGCTTGGCTTCACTGCTCCTGGTATGTGTATGTCGAAGTTAGATTTTTTTGTCCAATCAGATTTCAGCCTCTATGTGCTGCCATGTCAATCCAATCTGCCCAGGGCCTTCAAAGTCTGTCCTGCTGGCCTTTTTTACCATTAAAAATATTATGAATGGGCCATTGTAAGGAGGTCGGCCACCCCGAAGCTAGCTAGCTTGTATCAACCCGGGAAATGGTTTGTTCGCCACTTCCAGACCAGTGAATCCCAGCGGTACCACTGGATTACAGCCTCTGAGGAGCGGTGCAAATTATGAGTCTGCATCTCTGATGAGTAGGTTGTACTTTATTTATATTTTAATGTTTTTGTCATGTTATTAGACAAATATTCTGAACTGCTCCAGATTATGTAAGTGGCACAGTTGCGGTTGTAGTGTAGAGGTTTGAAGTTGTCTTAACTGGGTTTCTTACTTTAGTAAAATGGTATTCACCCTCCATATGTGAAATGCCTCTCTCTCTGTAATGCCATGCGTTGTTATATTGCTTTTTTTTTTATAGTATTGATGTTTTCTATAATTGACGTGATAGTGGTGGTATTAAGAGGTGGATTAAATTGGTAAGTCCCCACTGAAGACCCAGGTACCAAATGCACTGCCCGCCACTAATATATATAAAATATATTATATACATATAATGTGTGTGTATTGTGGTATCTCAGTATCTCACAAAAGTGAATACACCCCTCACATTCCAGTAACCATTTAAGTGTATCTTCCCAAGAGACAATACTATAGAAATTCAACTTGGACATATTTTAGAGTAGTCAATGTGAAGCTTGTATAGAAGTACAGATTTCCTGTCTTCTGAAAAAAACTCAACACACAGTTATTATTGTCACAATAGCTGCCAGCTAAAGTGAGTGGACATGTCAAATCTGTTTTCACAGTGTCAATATTTTGTGTTGTCTAATATCTAACACTGCCTTAATCCTCCTGGGCATGGAATTCACTGGAGCTGCACAGGTTGTTGCTGGGATCCTCTTCCACTCTATAATGACATCACAAAGCTGCTGGATGTTAGACACATGGCGCTTTTCCACATTCCCACAGGTGCTCAGTAGGATTCAGGTCTGGAGACGTACATGGCCACTCCATCATCTTCACTTTAAGCAAGGCAGTGTGTTTGGAGTCATTTTCATGTTGATAAGTCGTTCAGACCAGTTTAAAAAAAAAAAAAAAAGGGTATTGTATTCTGCTTCAGAATGTCAGAGTACATGTTGGAATACGTTTCCCTCAATAACCTGCAGCTCCCCAGTACCATGATGCTACCACCACCATGCTTAGACAGTGCGTAGGCAAGGCACAGTTTTCTTGGTGTTCCTCACTAGAGCGTCGCCACACCTGCTGAACACCATCTGAGCCAAACAAGTTTATCCTAGTCTATTCAGACCACAAGACATGTTCCAGTAAGTCATGCTTTTGGACAGGTTGTCTTGTGTGAAGCGCTTCAAAAGAGGCTTGCTTCAGGGACGACATTCATGAAAAGCAGTGTGTGGCGTATGGTCTGGTTTAACGGTTTAATTTCTATAGTATTGTCTCTTGAGGAGAAATACTAATATGGTTGCTGAAATGTGAGGGGTGTATTCACATACAAACACACACACACACACACAGAGTGCATTTGGAAAAGTATTCAGAACCCCACCACTTTTTTTTAAATGTTGCAGCCTGATTTACTACAGTCGTTCAAAGAGATTTTATTTTATTTATTTCTTTGTTTGTTTTTTATATGTAAAAAAAAAAAGAAATCACTTTCATAAGTACGTGTGTTAATAAGAATGATGGTAATATAAAAATTTAAAAAGTGAAGGGGTCAAACATTTTCCAAATGCTGTGTGTGTGTGTGTGTGTATGTATATATATATATATATATATATATATATATATATATATATATATATATATATATATATACAGTGGGTACGGAAAGTATTCAGACCCCCTTAAATTTTTCACTTTTTGTTATATTGCAGCCATTTGCTAAAATCATTTAAGTTCATTCTTCTTCCTCATGAATGTACACATAGCACCCCATACTGACAGAAAAACACAGAATTGTTGACCTTTTTGCAGATTTATTAAAAAAGAAAAACTGAAATATCACATGGTCCTAAGTTTTCAGACCCTTTGCTGTGACACTCATATATTTAACTCAGGTGCTCTCCATTTCTTCTGATCATCCTTGAGATGGTTCTACACCTTCATTTGAGTCCAGAAATGTTTGATTATACTGATTGGACTTGATTAGGAAAGCCACACACCTGTTTATATAAGACCTTACAGATCACAATGCATGTCAGAGCAAATGAGAATCATTAAGGTCAAAGGAACTGCCTGAAGAGCTCAGAGACAGAATTGTGGCAAGGCACAGATCTGGCCAAGGTTCCAAAAAATTTTTTGCTGCACTTAAGGTTCCTAAGAGCACAGTGGCCTCCATAATCCTCAAATGGAAGACGTTTGGGACGACCAGAACCATTCCTAGAGCTGGCCGACCGGCCAAACTGAGCTATCGGGGGAGAAGAGCCTTGGTGAGAGAGGTAAAGAAGAACCCAAAGATCACTGTGGCTGAGCTCCAGAGATGCAGTCGGGAGATGGGAGAAAGTTGTAGAAAGTCAACCATCACTGCAGCCCTTCACCAGTGGGGCTTTATAGCAGAGTGGCCCGACGGAAGCCTCTCCTCAGTGCAGGACACATGAAAACCCGCATGGAGTTCTCCAAGATGGTGAGAAATAAGATTCTCTGGTCTGATGAGACCAAGATAGAACTTTTTGGCCTTAATTCTAAGCGGTATGTGTGGAGAAAACCAGGCACTGCTCATCACCTGTCCAGTACAGTCTCAACAATGAAGCATGGTGGTGGCAGCATCATGCTGTGGGGGTGTTTTTCAGCTGCAGGGACAGGACGACTGATTGCAATCAAGGGAAAGATGAATGCGGCCAAGCACAGGGATATCCTGGACGAAAACCTTCTCCAGAGTGCTTTGGACCTCAGACTGGGCTGAAGGTTTACCTTCCAACAAGACAATGACCCTAAGCACACAGCTAAAATAACGATGGAGTGGCTTCACAACAACTCTGTGACTGTTCTTGAATGGCCCAGCCAGAGCAATGACTTAAACCCAATTGAGCATCTCTGGAGAGACCTAAAAATAGCTGTCCACCAACGTTTACCGTCCAACCTGACAGAACTGGAGAGGATCTGCAAGGAGGAATGGCAGAGGATCCCTGAATCCAGGTGTGAAAAACTTGTTGCATCTTTCCCAAAAAGACTCCTGTCTGTATTAGATCAAAAGGGGGCTTCTACTGAATACTGAGCAAAGGGTCTGAATACTTAGGACCATGTGATATTTCAGTTTTTCTTTTTTAATAAATCTGCAACAGTGTCAAAAATTCTGTGTTTTTCTGTCAATATAGGGTGCTATGTGTACATTAATGAGGAAAAGAAATGAACTTAAATGATTTTAGCAAATGGCTGCAAAATAAAAAAGAGTGAAAAATTTAAGGGGGTCTGAATACTTTCCGTACCCACTGTATATGGGTAATGGAACTTATTAAATAATATGTAATGAATTTGTTGATCTGTAGCATTGTATTAAAAGCTGAACAGATCTAACTGGGATGTGTTTTATAAAACAGATTATATCAAAATGAAAAAAAAAAAAAATACTTATTTGCTTGAGTTACCTAAATAACTTTTTTGAAACTTTTTTCTTCAGTAGGCATTCTGCTTAGTGATGTGTATATGATTTGATATCATTTACATCTCTATTACACATTCAGGAGATTTTGCATCAGGTATTTGCAAATCAAAGAAGAAATATGTTTCTCATGAAGTTTTGTTATTTGCAATTTAGCTCAGAGCATGCAGGCTTTTAGCATGTCTTTAAATAATGTATCCCGATTTCTGTCTGTTCATTGTAATGTTAAATTTTTTTATAATAATTTTTTTTTTCAATAAAACAATTTATTCAGTCTTGGCAATAAAAATTTCACAACTTAATATTTAATACTTGATTAAATAAAATGTAATGTTAATTCCAAATTGTTCTTGTATTTTAAAGTGTAGGTAAGATTACAGATATTTCTGTAATTAATTATGATTGAAAGTTTTATTGGTTTCTATTTACAATATGCCTGCACTGAATTGTTTATAATACTGTATTTGCTTCTCATATATATTATAAAATATACACTCCTGAACAAAATCTACGGACCAGGGGAAACATTCCAAGTATTTGCATTTTGTGCTGGTGGATCATAACCAGGTTGTAAGAACTGCTTCAAAATGTCAAAAGAAGAAAAAGATAAAACAGAGATTGGCATTTCATTGAAAACTGCATTTAAACTCAAACAGGCTGTTCATCAGCTGAACAAAAGTTTAAGACTACTGCCCAAAAATGTCCCACAACAGAACTAAAAGTGTCAAAAAAGGACTCCATAGTGCGTAGCCCCACCATTGTTGTTCATAACTTCACTACACTAGTTTCAGCATGCATGATGCAACTGTTTCCAGGAGGCTGGTGGGACCGTTGCTCCATGTGGTAAAGATGGCTTCATGAAGGGCATCCACAGTCTGGAACTGACGTCTGTTTTTGTAAACTTCGCTTGCCGTCCATCCCCAAACATTCTTAAGGGTATTTAGATCAGGGGAACATGCAGGATGGTCCAGAAGTGTAATGTTATTGTCCTGGTAGAAGTCCTTCGTCAGGCGGACATTGTGAACTGCAGCGTTGTCCTGTTGAAAGACCCAGTCAATACCACACAGACGAGGGCCATCAGTCATGAGGTATGCCTTCTGCAATATGTCCATATAGCCAGCCGGTGTTTGAGGCCCCTGCAAAACCTGAAGCTCCATTTTCCCATTGAAGGAAAACTGTGCCATGTAGAAAACATCTCCAGTGGGACCTCCTTGCCAATATCGTTCAAAGCCATCAGGACCATCCAGATAAAAATGTTTCTCGTCCGAGAATAAAACTTTCTTTCATCTTGTGTCCCATGTTTGGTGCTTCCTTGCAAATTCCAAATGGCCAAGTTTGTGGTATGAGAAGAGACGTGGCTTTCGAATATGTTTTTTGTTCTTTGAGCCCTTCTCTTGCAGATGCTGTCTCATAGTTATTGGGCTCCAATCAGCATCAGAAAGGGTTTTTATTTGGGTCAAGGTTCGGCCTGTGTCTTTACGGTCTGATCCTCCGGCTCAGTGAAGGTAAAATTTTTTTGGGTCTACCACTTGATTTTTTCTCTCTCAGGATCTTTTAAGAAATTTCAAATGACTGTCTTACTGCGTCCAACCTCGGCAGCAATAGCGCATTGCAGGAATCCTTGCTTGTGCAGCTCAACAGTCCTGACATTTTTAAAAACAGAAAGCTTTTTTGCTTTTTGCCATCAGGAGATCATGACATTGGGATAGTCTGAAGGACGATGACATTAAAGCCATATTTTTGCACAGATGTGTTTGATCAGCTGATGAACAGCCTGTTTGAATTAAAATGCAGTTTTCAATAAATTGCCTACTCTCTATTTTTTGTCTCTTGCTCTTGTTTTTTCTTTAGTTATTTTGAAGAAATACTTACAACCTGGTTATAATCCACAAGCGCAAAATGCATTTTTATTTTTTGTGTGTGTGTGTGTGTGTGTGTGTGTGTGTGTGTGTGTGTGCGCAGTTACTCTGTATTCTATTCTCTATACTCTATACTCTATTCTACTCAGCCAATTGACAAAATACAACACCTCCTTTTAAAGGGAGCAGACAATAACCAGGTGGGAATGGTCTGCTCCCTTTAAAAGGAGGTGTTGTACTTTCAGGTGTTGGTGGGTTCTGGAATTGCCAGTCTGCTGTAAGGAAAGCTGACTTTGACTTTCTGACACTTACTGAGACCTGTATATACCCACAGAACACTGCTTCACCAGCTGCTCTATTTTCTGCCTATGCTTTCTCTTATTAACCAAGAGGAACTTGTAGAGATGTTGGCACAGGTTCATTGTTGTCACTGAGATAGTGTTTCACACCTCTGCCTTTGCCTCATCCTACCAGCTCTTCTTTTGAATTCCATGCCGTTTCAGTTACCTCTCCAGTCAACAACAACATCATCATCATCTGCGCTCCTCATCCCCTTGAAGACTTAATCACTTCATAGTGTATGAAGTGCATCCGGAAAGTATTCACATTGCTTAACTTTTTCCACATTTTGATATGTTACAGCCTTACTCCAAAATGGATTAAATTCATCACTTTCCTCAAAACTAATTGTAATTGTACAAGTTGTAATTGGTGCCAAAGGTGCTTCAACAAAGTATTGACCAAAGGCTGAGTATACTTATGTATACAGTGGTACCTTGACCTACGAGTTTAATTCGTTCCGTGGCTTAGCTCGTATCTCAATTTGCTCGCACATCAAATAAATTTTCCCCATTGAAAATACTTAAAATGGCATTAATCCACTCCAACCCTCAAAATGATACCCCGTTTTTATGTTTCATGTTATTAAATTAGGAAAATACATTTCTAAATAACACATCTTGTATAAAAACATAATAGAGTATGTAAAGATATAATAAGGTTTTATACAGTGTATTTACCTTGCAGATGAGACGACTTGAGCTAATGAAGACGCCAGCGGAGGGGGGCGTGGGGGGAGAGGCGATAAGCGGCGGAGGAGGGAAAACTAGATTTTTTTGCTACTCTCTCTATCACTACTGTACACTACGTATCCCTAAACTTTAAATATTTTACTTTTTGTACTTTGCTTATCTTAATTTTTGTCCCAATCTTCCCTTTCTGGCTTCGTTTCGCCATCTAGCAGCGGCGTTTCGAGCTCGTACCTCAAATTCTTTGCTCGCGTAACAAAGCAAAAAATCGACAGAGTGACCGCTTGTACCTCAGAAAACTCGTACATTAATGCACTTGTAGGTCAAGGTACCATTGTATTTTTATACACACAGGCTGCTCAGGTGCTTGTTCTCCCACACCACCCCACTGCTGCGCTCCCTCTGCTGGCTTCTCGTTGCACCTATCAGATTCAAAACATTGATGCTTGCCTACAAAGCCAAAAATAGACCAGCACCCTCTTACCTCAAAGACCTTATCACTCCTTGCACTGCACCACACTGCCTGAGATCATCTAGCACTGCTCGACTGGGCCCACCATTTCTCAAGGTAAGTGGTAGTTATACCTCAAGGCTCTTCTCTGTTCTGGCACCGAGGTTGTGGAATGAACAACTTCTAGATGGCCAAACAGCAGAGTCACTGGCTATCTCAAGTGACATTTGAAGACCGACCTCTTCCTGAAACACTTAAACTAACACTTTTCCTGGTTAGGTTTGTCTTTGTTTATTTTAATAAAATCAGAGTTTTAGGCTGATGGTATCTTAAGTTTATAATCTAGCGAACCAGTGTTGATTTATTTATTGCTAGAGCTTCCAAGCACTTTTGTACATCGCTCTGGATAAGAGAGTCTGCTAAAAGCTGAAAATATAAATGTTTTCAAGTCCACACAGGCTGCCCAGGTGCTTGTTTAGTCTCTTGTCATTTCAAGACTCGACTACTGCAACTCTCTGCTGGCAGGTCTTCCCCTGAACGCTATTTGTCCACTGAAAATGATCCAAAACGCAGCTGCATGACCTGTGTTCAATGCTCTGCCCAAGTTCTCCCACACCACCCCACTGCTGCGTTTCCTTCACTGGCTTCCAGTAGCTGCATGTATTAGATTCAAAACACTGATGCTTGCCAACAAGGCCAAAAATGGACCAGCGCCATCTTACCTCAGAGACCTCATCACATCTCGCATTGCACCACGCTGTCTGAGATCCTCCACCACTCTCTCTCAGAATGAGAGGTAAGTATACTTTAAGGCTCTTCTCTGTTCTGGCACCGAGGTGGTGGAATGAACCTCCCCTAGATGTCTGTACAGAGTCCCTGACTATCTTCAGGCGACGATTGAAAACCTACCTCTAACTGGAAAAATGAAATTAGCACTTCCAAGTTTGCTTTGTAGAATTCAAGAGTTATATTTATATAACTCTTGAATTCTACAAAGCAAACTTGGAAGTTTGCTTTGTAGAATTCAAGAGTTATATTTATATTAAGTTTGTAATCTTGTGTACCAGTTTAGATTTATTAATTGCTAGAGACTTAAAGCACGTTTGTACGTTGCTCTGGATAAGGACGTCTGCTAAATGCCGTAAATGTAAATGTACATATTGTACATGGTCATGCAAAAAACAAAAAGGACAACCCTTCTTCAATTCTGTTTTATTTATCAAGCCGCAATTAACAGCTGTCCTCGCTATTTATAAAATACACTATGAAGTTATTTTAACTAAAACAGTAAACCAACATTCATCAAAAATAAACTTCACTTTATATCAAAATATTCTTAATGACAAATGTGAAGTCATCTGTTAAACAGCTTAAAATGTGTCAAATTTGGGTCATGTAATAGGACAATGATTCTAAACACTTCACCTGATTGACAAAATAATGAAAATAAATTTAAGCTGTTAGAATGCCCTAATCAAAGTCTAGATCCCTACCACACAGAGATGCTGTGGCAGGATTTTAAGATCTCTTGAACCAAAATATCTCCAAAATGATGCAAGTGACTGGTTTCAAATAAATGTTTAAATCCCCAGATATATTGGCAGACTTACATTATACAGTATATGCATGTTTGATTGGTTAAAACACTGGCTTAGGTCCCTGAACAATACCTATGAAATATTGTACCCAGCCAAGCTGCATCTGACTACATGTTCACATGATTGAATCCCCCAGAGATGCAGAGAATTTTGTTTAGGACATACAGCACACAGGTGATTTAGAGCTAAAGTGTAACTTTCTACTCTACAATAATAGTAGTTTTGACCCTTTTAATGTTTAATTATATGTTTTCTTGTAGGTGGTCAATTAAAGGAGGTTAAAATTTAAGGCTAGATTACAAGCCAAAAGACTTACAAGGAGAACATCTCATTGGATGAATGAGCGGTAATATGTTCAAAGGCACAACTATCAACCCTGGACTAAGACTGATATAATACAGTCGGATAATGTAAATGTAATGCCTCTGGATGGTGTTCTTTTTGATTGGAGGCCACTCTGTGCATCTGGGGATGGTTTCACATCAAATGCCTGGGGATCCATTAAAATACAGAGTAAGAACAGGAGCTTTGAGGATTTAGATTTTGACTGTAGTTAATGTCAACAATCTGCTACAATGACAGAGGACTACAGTTTGCATCCAATCACCATCACTGCACACCTAAAAATCATTTATCTGTAATAAATGTATATTTGTTGCAACCCAAATGAGGATGGGTTCTCAAGGTTTCTTCCTTATGTTATCTCTGAGAGTTTCTTCTTGCCTAGTCATCACCAGCTTGCTCATCAGGGACAAACTTACACATATAGAATGAAAAAGAATGTTCTTTATCACCGCATTATCTGTGTATCTGTGTATATCACTATACAAATAAAAATGTATTAAAATGAAATTGAACAGTGCAGAATGTGCAGAGATTAAAAAAAATTTGCCTAATCTCCTCATATATATTTTTTAAACTTCTTCTTCCCTAGTACCAATAAGACCTAACTCTATATATTAAACATTTTACTGACAACTGTTCTCCCACAAACAGAGGAAGGAAATTGGTAGACTTGTGTATTATAAGCTAGACAATTGATTGTCATACACTGGAAGAATGTAGGGCATACACTTTACTATATCAATCTTAGCTCGGCAGTTATTCCTCACTGTAGACTTCACATTTTCCTTATTATCATCATCTTCTTTTGGCTGCTCCCATCAGGGGTCGCCACAGCGGATCATCCATCTCCATACCACCCTGTCCTCTACATCTGCCTCTTTCACACCAACTACCTGCATGTCTTCCCTCACCACATCCATGAACCTCCTCCTTGGCCTTCCTCTTTTCCTCCTACCCGGTGGCTCTATCCTCAGCAATCTTCTACCAATATAACTCATGTTCCTCCTCTGCACATGTCCAAACCATCTCAATCTCGCCTCCCTCACCTTGTCACCAAAACATCCTACATGGGCTGTCCCTCTAAAAAAACTCATTTGGAATCCTGTCCATCCTCGTCACTCCCAACGAAAACCTTAACATCTTCAGCTCTGCTACCTTCAGCTCCGCCTCCTGTCTTTTACTCAATGCCACTGTCTCTAAATCCATACAATATCGCAGGTCTCACCACAGTCCTATAAACTTTCCCTTTCATTCTTGCAGATACCCTACTATCACAAATTAAATTAAATTCAATTCATTTTTATTTGTATAGCGCTTTTAACAATGAACATTGTCTCAAAGCAGCTTTACACAGATAATGCGGTGATTAAAAATGAATATGTTCTTTATGAGTAAGTTTGTCCCTGATGAGCAAGCCGGTGGCGACTGGCGACTGTGGCAAGGAAAAACTCCCCGAGATGGCATAAGGAAGAAACCTTGAGAGGAACCAGACTCGAGAGGGAACCCATCCTCATCTGGGTTACACCGAATGTCCATTTGTGGCAGGTATACAATGTTGCGGGGTGCAGTGATGATGATCAAAAGCGAAATGTATTCCTGAGTCAGTGTAGGAGACTGTTGACATCAACTACAGTCCAATCCATCCTCAAAGCTCCCGTTCTTACTCCGGAATTTCATGGAACCACCCAAGGCGTTGATGACAAACCTTCCCTAGCTGCACAGAGTGGCCTCCAGTCAAAGAGAACACTATCCAGAGGCAGGCCTGGATGAAGTGGGAAGATCCACGGAGGGGAGAGGGGCAGGAACAGTGGTCACTGGAGCCTCAGGAGCTTGTTTAACTTGACCGAGAGAGAGAGAGAGAGAGAGAGAGAGAGAGAGAAGAGGGTGACAGGAAGAGAAGGATATGGATTATTAAGTGTACCTATTGTTGCATGAGAGTTAAAGTCACTGTGCAGTTTGGACTCCGGCAAGACTCGCTATGGCAACATAACTAAAAGGGAGAACCAGAAGGCAACACAGACATGAGGGATCTCTGGGATAAGAGACGACCCACCACACCACCATCAACAAACCTGAGTGAACGCGTGAATGTGAGGGGACGACAGCGTACAAATATCCCAGTTCACCAAACACTCTATATCAATGTTCCCTCCAGATCTGAGCCTTTACCTGAGAAAAAATCTACTGATTAAAGGCTTGACTGAATAAATATGTTTTCAACCTCGACTTAAACACTGAGACTGTGTCTGAGTCCCGAACACTGATAGGAAGGCTGTTCCATAACTGCGGGGCTTTATAAGAGAAAGATCTGCCCCCTGCTGTAATCTTCATTATTGGAGGAACCAACAGATAGCCAGCACCTTTTGATCTAAGTAGGCGTAGAGGATCATACTGGTACAGAAGTTCACTCAGATACGGTGGTGCGAGACCGTTAAGTGCTTTATATGTCAGTAGTAGTATTTTATAATCAATGCGAGATTTGATTGGGAGCCAGTGTAGACTGATCATATTTGGTCATATTTCCTAGATCTAGTGAGGACTCTTGCTGCTGCATTCTGAACTAATTGAAGCTTATTTATGCACCTACTCGCACACCCAGACAGTAAAGCGTTACAGTAGTCTAATCTAGAAGTAACAAAAGCATGAACTAGTTTACAAATCCCTCCTGTCACTCTTCTCCAACCAATCCACCCCGCTGCACTCTTTTCTTCACTTCTCTAACACACTCTCCATTACTTTGCACTGTTGACCCCAGGTACCTGAACTCCTCCAGCTTCTCCACCTTCTTCTCCCTGTAACCGCACCACTCCACTGCCCTCCCTCTCATTCACACACATGTACTCTGTCTTACTCCTACTGACTTTCATTCCCCTTCTCTCCAGCGCATATCTCCACCTCTCCAGGCTCTTCTCAACCTGCTCACTACTCTCACCACAAGTCACAATATCATCTGCAAACATCATAGTCCAGGGAGACTCCTGTTTGGCCTTGTCCGTCAAACTGTCCATCACCACTGCAAACAGGAAAGGGTTTAGGGCTGATCCTTGATGCAGTCCAACCTTCACCCTGAACCAGTCTGTCTTTCCTACTGCACACTTCACTACTGTCACACTGTCCTGCACCACCATCACATGCTTCTCTGACACACCAGACTTCCTCATACAATACCACAACTCCTCTCTCGGCACCCTGTCATACACTTTCTCTAAATCCACAAATACACAATGCAATTCCTTCTGTCCTTCTCTATACTTCTCCATCAACATTCTCATAGCAAATAAGGCATCTGTGGTGACCTTCCTCGGCATGAAACCATACTGTTGCTCACAGATGGTCACCTGTTCTCTCAGCCTTAATTCCCCTGTAGTTACTGCAGGTCTGCACATCTCCCTTATGCTTAAAGATCGCTACTAGCAAACTTCTTCTCCATTCCTCAGGCATTCTCTCACCTTCCATAATCCTGTTAAACAATCTGTTTAAAAACTCCACTGCCATCTCTCCTAAACATCTCTATGCTTCTACCGGTATGTCATCTGGTCCAACCGACTTTTTACTCTTCATCCTCTTAATTGCTGCTCTCACTTCCTCTTTATTAATCCTATCCACATCTTGCTTCACTAACTCCACATCATCCAACCTTCTCTCTCTCTGATTTTCCTCATTCATCAGCTGCTCAAAATACTCCCTCCACCTTCTCAACACACTCTCCTCACTAGTCAACACATTTCCATCTCCATCCTTTATTGCTCTAACTTGCAGTACATCCTTCCCAGCTCGGTTCCTCTGTCTGGCCAATCGGTACAAATCCTTTTCTTCTCCGTTAGTGTCCAACCTCTCATACAACTCCCCATATGCCTTTTCCTTGGCTTTCGCCACATCCCTCTTTACCTGCTGCCGCATCTCCTTGTACTCCTGCCTACTTCTCTCATCACTCTGTCGATCCCACTTCTGTTTTGCCAACCTCTTTCTCCTTATGCTCTTCTGCACTTCCCCATTCCACCACCACATCTCTTTTTCTTCCTTTCTATTTCCAGATTTTACACCAAGTACTTTTCTAGCTGCCATTCTCATCACTCCTGCAGTAGTTGCCCAATCATCCAACACCTCTTCACCACCACTGAGCCCCCCTGTCCCTGTCCTCACTCTCCTCCTGTTCTCCTTCGCCTCCAAAACCATCCTACAGACCACCATCTGATGCTGTCTAGCTACACTGTCCCCTGCCAACACCTTACAGTCTCCAATCTCCCTCAGGTTGCATCTCCTACGTGGAACATAGTCCACCTGTGTGCACCCTCCTCCACTCTTATAGGTCACCCTATGATCCACCGTCTTCTTAAAATAAGTGTTCACCACTGCCATTCCCATCCTTTTAGCAAAATCCACCACCATCTGCCCTTCCACATTCCTCTCCTTAAGGCCATACCTACCCATCACCTCCTCATCACCTCTGTTCCCTTAACCTACATGCCCATTAAAGTCTGCCCCAATTACCAATCGTTCTTTCCTAGGTACACCATCTACCACTTCATCTAATTCACTCCAGAATCTTTCCTTCTCCTCCATCTCACAGCCGACTTGTGGAGCATAAGCACTGATGACATTTATCATCATCCCTTCAACTTTCAGCTTCACGTTAATCACCCTATCAGAAACTCTCTTCACCTCCACTACACTCTTACTGTACTCTTCCTTCAGAATCACCCCTACACCATTTCTCTTTCCATTCACACCATGATAGAACAGTTTAAACCCACCTCCAATGTTCCTGGCCTTACTCCCTTTCCACTTGGTCTCCTGAACACACAACATATCTACCTTTCTCCTCTCCATCATATCAGCTATCTCTCTCCCTTTACCAGTCATAGTACTAACATTTAAAGTACCAACCCGAACCTCCACTCTCCTACACTTCTCCTTTTCCTGCTGTCTCTGTAGACGTCTTCCTCCTCTCCTTTTCCTCCTTCGGCCAACAGTAGCCCAATTTCCACAGGTACCCTGTCGGCTAACGATACCTGTGGCGGTCGTTGTTAACCTGGGCCTCGACCGATCCGGTATGAATTTCTTATTTGTGATCCGCATATTCGATTTTGCACATGTTTTTACGCTGGATGCCCTTCCTAACACAACCCTCCCCATTTATCCGGGCTTGTGACCAGCACTAAGAGTGCACTGGCTTGTGCCTCCCTAATGGCTGGGTTACACATTTTCCTCATTATTGATTAGTTAAAGGAGGAGTGTTTTTCAGCTTGTGTTGTAAATTATTTTTAAGATAAAATTCTTACTTGTTTCAGGTAACAACAGATTATTTAACCCTAAATCATGCAAGAGTAGCTTCTCATTTCTTAAACAACCATGTCAAAATATATACTGTAGTCATGGCAAAAATGTTTCAGAAGGGTAAAATTATGGCCTTTATAAACCAAAGAAAACAACTAAGGGGATTGCTGAAAATATTAAAATGCGTTAAGAACTGTCCGATGCATTATTAAAACCTGAGAGGATAGGGAACCATCTTTCTTGAAAAAGAAATGTGGTTGTAAAAAATCTTGTTATTTAAAAAATGATTGTGATTTAAGTTAAATGGTTGGTGAAATCAAATCATAAAAAGCCACAACATAAGTCATGCATTGTTTAATAGTGAAAGTATAAGCACTTCCACACACATAATGTGAAGAGAACCTAAGGGATAGGGACTAAACAGCTGGAGCAGGGCATGTATTCCAAAATTGGTTTAGGGTGCATGAGACACCATTTCACACATGGATTGGCCAACACAGAGTCCAGACAATTACTGAGAATCTTTGGGATGCGCTTCCCTGACTGACTATTACAAACCTGATTCCAAAAAAGTTGGGAGACTGAACAAATTGTGAATAAAAACAGAATGCAATGATGTGGAAGTTAAAATTTCAATATTTTATTCAGAATACAACATAGAACAACCCTTCCTGTGATTCCATATTTGGGTTTCCTGTTCCCCCCATTGCCCTTATTTACAGCCTTTTCTCTGTTTTAATTAGGAAAAGAATGTGCATAAAACCTTCATGCCCTCTGGTACAGCCAGGTACCGCTTCCTCCTGCTCTCAGTTTTTTATGTGTGGGCAACCATTTTGCAGCCTACTTTATCTTCCTGCATCTGCAATGTGTAAGTGTTCTGCTTCTCTTCTCTCTCAAAACCTATAATGAAGACTTTGATGATGACACCTGCATTCCTGCAACAAACCAACCACCTCTACCTTACCCTTCATGTTGGTATCCTACTAATTATTCTCCTACTACTCCATTTCCGTCACCGGATTATTATGTTCTTCCCATAACTTCACCTGATTCTGACCCTGATTACTCGCCTATGTCTTCTGCAGTATTTATTAGTATCTGATTATTATTATTTTAATTATACTTCAAGTAAATAGATCACATGAGTTTGATTAACATATAGGCTAAATAGGTATAATCAAGCTACTTCTATTGTATCTAATAGGTTCTATACTAATTATTCGGTCAGCTTGTTGGATTAATATTAGTTTGATTAAAACACACAGAAAAGGTTAATTTGAATATTTTTCTCGACACTACTCACTAATAATCCACCCTACTGATCTTAACTATAAGTCTTTTGAGCATGCTTATACAAGATTATTTTTATATATATATATATATATATATACAGTGAGGAAAATAAGTATTTGAACACCCTGCTATTTTGCAAGTTCTCCCACTTAGAAATCATGGAGGGGTCTGAAATTGTCATCGTAGGTGCATGTCCACTGTGAGAGACATAATCTAAAAAAAAAAATCCAGAAATCACAATGTATGATTTTTAAACTATTTATTTGTATGATACAGCTGCAAATAAGTATTTGAACACCTGAGAAAGTCAAGGTTAATATTTGGTACAGTAGCCTTTGTTTGCAATTACAGAGGTCAAACGTGTCCTGTAGTTTTTCACCAGGTTTGCACACACTGCAGGAGGGATTTTGGCCCACTCCTCCACACAGATCTTCTCTAGATCAGTCAGGTTTCTGGCCTGTCACTGAGAAACACGGAGTTTGAGCTCCCTCCAAAGATTCTCTATTAGTCTTAGGTCTGGAGACTGGCTAGGCCATGCCAGAACCTTGATATGCTTGGTTATCCTTGGTTATCCTGGCTGTGTGCTTCGGGTCATTGTCATGTTGGAAGACCCAGCCTCGACCCATCTTCAATGCTCTAACTGAGGGAAGGAGGTTGTTCCCCAAAATCTCGCAATACATGGCCCCGGTCATCCACTCCTTAATACAGTGCAGTCGGCCTGTCCCATGTGCAGAAAAACACTCCCAAAGCATGATGCTACCACCCCCATGCTTCATAGTAGGGATGGTGTTCTTGGGATGATACTCATCATTCTTCTTCCTCCAAACACGTTTAGTGGAATTATGACCCAAAAGTTCTATTTTGGTCTCATCTGACCACATGACTTTCTTCCATGACTCCTCTGGATCATCCAAATGGTAATTGGCAAACTTAAGACGTGCCTGGACATGTGCTGGTTTAAGCAGGGGAACCTTCCGTGCCATGCATGATTTCAAACCATGACGTCTTAGTGTATTACCAACAGTAACCTTGGAAACGGTGGTCCCAGCTCTTTTCAGGTCATTGACCAGCTCCTCCTGTGTAGTTCTGGGCAGATTTCTCACCTTCCTTAGGATCATTGAGACCCCACGAGGTGAGATCTTGCATGGAGCCCCAGTCGGAGGGAGATTGACAGTCATGTTTAGCTTCTTCCATTTTCTAATGATTGCTCCAACAGTGGACCTTTTTTCACCAAGCTGCTTGGCAATTTCCCCGTAGCCCTTTCCAGCCTTGTGGAGGTGTACAATTTTGTCTCTAGTGTCTTTGGACAGCTCTTTGGTCTTGGCCATGTTAGTAGTTGGATTCTTACTGATTGTATGGGGGCGACAGGTGTCTTTATGCAGCTAACGACCTCAAACAGGTGCATCTAATTTAGGATAATAAGCGTACAGACGCAGCCTCGGCCACGCCTGAGATATGGCCATTCTCCGGGTCTCAACACCCGCTTTGACAGGGTGACAGGCCTTGTTTAACCAGCCCGGGATGTAAACTGCCCTCAATGAGAGGAGTTTCCCCTGGGCCCAAAGGAGGATTTGGTGCACCACCCTGCAAAGGGGGCGTGAACGCAGACTTCCTAGATGGTTGATGTAGGGGACCACCGCAGTATTGTCCGTACGGACCAGCCCGTGGTGACTTCTGAGGTCCGAGAGGAAATGCTTCAGTGCTAGAAGCATGGCCAGCATATCTAGGCAATTCATGTTCCAGCGTAGATGGGGCCCCTCCCACAGACCTCTGGCAGAGCGACCACTCATGATCGCTCTCCACCCTGTGAGGGACGCATCATTCGTTAGCATTAAGCGACGACCGGGGACTCCCAGCACAGGGCCTAGAGATAGGAACCGGGGATCTCTTCAAACATCTAAGGCACGTAGGCATCGCCACGTGACCTTGATAGTGCGGAGGGGGTTGCCCCTCTATGAGAACCCGCGGGTCCTGAGCTATCACTGAAGGGGTCTCATGTACAGCAGGCCAAGTGGAATACCACTGGACGGAGCTGCAATAAACCTTAGCAGTGTCTGTAACTGCTCGACAGTGAGATGCTGCCCTTCTCTGACCTTCCTGCCGGCCGTAAGGATGGCCACAATGTGGGCAGGGGAAAGCTGCGCACACAAAGTAGTTGAATCCCATATGACACCGAGATAGGTGGTTCTCTGTAATGGAGAAAGCACACTCTTCCCGGCATTCAGCCAAAACCCCAATGCCTTCATGTGGGTGAGAACGACACTTTGATACCGGACCACCACCTGCTTAGACTGAGCTAGGATCAACCAATTGTCGAAGTATTTGGGGATGTGGATGCCCTGAGACCTCAGGGGAACCATAGCCGCATCCACACATTTCGTGAAGGTGTACAGGGTGAGTGGGCAAGGCCAAACGGAAGATGGTATTCGAAAGCGAACCCCAGGAACTTCCTGTCAGAAGGTAGGATGAATACATGAAAGTACGCATCCTTTAGACCTACCGTGACAAACCAGTCCTTGGATCTGATTTGAAGCACGACCTGCTTGAGGGTCAGCATCTTAAACCTTAATCTCATGAGAGAGTGGTTCAGCTGACGTAGATCTAAGAAAGGATGCAACCCTCCGTCCTTCTTGGTAACTATGAAGTTCCAGGTGTAGAACCTAGACTCTCGTTCTGATGGAGGGACCACCTTGATGGCCCCCTTCCTCAGGAGAGTGTCTACTTCCTGTTCCATGACCAGAGCCTGCTGGCTTCCCACCAGGGTGAGAAGAACCCCATGAAAATGGGGCGGAAGAGACCCGAACTAAATCGAGTAGCCTCGTTCTACAGTATGCAGGACCCACCAGGACACATCTAGAAGAGCTTGCCAAGCTGCCAGAAAGCACCTTAGGGGTATCAGTCTTTCGAGACTGATCTCCGGTATGTCCAGAGCCAAAGAAGCACCCTGAGACGGCTCTAGGGAAGGCGAGATCTCCGGGACCACAACGATGCCGGGTGGGGACCAAGGAGAGCGCTCGCTGAAGCTGGCCGTGCCCTGAAGCACAAAGGGTGGCAGGGTTAACGGACCAGGTCCCTGAGGGGGCCGGGACAGGGCGGGCACCGGATAGAACGGTGTGGCACGCCTCTTTACGGCCAGATCCCCAGAAAGGTCTGTGTCAGGATCTCTTCATTGAAGTCTTCCTGTTGAAAATGACAGTCCTCAGATCTGTCACCTCACGTGGCCTCGACGCGAGCGGCGCGCAGGATCCCTCACAGGGGGGGAGCGAGTCGCGACAATGCGTTTCTGCACCTCCCGATGTAAGACGGGGTCTGCGGTCGGGGCTGTGCCCGCCGACGGGGTCTTGAGGGAGAAAGCGATCCCGGGAGAGAGAGAGCTCGCAAGCGCTCCTCCAACCCACAGCATCGCTCCATACCTGTGTATTTTCCGCCACATAACGTGTGAATACAGTGTTGAAAGGGGCATAGCCACGCCTATGACCATGACACTTAGTGTACAGGTCTGGAAAGAATAGGAAATTCCCGACATGGAGGTTGCGACCTGGTGTTTAGAAAAAGTGCTCGTCCAGCTGGACGGAGGGAGTTTCTGCTCATGAGCCGGCCAAGTTATGTAGCTCGGCCAGGGCTTACATATATAAATATATACATATAAATATATATAAAAATATATAATAATAATAATTATTATTATTTATTATTATTATTATTATTATCATATTTTACTACTAGGAGTGAGAGCACCCCCTTGAGGAGTGCTCTCCGGGAGTGGAGAGATCGCACAGAAAATGCTAGCAGAATGTGCGCGGCACAAAGAGCGCGGCGCAATATGCACAGATCATGCACAGAATGTGCAGAGGCAATGCTCTTGTTGCAGGAGGAAGAATCCGCCGAAATTGTTTTTGACAAACAATCTGACAGACAACACAACACACAGCGCTTTCTGAACAACAGAAGCTGCTGCTGTCCTCTCTCATATGCGCTTTATACTCCTGGTCGAGACGTCAACTCACCGGTGATGGCCAGCGTCCAATTTTTGACTGATTACACACATTATTTCAAAACGTGAACACTCAGGCGCGTTCCCAAAGCGTTTCTATGCAGCTCGAGTACCTGAAAGGGAACGATGTGTCTTCACAATCGTTCTTGTTTTTAAGAATTTCTTCGATTCTTCCGAGCACTGAGTCTTATGTACTGCTGAAGTACTGCTTATCTACTGAGTTTATCATGCCACATCTTTCAATTGTAAGTTCTGGTGCTGAGAGTATTGCAATAATCCATAGCCAGTTCTTCTGGAATTTGGCATGACAAGTGATCAACTGGCCAAAGTGAATGGTTTCTGCTGCTACTGCTCGATAACATGGTGGCATGCATTTCTCTACATTGTCTAGTGTGGTTCTAAAATATGCAATGAGCTGTTTCTCTATTCCCTGTTGTTGCTGCATTCACACAGCTGAGGCAAACCCTTTTTGTTCTGAGATATAAAGATGGAAGGGATTGCTATAATCTGAACTGGCTAGCTCATGTGCTGATGCCAGTGTGTTTTTTAGCAGTTCAAATGCTGCTTCTCCTTCTGGGGTCCAAATCAGCACAGCACTTGGCTTGGATTGATCAATTGCTTTTATCATGTACCTTAGAGGTTGTGCTTTTAATGCATAATCACATATCTATGGTCTACTGAACTGCTATGCCATGGAATGACAGCATTTGTTTTAAATTTTGTTGTTTTGGTACTTTCCAAATAGTATCCACATGGGCTGTCGATCCACATGTAATATTTTGTGGCATTGTGCCTCAAGTACTCTTCTTAGGTATTCTACTTTTAGTTTACAACATTGTAGCTTCTCTTTACCCATGCTATGCCCATTCAATGCTATTGTTTTTAACACAAAATAAATCAGTCAATTGTCAAAATAAATTAGCATTATCAGTTTGGAATTTGGAATTTTGCTTAAGTATTCACAGGCTTTCACAATATCTTTGTGATAATCTAGAGTAGGTGTATTGTCCACGATATGTAAAAGCAAACAGAAATTGTTATTATGGCTGTACTGGAACACAGAATAGGCAGAGATCTTTTACCACTGGTATTTTTTTTTTTTTTAAGGAAACTTGGTATTTTCATGTTAGAAAGTGAAGTGTGTGAATTCAGATCACACTATTTTATAGGAACTATTAATATTTATTTATATTTACTGCCATCAATATTTATGGAAACTATTTATATTTATATAGGAGCGGTTACTAGCCCTACTGATTTCACTAGTCCAATAGCTGTTGGGTGTTTTATCCCTAATTGTTCAGTAATTTTTTTTTTATATGCTCTGTTTCTTGCTCAACTGATCCTTCTAACTAACTTCACTATCACCTGTACTTGTGTATGCTGACTAATCATTAGTAGTCATTAAATAGAATGTGGTAGTTGCCACTGTTTGTTCAATTGCTTTCTGAGTGACAAGTAAATGTAAGGATTATATGTACGCCTCCATATCTATATCTGACCATTGGCCCTAAAACTTTGAATAAATGGAACAGCATTTTGCACTTGATACCAGTCCCTGACTTTTATCAGGCAGCCCTACAGTAACTACAGTGTTCCTTGTTGTCCAAATATTGTCTCCAATGTTTTGCTATCGTTTATATGTCCATTCAGCATTGAGTGTCTCATACTTTTCATCTCTCCCAACTTCATCATATTTTATGGTGCAATGCCAGGGATTTGTTGCTTCTTGAAAGTCTGGGCAAATGTGCTCTTAGCCTTCAGCATGACCGATATCTCATTGTTAGGAGGTGTTAATGTTTACAATAGATTAAATTAAAAGGGACAAGGGGAACCAAATGAGACCACCCACTAAAAAAAAAAGTCAAAAATAAGCCTTTTTATGCACCTCCACATTTGTTATGCACCCACCTATCATTTCAAACCTTTTATTTCCAGCCAGTGGTATTATGGAAACAACATGATTGATGGAAATGTAATCAATGAGTGCAGGATTCTAACAATATTTTGGAGGTTTTTATTCCCCACTTGGGCAAGTTCTTAATTTTATTAATCTTTAGAAGCACTTAGTTGTCAACCCAGCAATTAGGGTTGCACAAGCTAGTGCACTCTTAGTGGCGGTCCCAAGCCCGGATAAATGGGGAGGGTTGTATTAGAAAGGGCATTCAGCGTAAAACATGTGCCAAATTAAATATGCGGATCACCAACCAGAATTTCAAACTGGATCAGTCCGGTTACCGGGTTACCAACGACCACTATAGAAATTGTCAACAGGGTACGGGTGGAAATTGTCATCAGTGCCTATGCTCCACAAGTGGGCTGTAAGACGGTCTTAAGAATGTGGAAGGGCAGATGGTGGTAGATTTAGCTAAAAGGATGGAAATGGCAGTGGTAAATATGTATTTTAAGAAGAAGAAGGAGCATAGGGTGACAGATACAAGTGGAGGAAGGTTTACACAGAACAGACAGGGGCTTGGTGGTGGTGAAGAGGTGCTGGATCGTTGGGCAACTACTGCAGAAAGGGATGTGGAGGTGGAATGAGGAAGTACAGGAAAGCATAAGGAGAAAGAGGTTGGCGAAACAGGATTAGGACCAGCAGTGAGATGAGAAAAGTAGGCAGGAGTACAAGAAGATGTGACAGCTGGTGAAGAGGGATGTTGCAAAAGCCAAAGAAAAGGCATATGAGGAGCTATATGAAAAGTTGGACACTAAGGGAGGAAAAAAGGAAAAGGGATTGAGCTATGGAAGATGTGCTACAAGAGTAGTGGAAACCAGGCTGTAAGAATAGGTGACATCTGTGAGCAACAGTATGGTTACATGCTAAGGAAAAGCACCACGGACGAAATATTTGTGATAGAAGGGTATCTGCAAGAGTGAAATGGACAGTTTATTGGACTGTTGAGAAAGGGTGGAAAGTTTATTTTCCCACTCGCACCAGGCTTTCACTAGGTCTGTGGGCAACATAGGGTCATCCCAACCTCTTTGTTAGTTCTGCTAAATAAGAATCAGCATGGGTGGTGAAAGGGAGGATGAATCCCAGAGGATCATACTGTCTTGCTGCCACCTTATAGATGTGCCGCATAGTGGGTGTGGTTTTTGGTGCTGGGCATTATGTGTAACCGAGTATATCTGAGTCATAGTTCCATCTCAGTCTAAGAGTGGATTCTTGGGGTTCAGCCTTATCATATGATAACCAAAGCTCAATACTATCTGAACGGGCCTCTTTGGGAAGATGATTAATGACATTTGGCATGTTACAGGCCCACTGACGAATCGCAAATTCACCACTGCTAAGAAGGCCACATAACCCATCCAATACCTACTTGGCATCATCTGCGGTCATTACGCTCTATAT
Source organism: Silurus aristotelis (assembly GCF_946808225.1). Taxonomy (NCBI): domain Eukaryota; kingdom Metazoa; phylum Chordata; class Actinopteri; order Siluriformes; family Siluridae; genus Silurus; species Silurus aristotelis. The sequence goes on along the minus strand of NC_139599.1, from coordinate 11,091,419 downwards.
AGCACCAACAGAGCTACCGGATCCAAAATGCCTTTACCTCTGAACACTTAAGTTTGGCTAAGCACTCTTATCACATTGCAATGCTCCAGCAGAGATACCAACACCTGAAACATATTCCTTTACAGCCCATTAACAAAGTACAACCCCTCCTTTTTAAAGCAGAAGACCATACTCACCTTATTGAGCCTGTACACCGTGGGCCCTCTGGAGGTCCAGCAGCATTTAGAACTACACTAGATTGGACATTACAAGGCCCAACATGATACAGAAATAGCTACAGCCTCAGCAATGTTTACATATCTCTATCACCCCTCAAAAGGAGGGAATGTGGAAGGGCTTTTCCTACTTTTTGGACTTTGTTCACAGTTGCATCTAAAAACTCTGTTCACAGCCGCGGTCCTGTTGTTTACACCAGGGATTAGCTGTAAGCATTCCGCAACACAGTGGTGCTACTCGAGGAAAAAACAGATATTCCCCATGAGCTGATAAGGAGATGGGGGAACCGAGTCAGACAAAAAGGAGATGTTACAGACTAACTCTCCCGTTCATTGTCATGGGGAATGTAAGATCTTTACCCAACAAGATGGACGAGCTAGCGGCTCTTACCCGGCATCAGAGTGAATTCCGGGAGTGTAGCGTCATGCTGTTCACGGAGTAATGGCTAACCAAGCTAACACCAGATATATCATTATCTCTGGAGATTTTAATCATGGCTCTGCATCCTTCACTCTGCCCACATTCACCCAGTATGTTTCATGTCACACAAGAGACAATAAAACACTGGACTTATTTTATGCCAACTCCAAGGAGTCTTATACTTCAGCACTCCTCCCCCTTGGGAAGATCGGATCACAACGTGGTTCATCTCCTACCTGTGTACAAAACCCTTGTATGCAGGCAACCAAATGCCTCCCAAACAGTGAGGATATGGTCTGTTGAGACCAGTAAGGCTCTAAAAGACTGTTTTGATACAACTGTGTGGGAGGAATTGTGCAATCCAAATGTGGAGGATATTGACAATTTAACAGACTGTATTACGAACAATATCAAATTCTGTTTGTAGAATACTGTACCCACCAGGACTGTACAGTGTTTTCTCAACAACAAGCCATAAATTAACCCTGATATAAAGACTCTCCTTAAAGAGAAGAGGAGGATTTTAAAATCAGGTAACAATTAAAAGCTAAAAACTGTCCAGAGAGAACTGAGAAAAAAGATCAGGGAAGGAAAAGAATACTACAGAAGAAGATTGAGGATCAGCTGCAGCAGAACAACGTCAGTGGTGTGTGATGGTCCAAACCATCATAAGGAGCCCAGCTCTCAGGAAGACAAAAGAACTGGTGGTGGATTTCTATAGGCACAAACAAGCTTCATTACCACAAGTGAAAATTCAGAGAAAGGACATTGTGAGAGTGGACTCACCTTGCAAATGTCTGGGTGTTCATCTGAACAGCAAACTGGACTGAACAGCAATAATACTGAGGCAATTTACAAGAAAGGATAGAGCAGACTCTTTCTGCATAATATCCACTGTTATTGTGTTTTTAAATGTGCAATAATAACAATAACAATGTCTTTATGCAATAAATGTACAATAACTCTCATTTAAAAATAATTTAAAAAGATATAATGTATTACGGCTCTACTTTATATTTGCACATTTATTTTTTTGTTGTTGCTGAAACAGAAATTTCCCCACTGTGGGACAAATAAAAGTATATCTTATCTTATCTTATCTTATCTTGAAGAAAAATTTATTTCATTACACAGCTAAACTGTCCCTTCCTCTGGCCTCTGGTGTTATTATTTTTGCATATCCCTTCCAATGTGTTCAGTTTATACTCTAGAATTTATACTGTGGGTACTCTTACACTCTGCACCTCCCTAGGTTTAGTTGTCACAATTGCTGGTAGTCCTGAGCAATAATTAAATTCAAGGGTTTTATTGGTTCTCGTATGTGTCTTTAATTAAGTCTAAATATCTCAACATGGTATGGTTAGGCAGCTTACTTAGCAGCCCAGCAACCCGTGTCACCTTCAATCTCAAATTTTTTCAAACCAGTTTTCACATGGGAACATGGCTTGCAACATGTGCAATCCATTAAATCTTGAAATTTCTCAGACTTGTCTCTGCCACCAGGATATTTACTTTTACAATGCAGCTCTTTCTCTCTGTCTCTAACACACACACCTTTTTTCTCTTTTCCTCCTGTTAAGAAATTAAGGTGGCAAACAAAAACGGTTGTGCCCACAAACGTTTCACAATTGGTGAAGTCAGCATGCACAAAAGTTACTACAGACACAGCATAGCTGAAATAAAGCTAAGTAGCTCAAACTGTTATGTACTTTTATACAACCTGTATAATGTAATACTTGCATGCATAATGGTATCAATAACTTATGTAACACAAATGTATTCATATATACAAAATGTAAATGTACACAGCATAAAGGCAGTGTTGGGCAACGTTACTTTTAAAAGTAATGCATTACAATATTGAGTTACTCCCCAAAAAAGTAACTAATTATGTTAGTTACTTTTTATGGAAAGTAATGCGTTATATTACTTTTGCGTTACTTTTGCGTTACTTGTATCTCTTTCACGCCTTACAGGTGTAACAGGTGTAATATAGATAATTGCCATTATGAAATCAGTTATATTAGGGCAAAAGACACGTCTTAAACATTTAAAATGCTTAATAACTTCTGAGAACAATAAGATGATCGACTAAATTTTGACCACAAGGCTAAACACTTTCCAGTCGCACTTCTGTACACTGCTTTGCAATCTGCCTTCACCGTCAGAAATGTAACTATCGTTCGTGTATATAAGGTTAAGGGTGTGGGCTGCACACCGGTTATGTGGAGGGAAAACATACCTTTCGCTGTCATCAGGTAAAACTTCTTGCAATTCTGTAAATATGACCTCGTCCTCGTCTACATCATTCTTTGCTTCATCATCAGCTTGAAACATTCTGAACGCTTTTACAAAGTTCGCGCTATTATCAGTGACCGTGGCAGTTTATCTTCCCACAAAGAGCAAATGAGCTGTGAATTTGCTCTCTTTCTCCGCTGCGATGGCATCGTACATGTGTCTCCCACAGAAAACTTTTATTCTGAGCAGTCCATAGAGCTGCAGTGGTGGAAAGTCGGCAAAAGTTTTCTATATTTCTGTCTCTATTTCCATATATGCAACATTGCATAATGTTGCATATATTCAACATTATACACACACACACACACACACACACACACACACACACACACACACATCTGTAGTGCTGTGCTTTGCATGCAGATTTTATTTTATTTTTTAAGTGATATTTTTTGCAGTTGACAAGAGCTTTTTACCAACACATAATTTACACTTAACGATTATACCTTTCTCCTTTTCCTCGACTATTTTAAAATAATAAGAATACTTCCATCACAGTAATGTAATTCTCTGGTTTGCCATCTCCGCTTCTGACCAGCTTCTGTTCCCGCGGCTCACACGTATGAGTGCGCGATTCTACGTGACTACGTTCATTTTAATTCAGTATTTATTTTTTTATGCAAAATAATTTAACTGAAAAGTAACTCGCATTACTTTTTTTTAAAAAGTAACTCAGATATTAATGTGTAAATTTATAAAGTAACGCGTTACTTTACTCTTTACTCCAGAAAAGTAATATTATTACGTAACGCACGTTACTTGTAACGCGTTACCCCCAACACTGCATAAAGGGATATGCAGTGTGTTTTTTTTCTTTCCCCACTGCTGGCTGTGTTCACTTACAAAGATCATGCATAAGTATGTTTTTTTTTAAATAATATACTAAACTAATAATGTAACACATGGGCTTTATAAAATTTATATATTAGGACTAGAAATTATTCATTGATATTAGAGGTGGGAAGTAATGAAGTACAAATACTTGTGCAACCCTAATGGCTGGGGTCGGTTCCCTGACCAGGGATCGAACCCGGGCCGCAGCGTTGAGAGCGCATCCTAACCACTAGACCATATATGCACACATTATATACACACATATATACATGAATGTAAAATGTTGGGCAGAATGTACAGTAAGGATATAAAGATATAAAGATACACATAGATAAAAATAGTGTAGATGTATTAAGGAGTAAAAAAGATATACTATGTATGTATAAAGGTTGTCAATCAAATTAAATATTCAATCGCAACTTAATCGCACATTTCTATCTGTTCTAAATGTACCATATATTAATACTTCCTGTTTTTAATACTTTAAGCAACATGGACATGGAGAAATATGGATGCAATGTAGAGCATAAAGACAAAAAATTCTTGTAAATGTTTTAAAGTAATAATGGTGTTTAAATTACCTAAATCATCAGGAGAACAAACGGAACCTTTGCTATGTTTCCACACAGACAGTTAATGAGGTGATACCTGAGAAACTGCACCTCTTCAAGTCAAGTCAAGAAGCTTTTATCATAATTATAGACATTTTACAGATTTTTTTCGGTGGAGTTTATTTATTTATTTTATATCTAAGTAAAGAAAGGACGTCGTGAATAAGTGTATGTTTTGCCGAAGGTTTTAATTTCGCCTCTTTTATATTTAGTTATTCATTTATGTATTTATATTTTTTATAAAAATGGTAAAAACAGAAATGCGCGCTGAATTGATAGCGTGTTAATAAAATGTAGTTTCGTTTAAAAGAATTTTCATTTTGACAGCTTAAAAAAAATATATATATATATATATATATATATATATATATATATATATATAATTTTTTTTTTTTTTTTTTTTTTTATACAAAACGAATTAAAAATTTTGTTACCTAATGAATGTGTCCAGGCTGTACATCCACATATAGAACACAAGCACTTCTTCTTGCTTTCTGCCTGCTGATTGTTAGCTTCGTAAACTAGTCTACGTCTGTGGTGAGTGAGAGACAGGATGATGAGCTGAAATCGGCATGCAGTGAAAATAAAAAATATTGACATTTCACCAAATCAATGGATTAAAACTAAAGTAACAAGCCGGTTTTGAAAAGAAGTAAAAAATAAGTAAAAAGTACCAGATATTTGTGTAAAAATTCTGAAAAATAAATAGTGGAGTAAAGTATTTTTCCCTGTTTTTTTCCTGGTTTCACAAACTGTAAGCCAAAAACCTGAACCCCATAACATTAGACCAATAAAATGTCCGAACGGAAACGAAAAAACGCACCTCACCTGTGTTCTGAGCTGCACGGCTTCGGGAGAAAAAACTTCCATCGGGTGATTTTTAAACGCACGACGATGCCAAAAAATAAACTACCGAGAGAAATAGTTGTGAAAGGAAGGAGGAAGACAGTGAACAATGACTTTCTTGGTAGGCTACTGTTGAGATACAAGCCGTTGTAACGCATTGAGTCTGGGTTAAGGGATAGCTCGCTAACTCCAGTTGCAACAGAAATCATATTTCTGTTAGTCAAAGAAACGTAGAAATGAGCATAAGAAAATCATAAGGACATAATCCTCAGTCTTACACACATGCAGTAATAGCGGGAAAATGCAGTGCCAAGCTATTCCCAAATACCGCTATGCTCCTAAAGGAAGCGCAACATATTTCCCCCGTTACCCTGTGTGTAACGTGTCTTTCGTTAAAGCCTGTGTAAAGTACATTAGTGTAGACACTGCGGCTTATAGACTGGTGCGGCTTATTTATGTTAAAAATAAAAATATTTGTAAAATTCAGTGGGTGCGTCTTATATATGGGTGCGCTTTATAGTCCGGAAATTATGGTAGCTCTCTTTTGCACATTGTACTGTATAGCATATTATTCTGTAGGTTTACATAAACCGCCTCCTTGGCCTCTTTAAAATTGCTACAGGCACAAGAATGTCAATCTTAGTTGTATAACAGGAAGTTTTAGCTCAGCCGATAAGATGTTGAATTTCTTACAGGAGGGTCATGAGTTGAAATCCCACTACTGCCAACCTGGCCACTGCTAGGCCCTTGAGAAAGGCCCTTAACCCTCAATTGCTCAGGTGTATAACTGAGATAACTGTAAGTCACTTTGCCAAATGTCAAATGTAATAGGAGTGCTTGGCTGCAGGAGTTTAAAGAGGAGGAGCATTAAGAGATGGTGCTAATTTCACTGCTCATGTCAAATTATAAAGTCTTTATAAAATAGCAAGAACCCTTTGAGGCCACATACAAATCCAAACGCTGTGGCCCAAATCACCCTGGTTACCTGTGGAGACCACCTCTTGCTGTCACAAAGAGCGAAGATTGCAAGGTTGAAAGAGGAATTTCATGATGTATTTTGCCTTATTCCATGGGCAAACCTCATTGTGCACAACATTGAGACACCTCCAGGTGTGGTTCAACACAACCAGCAGACCAATACCAGCTACGTGAACACATAAAATTGTTTTTGAAATAGCCCAGCATTTTATCCGATGTCTTGTATCATGAACTGCTTGATTGGTTAGGTGCAGCTGAAATTTGACACTGGATTTAAGGGACATATTTGGCTGTAATCAGTCTTGATATGGTTGCTTAAAGGATTTTGATAAAATAGTTTGTTATTATTAAAGAAAGAGTAAATTTAATAAAAAAAAAAAAAAGATTACAAATATGCAGCAAACAAATATTCTAAAGGTCTTCATAGTAAATAAGAGTTAGGGGGTTTAATGGGTGAATGGACAGATGAAAAATGAAATAATGTGAAATTGCATTTAAATAATACAGCCGTTTTTTTTCAGGGAATTACTAGGGCTAGTCATTCCCTGAGCCCTGAATGATTTTTTTTGCAACCCTGGATTAAAAACATTAGGGCCTGAAACCTCAAAAATGCTATAGGGTGTATTCTCAAGGATTATCCTGTATAGTTTATTAGTAAATGAAAATATTATTACTTTAATTTATATACAGCACTTTCATCAAATTCTCCTTAACTCATTCACACACACACACACACACACACACACACACACACACACACACACACACACACACACACACACACACACACACACACACACTTTATTACTTCATGTAACATTATCTTTTATAGCTCTTAAAATGCATGTGAAGCAGAGCATTGTATATGCTTTTTGTATTACTTTACTATTATCTTTATTATGCCTACCTCTTACTATTTTACTCTCTTTATGTTGTTACTACTGTCCCACTCGTTCTTTCTTTACTACAATCTCTACTTTCTTCTCTTGTTGTCTGTCTTACTGCTTGTGACTTCCTTCTCTTAAAGATTTTCTATCTTCCTTTATGATTCTTCTAGTCATCTTTCAGCCTTTTTTTAACAGAGAGTATCTTGATTGACTTAAGCACAACAGTCAATTAGATTACTTATGTATATAGTGCTAAGAATCTCTTTTTCAATTGACAGAATAGCCAAAAGTTTAAGTCTCTTCTGGCTCATTGTTTGCCAAAGTCATGTACTGAATTTTGACTAAATGCACTAAATGACCGCTCACAACTAGAACTGTTGACATGTATTGTGAGTGCCTCTTGAAGAACCAAGCTCAGAGTGGGAAACAATCCCGGATCAAGGTATTTGTAAACATCATGTGAATAAACGTATAGTTTTTTTTTTTTTTACTAATTATTATCTCGCAATTACAATAATTCTGGCATGCCATGAGCACACATAATACAGTATATTCTAGAATAAGATTAAATCAATCATGTATTGTGTGTATATGGGGAGACAGAGTCCAGCAGTTAGCATCCCATACTTTAGTAACAGCATCAAACCAAGTTTAAACAACTAACATTTCCCCTTGAACTTGATGCTCTATGCTTCCCCCTTAAACATTTCCCCTTTACCTTGATGTTTTGGACTCAGCCCCTGATGTTTTCAAAACTTATAAACACTTATAAATGTATGAGAGAGAGAATGAAGAAGTTGTGATTGTATTTTTAAATGTGACCAAATAAACCAGACAAGCTTAGCAATTATCTTTAAAAGTATGAAGTGAAGTATGTCTATGCATACATCTGCATTGTGCATTTTGTTAACTACAAAATTGTAGTTTTTAATTAATGTATTTTAAAGTCATTAGCATTGTTTCCAACGTAATGCAATAAAAGGTGAACGTAGACACTTGTCGGAACGTCCTTATGCAACAATCGGTAACTGGAACAAAAAGAAGAATCACTAATAAGTGCCTATATTAATTTCGCACAAATCGCGCTTGATCATATGTAATATGACGATTCCGTTACGCATCAACTGCAATACCTATAGCAGTGTTCATTTTCTGAGCGGCAGGGGTTGAATGGGGCAGAGCAGGGGCTCGGGTTAGCGTTGTAAACGTCATGCTCCTAATCCAAAGCGGAAACTCCTCCCGAATCCCAACTCCGGCAACGAAAGAAAGAGGAATACCAAGGAATCAGAAAACGCGGAGAAAAAATGCAATAAACGACCTAAGTAAGTCAAGAAAAAAATTCTAGTTAACGTATTTACTTTTTCGTTGTATGAAAAGTACAAATTACGCTTAATCTTTCATGGTGATTTTGCTGGACTTTTTTTTGTAAGGAGAAAGGCCACATGTTAGCAGGATTGCTAGTTATTTAGCTATTTACTGTTAACGTCTTAGAACTGGGTAATGTCTACGTTCTATTAAATCAACGATTACTCTTTAGTACGACATACACGAATTGTTAGCAACACATATACGTAAATATTAAACGTAATATGTCTATGTATTATCGCCATTAGCCTTTACATTAAATTTAATCGGTAGAAGGTGGTCTATTATTTTCGAGATAAACCGAACTATGACGACATTCGCCGTAATAATCCCTAGGCATGATACTTCTGACATTTTTGTCATGTTGATTTGTTCGTTGTGACCAGGTACTTTCACTGGAAATATGTCAAACGTCACAAGCAATATAATAAAGAGTATCGGGCCGGTTAGTGAAACTGTGCCTGGGTCGTTGTCTTTATTTTTGCACATCGAACTTGGCAAGCCTACTTACAAGGCCCCCCACCGTTCCACTGTTGTACTGTTGTATATGATGTGTATATATAATGAAATGCACATGTAGTTTTTAATTATCAGTAAAAAGCCACCAGAAGAATTAGCTATACATATTTGACAACAAAAATTATGTTGGTGATCATTTTCACCTGTCTTACTACACTAGCTTGTGACCTTTCAATGCAAACTAAAAATAGGCTACAGTCCGTACATATATAATTTTGTAATTTTTTATCTTCAATGTGGACATCAGTCTAAAAATAAGACTGAAGAACAAACGTTGATTTTCAACATTTGTTCATAAACAAATACGTCCTGGCCTGGCCACAAGAGAGGTGGCTTCTATCCCAGCCAACATTTTCATGTGGGTTTTTGATGGGCTGTCACTTGGGCCCTGCATGGGCAACCCAAATGGGGCCCAGAGAAATTTGTCCATAGGCTCCACATGGGCCCTATGTGTGTTAGCCCAGAGGGGCAACTGATGGGTCCATGGTGGGCTCGAAGTGGGGCCCGTATAGGTGTTCTTTATTTGGGTCCCAAATAGGTGTTAAAATGGGGCCAATGTGGGCTACAAAAAGGACCCTTATGGGGCCCACATGACTTAATCATGGGTCAACCCACAAATGGCCCATTTATGGGGTTGTTATGGGACCACAGTGGGTGAGAATTGGGTCCTATTTATTAATTTCATGATTTGATTTCTGTGGGTGAACTTACTGTGTACTTAATCTTACTATGGAAAATCCACTGTCAAACCATTTCAGACCTCAGTTACAATGTAAAACTGTGCCTGACCAAACAAAGAACTAATATTAGTTGATTAGTTTGTATGTGCTGCTATATGTAAAAAAAAAATAATTTACATGGTTGAGTATTTGAACTGTGAAAAATAAATGACTTCATCTCAGAATGTGTAAATCATATTTAATTTAAATTAATTCAAGTAAAAAAAAAACAGCCAACAGGAATAACAGAATTACTAAAGTAGAATAGTTCACTGGTGGGTCTATGCAGATTCCTCAGCTGCACACCTACAAAACAGTAAAGAAAGAGAAGACAGAAAAGGAAATTTAGTACATTTTAAAATACTACCATTCACAGCAGCATCTAAAAAAACATGCATCAATATAATTAAGATATATCCTAGAATCTCATCAGTGAATTGTTCCCACCTCTGCCTCGCACAGTAATAACCAGTCATGGAATCCAAAACTTATGAATGTAACAATTAAAATATCAACCTTGCGTCTGAACTTGACTCTTAAACGAATATTTGGCCATTGCCAAAAGCCTGTGAGTGAACAATGATTCTGATTAGCTGAAAGACGGTGGCCCAGGAAGTTCAATGCACTGCAACTAAAGAAAACATATGCAAATAGAAAAAACACCAGCAAATCAAGAAAACATCTTCATCGGTTAAACAACAGGTGCTGCAAATCCTTACAACGCAACTAAATACAGAAACGTCCTGCAAATCATCACAACACAACCAATTAATTTGCACTGCAAATAGCACAGACCACAAAATAAATGTTTCATGGGGACCCCAACAAGTGACGACCCTGGGACTGCTTGTTCAGTGTCTATTCATCAGTGGTGTTGTTGATGATCTGAAAGGTGAGTTTTTTGTTTATTTTAACATCCTGATCATGATTCCTTGGCTTTGCCAGGTAACATAATAACGTTTTACAGTTAATTGTGAATTTCATCAGATTATTTAGCATAATGATATCCAAAAGGCCAAGGAATCATAAATAAACAATGATAAAATAACAAACAACTCACCTTTCAGGTCATCGACACACATCAACACCACTGACGAATAGACATTGAAAAATAAGCAGTCCCAGGCGGGTTTGTCACTTGTTGTGGTCCCCTTGAAACATTTATTTTGTGATCTGTGCTATTTGGTTGTGTTGTGAGGATTTGCAGCGTGGTAGGGATGCACTGAATATTCAGGCACCGAAAATTTTCGGCCGAAAATCGCCCAAAAGTGCATTTTCGGTTTTCGGCCGAAAGACTTTGATCACCGAAAAAAACACGGCCGAAACAGTTTGTTGTGATGACGCAAACAGAAACCGCTGCCTGCACGTGCTTGTCTAAAACAACATGTCTGCGGTGTGGACGTGTTTCAGTAAATCTGAGAAAGACCCACGGACAGCGATTTGCAAAACATGTAATGCCGAAATTTCGTCTGTAAAAACTTTCTCCACGTCGGGTTTAATTTATCACCTGAAATCCAAACATCCCGATCGCTATGCTGAATATGAGAGAAACGCGGCACAGAAAAGCAAAACCCCTCCGAGCACGCGCACTCCGTCTGTGGCGGACGTTTTTAAAAAGGCAGGAAGTTTCCCAGTGATAGTGTTGTATTGTATCTTTAAGCAGTTGCACTTGTTCTGAATGCAATTTGTTTTTTATTAAAAAACACATTTAATTGTACAACCTTTCAGCAGGCCAGAGGGCCTGTACATTATTATTTAATGTACACATGAGTGCATTTAAGTTAAACATTCAAGTTTTAATTGAAATTTATTTTATCCTGTGCATTGTTGCAATGTGCTATAAATAAATATTTGCATAATTTGTAATTGATTTATTCTTTGAAACTTTAATATTTAATTTATGCAATTGAAATGCCTTGATTTTAGTAAGTTTAGTACACAATCATAGCCATAAATGCAATGGTAATAATAATTGGCATAATTTGTTTCGGTTTTCGGTTTCGGCCAAGAATTTTCATTTCGGTGCATCCCTATTTGCTGGTGTTTTTTTCTATTTACATGTGTTTTCTTAAGTTGCAGCAGGTTGAGCTCTCTCAGCCACCTTATAGGATGCCTTGAGGATAAGTAATTTATACGATATTCTTTCATTTCAGGGTGGAGTATTCCCTTAATTAAACAGAGGCAAAAACAGTGATTGTGATAAAATATTATTAATTGTGCAGCCCTAGCTATCGGTTATATGACTTACACTTCCGGCTGTACTGCCCTCCAATCATGGTCCCGCTGGGCTCTTAAAGCACGGTTGCCTTCTCTGTCTCTTGCATTTGTGAACCATTTACCAAGCGCTGTCTCCAGCTCTTTCTTACTGACAGTTTACAGCAAAGGGGTTCTGCTTTAGGCTACCTGTAAAGAAATTTTTTTTTATATAAAGTAGAGCATGCTACTGTATCAACCAGGGCACAACCCATTATTTGTATACATGCAAGTTACATGAGCATAAGACTATCAGTTAAAAAAAAAAAAAAAAAGACAAATAATCACAAGGTTGTAAGAACCTTCTAATCCACCATTTGCACAACTGTTAACTGATCTGAGTAAATGATGTTAAAATTACACAATACCATGCAAAAGTCTGACTGACTTTCTGAACGGTGCAAAATGACATTGTCTTTAACGTAATCATAACGTATCATATTTTTTTTTATTTTTTAGAAATTATATAAATATGAACGTTTTTTGTTTTTTTTTATCACATCTACCTATTTCACCTAAATCCCATTAAAATAATGTTAAATATTGTCACGATTTCCTCAGAGCTTTTCTGTGTATTCTGAGGCCACTATATGGAGAAAACACGGTTGAAGATGGTTTGAAAAGTTATTTCCACATTTTAGTAGACAATTTCTTAGTTATTTGCTAATCGTTAAGAATGTTCAGTTCTCCATAGGTGTTTATCTCTGAGGTAAACCAGTTCACTCTCGACACTTACCTTTGTTATATCGTGCCTGTAACTTTAATTACCACACATCTTTCAGAAGTATACATTAAATGAAAGCAAACAGTAAAATGTGATTAATTTAAAACAAAAGATAATTTCTTATCGTGACAGAGAGGTCGGGTTATCCCGGTCAGGTCAGGTGATCAGTGGTAGTAAGTGATGACCGTTTCTTTAAAATCAGAGCGTGGGAGCACAGGAGCCAATAGGAGGCTCTGTGAGCTGCACAACCGAATGTATTTATTTATTTATTTTATTATTTTTTTTAGACTAAAGTTAATGTTATAGTTAATATAAAAAAATTTTTTTCAATTATATAAAACACGCAAAAAACATATCAATCGCATTTATCATCAATTGAATAATATAGCTAAATATACCCAAATGTGGCCCATACAAGGCCCTCGAATAAACAAAATGGGCAACCTAACTGGTGCCCACAACCCTGACTAAACTGGGGCCCACATTCAGCCCATCAAAGTGCCCACTCTGACCCCATGCCCACGTGATGTCCATATAACCCAGATAAAACCCATGTGGGGCCCACATGTATATGTTGGCTGGGATGGTGCTCTATCTTTCTGATATGTAGTAACACACAATGAGAAACTGCTATGAACAGGGCAAATCGCACTTGGTTACTTAAATCGGGTCTGCGTAGACTGTGAGGATACGACCCAGCCCAGTTAAATTAACTGAACAACAAATTTCAAGTATTTCAATGGTCACTTTGTTACTTCCTCACAATGAATGTATCAGCAGTTATTTGTCAGCATCCCACAGTTCAGAACAGCTTTTGTAAGGTCTGTTATACTTTGCTTATTTTTTGTCCATGAGTCCAGTTAAAGAATAGATTTGTGACATTCCACAACCAGTAATTGAGAAAGATTTCTTAGCTTCATGTACTGCAGAGATATTGTTTACTTTCAAACAAATGTATCATTATAAATTACATGTTTAGAGGAGACAGGTGTTCTTGCTTTGCCAGCCAATATAATGCTCTAGCTTTACACAGTTTTTTTTTTTTTTTTGTTAGTTTGAATGAGCATGGTTATTAAAACAAAGAACTACAATCCTTTATAATCTGATGTTTCTGAGCTGCTAACAATTTTGAAATACTTTATTCAAGGTTCGTTAATTTTATTTTTCTTCAGAATTCCTCACAATTATACACACAGAGATGCACTTACATTGACTGAAACATTTACTTAGTGGGTTGCCTTAGTAGTTTTTGTGAACAAGTGGTAGGGTCTGTAAAACATGGTTTTCTACTCTTGGATTGTGTTTTGGCATTGAGCAAATAAGTGTTTTTAAAAGGATTTATAATGTGAATCATAATGTTAATAATTTTAAGAATTAACTTCAATGCACTAATTAATAGTTATTTTGTTCAGTTCTGTCCTAGCCATGTAAAATACCTGAATACCTCTGGTGATTGTAAAGGAATGTCATTGGTTGTAGCAGATTTAAAGAATATTAAATGAGTTGGTGTTGAGTCTGAATGAGTGTTGTACTGTGTCTGTACAAGTTTGGACATGTATTTAACCCTCTGGAGTCTGAGGGTGTTTTGGGCCTCTTGAGAGTTGTTTTTAAATATATTATTGACAAAAGACTTATTACACTGTATTCAGCACAAACTGGGCTACCATAATATGTAAAGAACTTATATGTGTGTGTTTGTATTTTTCACAAAATAAGGTTTATGCGTGGTTTTTGAAAAAGCAAAAAAAAAAAAACCACTGAAAGGCCACAAAACCTATAGTAAACATGATTCAAAAGACTTTTTGAGACCAGATCTTCTAATGTACTTTTTTTTTTTTTTTTTTTTTTTTTTTTTAAATCTAATCATTTTTTAAACTACTAATCGTGAAAATCGTCCTGCCTGCTCATTCACATTAAACAATATATTGATTTAAAATTTTAAAGACACATTCTACTTTGAAAGGCCATATGCGAAGAGGCGTCGACTTGCTGTGACTGACAGCTCTGTAGACAATGGGTCGCATAATGAGCTGTGGATTACATAATGAGCTGTGGATCACTGAGCCAGGATCTGAGTGAGAAGTACAGTACTACAAGAAAGAATGTGTTTCCTTTGTGGTTTATTTAAAATACACATTAGCAAGGACAGCATTAAAAGGGGAATTGTGTAACAATAAAACAATACAGTACAGTATTTATACAAACAATAACACAAAACAGTAGAGTAGTTAAAAAAATTTAAGTAAAAAATTTAATCAAAAATCCTTGTGCCACTCTTGAAAGCAGTTCCTGTTCAACTGAAGACACAGGTAAACATCGCATGCCAGGCATTTCCATGGTGTTTTGTGGTGCTTACCGTAAGAAAGGATTCCTATTCAGTTGTATTTCCACACTTCACCACTAGAGGCAGACATACAGTTTACCAAGCAATGACAAGCTCAGGGTAGTTAGTGTTAGCTTTGCATGTTACATCCTCTCATCCACGGCTAAATGTCTTCTAGGATGATAGATTGCTTTGCATGTTTTACTGATTGTGTCCATAATCGGTTTCACTCTGAACAGACGGTCATGTTCAGATGTGCCCCTCTTTCTGTCATTTTCTTTGTCTGCATCTGGGTGACTCATGTGTACATTCCACAAAATTGTCCTGTATCTGTCCCTTGACATAATTGTTGCTGGAAAGGGAACTGTGAAAATACTGCTCTGTCGCCAGTAGTCTATGATGGAGGGCAACTTTACCATTGCCTTGTAAAATAAGAGCCCAATGTAGCGATACATCTCACTCACGGTTACATCTCTCCATTTGTATTTGCGTCCCTTGGCTATTGACTTGGCAGCTTGAGCATTTGTGTTGTGGCACAGAGTTGACACAACACTCTCCGGGTCCGGTCGCAGCTCATTATCAGCCTCTACTTGGTTTCACATGATTTATATTCATTGGAAACATATGTTTTTTATTTCAGACTTATTCTAAAACTACATACTTTAAGCTGTCTAATGATATATTTTTTATTTCTGTGTGTCAGATATTGGCCGAGTTTCAGCGCTTTTTAATGACGTGTTTCTAAACAGACGGCGCACCCTAATTATTTTAGTCATTTAAAAAAAAATACAACGTTTTTTTTATATAGTGAGCATACACAAATGAAAGTAGACCCTTTACAGATTTAAATGATGTATTACTTTGACATGTTTGATCAAATATGACAGAGCAGTTTCAGCTCTTTTTGCTGGCATCTGGAAAAAAAAGCATGTTTGGGCGCCGGCGGCAAATCAGACTCCAGAGGGTTAAGTACAAACTGAAATATGTAGTTTGTAAAATATTTAATCAAAATGGAATTTGTCAGTCCTGCACAAAATTAATTAATTAATTGAAGACATTCATTCAGTTTGTATGTGTGTCTTACTGTCTGTGCAAAGGGAGAATGGGTTGAAGTTTTATATTTGTGCACAACCCATAATCACATATATAAAAATTTTATATTTCATGCTGACCTTACATAAAAAATACTTTAAATGTCATGGAAATGTGTAAAATGTATAGAATTAAAAACTGCTTTATAATAACATTTGTTTTCTTTAATCACATTTGTATCCTCATTTGGGACCACTCAAAAGTAGCCTGTAGTGACTTCTCAAAGGGTCAATGAATGTCCAATATTTAAACTGAAGAAATTGCATCTGGGAACTGAAAAGACTAGTGGATGGATTTTTGGGAGAGCAGTGTTGTCCCATTATTGTCTGACAAAGAATTTAAGCTGCTCAACAGTCCTGGATCTTCATTGTTGTATTTTTCTTTTTATGATGCTTTTTATTACGATTTATTGATTGCCACTTGGTGGTATCTACCTTTACAGTTCAGCATCAGTTCAACAGCAAGCAGAACATTTTGAGAGTAATAAATGATGGATGAAACTCCTTTTTTTGAAGTAGTTGAAAAGAAGGTTTTGGGGACATGTTAATTTTAATAGACATCAATCAGTGTTTCTGATTAACATTTCTATTAATAGATTTGGTTGATTAAGCAAGAGTCTTGTGGCAAAAATTATAATAGGACATTATAGCATAATAAATCCTAGCACTTTGGATTTGGATTTTTTTCTTCAAGTGAAAGTTTGAAGGAAGCACTTTTACTGGAGTAATATTTGACCTAGTGTATCTCTACTTTAACTCAGGTACATGGTTTGTGTACTCTGTCAAACCCTGTACTAAACAAATAAGTTTTTAATCTACACTTAAACACAGTGTTTGTGTCTGAGACCCAAGCACTAAATTGAAGGCTGTTCCATAACTGTAGGCCTTTGTAAAAAATAATAATTAAAAAGCTCTTCCTTTTGCTGTAATCATTATTTAAGGTACCAACAAATAGCCTGCCTTACGTGGTTAAGACAGTGGTGATGTGGTTTAATATTGGCCTATTGTTGTAGCTAGTAGCTGACAGGGGTCGAGGTCATGTTTGTCATTAAGGGTTTGATAACTGCCAGCTTGAATAATTTATGTACTCAACCATTGTTAAGGGAAGAATGTTTTTTTTTTTTTTTTTTTGAACGGCTCTATTTATTCAGAAATTATTTGTTTGAAGAAACATGTAGGTCTTCTTTTTCTTTCAGCTTCTCCTGTTAGGGGTTTGCCACAGCAGATCATCTGTGTCCATACCACCCTATACTCAACTGCCTGCATGTCTTCCCTCACCACATCCATTAACCTCTTCCTTGGCCTTCCTCTTTTCCTCCTACTGGTGGCTCCATCCTCAGCCTTTTTTAGATGAAGAAATAAGTAAAAATAATTTGCTTTCTTGAATTAAACATTGCAATTCCTAATCTGATAAAATTATATTTTTATTTGCAGGGGTATTTATAAAATGCTTTGGCTTTACATTAATAGTGTCTTTATAGTCTATAGATTTTTTGGCTAATATTTTTAATATTCCTATTTAATTTTGCTACAATAATTAATATAAATCTAGGATTGTTTCTTTTTTATGAGGGTAAAAAAACATGTTGCTTTAGCAGCACTAAGAGTTTGTTTATAATTAATTAAGCTCTCCATCCATGCTGTTCGAAATACTGTCAATTTGGTTTGGTGCCATTTACCGTCTAATTTCTTAGTAGCCTGTTTTAACGTGTATATATGATCATTATACCACGATGTGGTAAGGGGAAATACATTGTCTGGAGTGTGTCTGAATGTTGATTCTATTTCAGATATCTATTTATTTCAGATTCTATTACATTCAGTAGCCCAATCAAACTCTATGCAGTCAGATGATGAGCCAGTCATTGTCGATAAATCTGGTAGTTTAATACAGTAACGTGGCAAGATACAAATACTATGACTGAGGCATATTTTAAAGAAGATGAAGTAATGATTTGAATTAAAAACTCGTGGACATACATGGTTTTGAAGTGGGAAAGAGATTGCTGGTGTTTCCACCTTTGGCTACAACACTGTGACACAAATTGCATAGTATTGTTAGTTGGTTGATGGAGATTTTGAACCCAAATCAGTTCCATACGACAGAGGAGGCCACCTTCTTTATAACCAATTCTTCCTTGTGCTCTTTATGACTTCCTGCATGTTTGCTCATCTTGTTCTCTTTGATGTGCCTATTGTTAAATCTCATGAATTTGCAAACTGTAGTTGACTGTGCATGCTTGCTTCTCCGCAATCTCTTTAACCACTTGAAAAAAATTAACGTTCATCCTCGACTTATATCATTAGTGGTGTTAAATGTTGTAAAGAGTATCAAATTGAACAAAACAATATAAATGCAAAATTTGAATTCATGATTTTGTAACGGTATCCATGGTAGAGCAAATCCTTGTGGTAATGCTGCACAATTTGAATACCTGAAACTGAAATTGCAGAACCTTTAATGGTTATGGATTATTATTAACATTAGAGTTACCATTAGAGTAGACACAGACACATTTCAGAGACTAGGATGTTGTTAATTTGGCGTGTAACAACCTGGAAGGTGCAGAGTTGAATTAATCAATTATGTTAAATATTTATCTACCAAGTTAAAATGACCAGCTTCCACTACAATCTAATAATATGCAGGTCAGGTGAATTTGAAACACTAACTTTATGGTAGGTGTAAGTGCAGTTGTGAATGTGTGTATGGGTGTTATCCGTGTGATCACCAGCCACATATCAGTGATGTTTCACTGTTTATGCCTAGATGTACTGGGAAAAGCTCCAGTATAATCAACAAGCTACAGTGGAGAAGCACTGTGGAGAATTAATGGATTGATGGTGAATAACAAAGTGAGTTATTTGTTTTGTTTTTACTGCAAAATGCTTATTGTTAAAATAATGTCTAAAAATGTATTTTAAACTTTGTTTTGAAAATGTTATAGGGAACAGTAATTTTAGTATTGGTGCTTACCTCGTATGTAGTGGATAAACATGACATCCTGTTGAAGCAGTAAAATACAGATTTAAATGGAAAACGTAAAAAGTGTTTAGTTCTTTTGATAAGCACTTTATTTTATAATGGTGCTGACATTTCCATGGTTTCTCACTTCTGTAATTTAGCATTGTAATTTATGAGCATATGGTCCAATTTCCCCAGTAGTGGACAGCACAGTACTTTTAATGCATCACACATTGTTGTACAGTTAACATATTGCTGTGGCAGTAGTTGGAAGTGCTCTTCAGCTTTCAAAAAGCACCCAGGCCGAATATATTAGGCAGATTAGCCAATTTAGAGCTCTGCGACAGAGCACTGATATTTCTAAAACTCTAATGGTCAGACGTTATTTTATCAAAAATTTTTTTTTTTTTAGTTAGTTATCGAATATTTGGATTAAGTATTAAAATAATAAAATATTTAAAAAAAAACAGATGGATGTAACTACAGTGGAATTAAGTTGATCAGTCACACCATGAAGTTATGGGAAAGAGGAAGCCAGTCTGAGAGAAGAGGTGACCATCTGTGAGCAACAGTATTTTGCTTTGAGTATGTTGATGGAGAAGTATAGAGAAGGTCATTTAAAGTTGCATTGTGTGTTTGTGGATTTAGAGAAAGCGTACGACAGGGTGCTAAGAGAGGAGTTGTAGTACTGTATGAGGAAGTCAGGTGTGTATAGAAGTATGTGAGGATGGTGCAGGGCATGTATGAGGACAGTGTGACAGACACTTATTTTCCTCACTGTATTTTTTTTATATATATATATATATATATAAAATACAGTGAGGAAAATAAGTATTTGAACACCCTGCTATTTTGCAAGTTCGCCCACTTAGAAATCATGGAGGGGTCTGAAATTGACATCGTAGGTGCATGTCCACTGTGAGAGATATAATCTAAAAAAAAAAAAATCCAGAAATCACAATGTATTATTTTTTTAAACTATTTATTTGTATGATACAGCTGCAAATAAGTATTTGAACACCTGAGAAAGTCAATGTTAATATTTGTTTGTTTGCAATTACAGAGGTCAAACGTTTCCTGTAGTTTTTCACCAGGTTTGCACACACTGCAGGAGGGATTTTGGCCCACTCCTCCACACAGATCTTCTCTAGATTAGTCAGGTTTCTGGCCTGTCACTGAGAAACACAGATTTTGAGCTCCCTCCAAAGATTCTCTATTGGGTTTAGGTCTGGAGACTGGCTAGGCCACACCAGAACCTTGATATGCTTCTTACAGAGCCACTCCTTGGTTATCCTGACTGTGTGCTTCGGGTCATTGTCATGTTGGAAGACCCAGCCTCGACCCATCTTCAATGCTCTAACTGAGGGAAGGAGGTTGTTCCCCAAAATCTCGCAATACATGGCCCCGGTCATCCTCTCCTTAATACAGTGCAGTCGCCCTGTCCCATGTGCAGAAGAACACCCCCAAAGCATGATGCTACCACCCCCATGCTTCACAGTAGGGATGGTGTTCTTGGGATGGTACTCATCATTCTTCTTCCTTCAAACACGTTTAGTGAAATTATGACCCAAAAGTTCTATTTTGGTCTTATCTGACCACATGACTTTCTCCCATGACTCCTCTGGATCATCCAAATGGTCATTGGCAAACTTAAGACGTGCCTGGACATGTGCTGGTTTAAGCAGGGGAACCTTCTGTGCCATGCATGATTTCAAACCATGACGTCTTAGTGTATTACCAACAGTAACCTTGGAAACGGTGGTCCCAGCTCTTTTCATGTCATTGACCAGCTCCTCCCGTGTAGTTCTCGGCAGATTTCTCTCCTTCCTTAGGATCATTGAGACCCCACGAGGTGAGATCTTGCATGGAGCCCCAGTCCGAGGGAGATTGACAGTCATGTTTAGCTTCTTCCATTTTCTAATGATTGCTCCAACAGTGGACCTTTTTTCACCAAGCTGCTTGGCAATTTCCCCGTAGCCCTTTCCAGCCTTGTGGAGGTGTACAATTTTGTCTCTAGTGTCTTTGGACAGCTCTTTGGTCTTGGCCATGTTAGTAGTTGGATTCTTACTGATTGTATGGGGTGGACAGGTGTCTTTATGCAGCTAACGACCTCAAACAGGTGCATCTAATTTAGGAAAATAAATGTAGTGGAGGTGGACATTCTCAAAGACCTGTTAGTCTGCCTTTAAAGTCAGAATTCTAGCTGATAGACAGGTGTTCAAATACTTATTTGCAGCTGTATCATACAAATAAATAGTTTAAAAATCATATATTGTGATTTCTGGATTTTCTTTTTTTTAGATTATGTCTCTCACAGTGGACATGCACCTGCGATGAAAATTTCAGACCCCTCCATGATTTCTAAGTGGGAGAACTTTCAAAATAGCAGGGTGTTCAAATACTTATTTTCCTCACTGTATATATAAGTTCACTTATATATTTTCACGCACAACCATCTCTAGGGTTTAGAGAGAATGGTCCGAAAAAGTGAAAATATCCAGTGAGCGGCAGTTCTGTGGGCCCAAATGCCTTGTTGATGCCAGAGGTCAGAGGAGAATGGCCAGACTGGTTTGAGCTGATAGAAAGGCAACAGTAACTCAAATAACCACTCGTTACAACCGAGGTATGCAGAAGAGCATCTGTAAACGCACAACACGTCGAACCTTGGGGCGGATGGGCTACAGCAGCAGAAGACCACATATATATATATATATATATATATATATCACTGAACATCCATGATGCGAATCTCCCGTTCCACCACATCCCAAAGGTGCTCTATTGGATTGAGATCTGGTGACTGTGGAGGCCATTTGAGTACAGTGAACTTATTGTCATGTTCAAGAAACCAATCTGAGATGATTAGCGCTTTATGACATGGCGCGTTATCCTGCTGGAAGTAGCCATCAGAAGATGGGTACACTGTGGTCATAAAGGGATGGACATGGTCAGCAACAATACTCAGGTAGGCTGTGGCGTTGACACGATGCTCAATTGGTACTAATGGGCCAAAAGTGTGCCAAGAAAATATCCTCCACACCAATACATCACCACCACCAGCCTGAACCATTGATACAAGGCAGGATGGATACATGCTTTCAAGTTGTTGACGCTAAATTCTGACCCTACCATCAGATTGTCGCAGCAGAAATCGAGACTCATCAGACCATGCAACGTTTTTCCAATCTTCTATTGTCCAATTTTGGTGAGCCTGTGCGAATTGTAGCCTCAGTTTCCTGTTCTTAGCTGTCAGGAGTGGCACCCGGTGTGGTCTTCTGCTGCTGTAGCCCATCTGCCCCAAGGTTCGACGTGTTGTGCGTTTAGAGATGCTCTTCTGCATACCTCGGTTGTAACGAGTGGTTATTTGAGTTACTGTTGCCTTTCTATCAGCTCAAACCAGTCTGGCCATTCTCCTCTGACCTCTGGCATCAACAAGGCATTTGCGCCCACAGAACTGCCGCTCACTGGATATTTTCACTTTTTCGGACCATTCTCTGTAAACCCTAGAGATGGTTGTGCGTGAAAATCCCAGTAGATCAGCAGTTTCTGAAATATTCAGACCAGCCTGTCTGGCACCATCAACCATGCCACGTTCAAAGTCACTTAAATCACCTTTCTTCCCCATTCTGACGCTATCAATAAGTGGCCGGAAAAGTTAAGTGTACATATAAGGAACAGCTGGAGGACCAATTTTCACTTTATTAGGTCAATTGGCAACGTGATTGTGTATAAAAAGAGCCTCGCAGAGTGGCAGTGTCTCTCAGAAGTCAAGATGGGCAGAGGATCACCATTTCCCCCAATGCTGTGAAGAAAAATAGTGGAGCAATATCAGAAAGGATTTTCTCAGAGAAAAATGGCAAAGAGTTTGAAATTATCATCATCTACAGTGCATAATATCATCCACAAATTCAGAGAATCTGGAACAATCTCTGTGCATAAGGGTCAAGGCCGGAAAACCATACTGGATGCCCTTGATCTTCGGGCCCTTGGACAGCACTGCATCACATACGGGAATGCTGCTGTAATGGAAATCACAACATGGGCTCAGGAATACTTCCAGAAAACATTGTCGGTGAACACAATCCACCGTGCCATTCGCCCGTATTGGCTAAAACTCTATAGGTCAAAAAAAAAAAACATATCTAAACATGAACCAGAAGCACAGGCATTTTCTCCAGGGCCAAGGCTAATTTAAAATGGGCTCTGGCAAAGTGGAAAACTGTTCTGTGGTCAGACGAATCCAAATTTGAAGTTCTTTTTTGGAAAACTGGGATGCCACACCATGTCATCCGGACTAAAGATGATAAGGACAACCCAAGTTGTTATCAGCGCTCAGTTCAAAAGCCTGCATCTCTGATAGTATGGGGTTGCATGAGTGCATGTGGCATGGGCAGCTTACACATCTGGAAAGGCACCATCAATGCTGAAAGGTATATCCAAGTTCTAGAACAACATATGCTCCCATCCAGACTTCGTCTCTTTCAGGGAAGACCTTGCATTTTCCAACATGACAATGCCAGACCAAACACTGCATCGATCACATCATGGCTGCGTAGAAGAAGGATCCGGGTACTGAAATGGCCAGCCTGCAGTCCAGATCTTTCACCCATAGAAAACATTTGGCGCATCATAAAGAAGAAGATGCGACAATGAAGACCTAAGACAGTTAAGCAACTAGAAGCCTGTATTAGACAAGAATGGGACAACATTCCTATTCCTAAACTTAAGCAACTTGTCTTCTTGTTTGCAGACTGTTATAAAAAAGAAGAGCGGATGCCACACAGTGGTAAACATGGCCTTGTCCCAACTTTTTTTTTTAAAGGGGTTGATGCCATGAAATTTAAAATCAACTTCTTTTTCCCTTAAAATTATAAATGTTCTCAGTTTAAACATTTGATGTCATCTATGTTGTATTCTCAATAAAATATTGAAATTTAAAACTTCCAGATCATTGCATTCTGTTTTTATTCACAATTTGTACAGTGTCAACTTTTTTGGAATCGGGTTTATAGAAGACTGGTCATGCACTTTTTTTTTTATGTGTGTGGTGTCGTTATGTGTCTAGTTCAGCCATGAAACTCCATGAACTGTTTGGTGCTCTTTAATCTGGTGCCACCTGTAAAAATTGTGGCAAGCTTGTTGGCTATGGTAGCAAGGAATAGGAGGCAAATTACAGATTTGCAAGCAAAAGCTGTATTTAGCTACTCTTTGCTTTTACTTTTCAGTGTCTCTTCTTTTTTTATGCACACACACTGCTCAGCATATCTGTCTGCCTTTCTAGTCCACAGGCCCCCAAACTAGGGCCGCCCCATATATATTTGTTGTTATTTTATTAATTATATAATTATATTTATTAATATATTTCTATTTATTTTCATAAACACAGTTTCATGATTAAGTACTGTTTTTTTAGATTTTGTATTCTTTTTTTTATTTTGTTATCCACTATCGACCTATAGTTATAAACTTAGGCTAATTATCAGGACACAAGCCTTCTAGCTACTATATAGCCATCATAAAAACAAAGTCGTCTTCTTCATTTATTGTGATTGGATGTCCTGTGTAGAGGTCGACCGAGATGGGTTATTCTCTAGCTGATGCTGAAATTTAGAAATTAGGGCAGCCGATCGTGGATGTATGATGCCAATTGTTTTGAGTGCCGGTCTGCTTTAGTTTTTCCTTCAGTGTTGGCTCGGGTTGGACGGCATCAGCTGTTTCTTGGCTTATTTCTCAATAAATAAAAAAAAGGCAAAAATTGGCCTGATTAATTGTCCAGCAGATCAATCTGTTGACCTCTAGTTTTGTGCATCCAATCCATTTTGCTATGGCTTTCTACTTGGTCTGATGTTCTTTAGTCACTATTGTAATTTAAATCACTCAGAAATGCTGTTGCAATTTTTTGCTGGAATGCAGAACGTTTATTTGAACTTGCTTGTTTCATTCTGGCCATTAGAAATGTTGTAACTGTGAGATTGATAAAGGAGGAAAACAAGTTAATATGATTATTCCTTCTGTCACACACCTCTTTTACTCAAACGTGCCTGCACACATGCGCGCGCACACACACACACACACACACACACACACACAAACAAACTGAATAAAGCTATCAAATGTAAAAAACATAGCATAGTATTCATTGTCTACATGAAATATAGATTAATCCTTGCTACAAGAATTTACAAAGTTACAAAAAAAAATTAAGAAAGTTATTTAGTCAGGAGCAGTGAGTGATTTTGTGCCAAGTGTCTGTCATGCTGGCCCCAGGTAATCGAGCAGTCCTTATTGTTAAACCCTATATCATATTTGAAGTTTAGCGAAACACACTAACTTTGGTAAGCTGATAAATAATGTTTATAATCCAAATAGTTAAAAGCAATTTTCGTCTTCAAATGGCTCTTTTTGATGTTTTTTTTCTGGAGATTTTCACTCCACACATTTTGCAAATCTTGTTACAGTTCTTGTTTTCTTTTACATTAAATATTAAATTTATTTATATGTCTACTTTTCTTTTTCTCTGGGATGTTGACATTTTGAATGTTTTGTGCAGAATGCAGTATGTGTGGCGGGTAGAGCAGTGCAAATGTGCGCATCTGACTTTTCTTCCACAGGGGCGCTTTGTTCTTATTCTAACTTTTCCCAAATAGTCTCACACTAATATTTCCATCTCGTTTTTATTCATTGACGAAAGTGTAAATTGATTTACCTCATAGTTTTTCTCAATAACTGATTTTTTTTATTATTTTATTCTTATTTAGATGAATACATTTCATAATTTTCATTATTGAAAAAACATAGTTGAAGGAAATTATGATGAAATTTATTCATCAATGAAATTAACAATGCCTGATGCTGCCCATTTAGTCCTGAAATCTACGCTCCTTCTAATGACAAACAGCCTTCATAGAGCTCAGTTCATTAGTATTCCAAGGTATAAAGCAGGCATATTTTTGAGCATTGAATTAAATCACTCTACTAACCTGTTTTTTTGCATAAGGTACATACTTGTGTGGATTGATATAATCCCCAATCATTTATATAGTTTTTGTAGTTTATGTGAAAATATTGGCCCTTGATCAGTCAGGAAGTTCTTTTGGGCTCCCAACACAAAATACTTCTGCAAAACCTATAAACGTTCCCTTTCACTCTTGCAGATACCCTTCTATCACAAATCACTCCTGTCACTCTTCTCCACCCACTCCACCCTGCCTGCACTTTTTTTTTCACTTCTCTAACACACTCTCCATTACTTTGCACTGTTGACCCCAGGTACCTGAACTCCTCCACCTTCTCCACCTCTTTTCCCTGCAACCGCACCACTCCACTGCCCTTCCTCTCATTCACACACATCTACTCTGTCTTACTCCTACTGACTTTTATCCCCTTCTCTCCAGCACGTACCTTCATCTCTCCAGGCTCTTCTCAACCTGCTCGCCACTCTTACCACAAATAACAATATAATCCGCAAACATCATAATCCAGGGAGGCTCCTGTCTGACCTTGTCTGTCAACCTGTTCATCACCACTGCAAACAGGAAAGGGCTCAGAGCCAATCCTTGATGCAGTCCAACCTCCACCTTAAACCAGTCTGTCGTTCCTTCTGCACACTTCACTGCTGCCGCTCTGTCCTCATACATGTTCTGCACCACCCTCACATACTTCTCTGACACACCTGACTTCCTCATACAATACCACAACTCCTCTCTTGGCACCCTGTCGTACGCTTTCTCTAAATCCACAAACACACAATGCAGCTCCTTCTGACCTTTCGTCTGTGGTGCTCTTCCTTCGGCAAAAAAACATACTGTTGCTCACAGATGGTCACCTCTTCTCTCAGTCTGGCTTCCACTACTCTTTTCCATAACTTTATGGTGTGACTGATCAACTTAATTCCCCTGTAGTTACTGCAGGTCTGCACATCTCCCTTATGCTTAAAGATCGGTACCAGCACACTCCTTCTCCATTCCTCAGGCATCCGCTCCCCTTCCAGAATCCTGTTAAACAATTGCGTTAAAAACTCCAAAAACTTTTCATCCTCTTAATTGCTGCACTCACTTCCTCCTTACTAATCCTGTCCACTTCCTGCTTCACCAACTCCACACCACCCAACCTTCTCTCTCTCTCTCTCTCCCAATTCTGTTTTGCCAACCTCTTTTTCCTTATGCCTTCTTGCACTTCCTCATTCCACCACCATGTCTCTTTGTCTTCCTTTCTATTTCCGGCATGGCATAACGGGGCTCAATGTGCTCGATCAGCCTACGAAACCCCACATCTTCTACGACAGAGAATGGCTGATCGTCTAAGGCAATGGATTCCATAATCTTTTGTGTAATGACCTTTGCCTTGACACTATCACTGGGAAACTTCAGTGTGCGCGTGCTTGGAGGGCTTTTGCTTTTCTGTGCCGCGTTATTCTCATATTCAGTATAGCGATCGGGATGTTTGGATTTCAGGTGATAAATTAAACCCGACGTGGAGAAGGTCTTTGCAGACGCACCCCCTCTTGAAATTCCGGCATTACATGTTTTGCAAATCGCTAATCGTGGGTCTTTCTCCAAAATATACTGAAATACGTCCACACCGCAGACAAGCACGTGCAGGGCGCGGTTTCTGTTTGCGTCATCACAACAAACTGTTTTTTCGGTGATCAAAGTCTTTTGGCCGAAAACCGAAAATGCATTTTTGGGCCATTTTCGGCCTGAAATTTTCGGTGGCCGAATATTCGGTGCATCCCTAATACCTACCCATCACCTCCACCTCTGTTCCCTTCACCTACATGCCCATTGATATCTGCCCCAATCACCAATCTTTCATTCCTAGGTATACCTTCTACCACTTCATCCAACTCACTCCAGAATTTTTCCTTCTCCATCTCACAACCCACTTGTGGAGCATAGGCACTGATGACATTTATCATCTCCCCTTCAGCTTCTAGCTTCACGTTCATCGCCCTATCAGAAACTCTCTTCACCTCCACTACACTCTTACTGTACTCTTTTTTCAGATTCACCCCTATACCATTTCTCTTTCCATCCACACCATGATAGAACAGTTTAAACCCACCTTTAATGTTCCTGGCCTTACTCCCTTTCCTCTTGGTCTCCTGAACACACATGACACTTTTCTCCTCTCCATCATATCAGCTATCTCTCTCCCTTTACCAGTCATTTAAAGTACCAACCTGAACCTACACTCTTCTACACTTCTCCTTTCCTTGACATCTCTGTAGACTTCTTGCAACTCTCCTTCTCCTCCTTCGGCCAACAGTAGCCCAATTTCCACCGGTACCTTGTTGGCTAACGATACCTGTGGCGGTCGTTGGTAACCTGGGCCTCGACCAATCTGGTATGAATTGCTCTTTCGTGATCCGCATATTTGATTTGGTGCATGTTTTATGCTCTATGCCCTTCCTAATGCAACCCTCCCCATTTACCAGGGGCTTGGGACCGGCACAAGCACTGGCTTGTGCCTCCCTAATGGCTGGGTTAGACTTTTTCTTTGACTGAGAGGCAGAAAATAGTTTTCATGATTTTCCACATATTTTAATATCAAGGGGTCAATTTTATATGCTACACCTAAACCATAGATGCTAGCACCTCTGCTAATGTTTTATAGTTAGAGCAAGGTGTTGTAAAGCTTGTTACTTTTTTAAATAAATATGAAAACTTTTAAACCACCTGGTGGTTTATTTTTATGAAATTCCCATTTGTTTTTTGAAAACTTTAAATAGTAATTAGATTTATAGAAGTGATTTTGTTTTAGCTAAATATAGTGTGTGTGTGTGTGTGTGTGTGTGTGTGTGTGTGTGTGTGTGTGTGTGTGTGTGTGTGTGTGTGTATACAGTGGGGCAAAAAAGTATATAGTCAGCCACCAATTGTGCAAGTTCTCCGACTTAAAAAGATACGAGAGGCCTGTAATTTTAATCCATAGGTACACTTCAACTATGAGAGACTAAATGAGAAAAAAAAATCCTGAAAATCACATTGTCTGATTTTTAATGAATTTATTTGCAAATTATGGTGGAAAATAAGTATTTGGTCAATAACAAAAGTTCAACTCAATACCCTGTTATATACCCTTTTTTTGGCAATGATAGAGATCAAATGTTTTCTGTAAGTCTCCACAAGGTTTTTACACACTGTAGTTTGGCCCATTCCTCCATGCAGATCTCCTCTAGAGCAGTGATGTTTTGGGACTGTCGCTGGGCAACACGGATTTTTAACTCCCTCCAAAGATTTTATATGGGGTTGAGATCTGCAGACTGGCTAGGCCACTCCAGGACCTTGAAATGCTTCTTATGAAGCCACTCCTTTGTTGCCCGGGTGGTGTGTTTGGGATCATTGTCATGCAGAAAGACCCTGCCACGTTTCATCTTCAATGCCCTTGCTATTGGTAGGAGGTTTTTACGCAAGATACATGACCCCATTCATTCTTTCCTTTACACGGATCAGTCGTCCTGGTCCCTTTGCAGAAAAACAGCCCCAAAGCATGATGTTTCCACCCCCAAAAAATTACAGGCCACTCTTATTTTTTCAAATGGAAGAACTTGCACAATTGGTGGCTGACTAAATACTTTTTTGCCCCACTGTGTGTGTGTGTGTGTGTGTGTGTGTGTGTGTGTGTGTATGTATATATATACATATATATGTATATAACTATTTTCCTGGTTGACAAATATATGACTTCATTTATTGCTCTTTTTTAGCTGTATATTACAAGAAATGCAGACTTGAAAGCAACCACCCAAGAGATTACTGTGTTCTTGGTGAGATGGGGTTCGGTCAGGACCTAAGAAACTCCCATGAGGGCCTAATCAAACTGCAGGACTGGGAGCTGAAGCTACTAGAAACAGTGAAGCGCTTTATGACTCTTCGTGTTAAGAGTGACAAGGAGTATGCATCACTTCTTCTCAACATTACCCAGCAAGTGGACAAACAAGACAACTCCTCACAGATCCAGTACATCAGCACTGTCTCTAAGGTGACTAGTGCTTCCTAATTTGATACCTTGACTTTAGATGAGGGGTAGAGGATGTTATTGACGGAAGTAACTATGTCCAAGTACATTACGTTATTGTAGTACAATGTGTTGAAGACAGACTAAGTCTTTGCTCAGATTAACTAATTCTGATCATTCTATGCTCTGCTGCCATTAGTCGTGGGCTCAGATGGTACAGCAGACAGAACAGCTTAGTAAGATCATGAAGTCTAATGCTGAAGAGCTGAATTCTGGCCCACTACATCGTCTCACCATGATGATCAAAGACAAGCAGCAGTTGAAGAGAAGCTACCAGAGTATCCACCAGCAGATTGAGTTTGAGTTAAACAAGGCAAGTAAAGTAATATTTTTATTCTTGAAATAAAAACAACAAAAAAATTTTCACCTGCATTTTGATTTCCATCGAAATATTTTTCAATGTATGATATGATTCAGGCTTATGAGGCAGGTGATGAGATCTAGGCACATGCTTATTTTTTTCCAGGTTACAAAAACCGATATTGAAAAGCTGAAGGGTATTTACAAACAATTAACTAAAGATGCTCATAGTGCCAAAGAGAAATACAAGGAGGCAATTATGAAAGGTAAGGATTTTGTTAATCCCTGTATGCAATTTTATTTGAGACTCCTTTATTTAGTTCAATTATTCAGGAGAAATTTTTTCAAAAAGCATTTCTTGTTGATACCAATGTGTAGAAATCATCCAAATATTATATAGTGTTGTGAAAAAGTATTTGCTTATAAATTTGATTTATTATTATTTTTTTGCATATTTGTCACACTCAAATGATTCAGATAATTAAGCACATTTGCATAATACACAAAGATAAACAGAGTAAATGCAAATTGCAGTTTTTAAATTTACAGGTGCGCAACGAGGACTCATCCAGGAGCTCATAAAAGAACTCAGAACAGCATCTAAAGAACTGCAGGCCTCAATTGCCTCAGTTAAGGTCAGTGTTCATGATTCAACAATAAGAAATAGACTGGGAAAAATGACATCCAAAAAGATTATCCCCAAGACATTTGGGCAAATATTCTGTAGACTAAAATCTTTTAGTCTTTTTGAAGGAGTGTGTCCCGTTGCATGTGGCATAAAAATTAACACAGCATTTCATAAAAAGATCATCATACAAACAGTAAAACATGGTGGTCTGGGGGTGCTTTGCTGCTTCAAGACCTGGATGACTTGCCATAATCAATGGAACCATGAATTCTGCACTCTATTGGAAAATCCTGAAAGAGAATCTCCTGCCATCAGTTCATGACCTCAAGCACCAGCACACTTGGGCTATGCAGCAGGACAATGATCGGAAACACATCCTGAAATGTTTCGGGAAGTGTTTACATCCTGCAGTGTACCAGCAAGTCCATCTCTGAATAGCTCAAAAAAACAAAATTAAGCTTTTCAAGTGGTCTAGTCAAAGCCTGGACTAAAATCTGATTGAGATGCTGTAGCATGACCATAAACAGGCCGTTCATGCTCGAAAACCCTCCAGTGTGGCTGAAGTAAAACAATTCAGCAAAGTAGAGTGGGCCAAAATTCCTCTACAGCAATATGTAAGATTTATTGCCACTAATCGCAAATGCTTTATTGTAGTTTATAACCAGTTATAAGGTTTGGGATTTCTTTTTCACATGGGGCAGGCAAGTGTTTTCAGCGTTCTTTCTTAATAAATGAAATCATAATGCATTTATTAAGATTATCTTGTTTAGTATTAATGTTTGCTTTATGATCTGAATCATTTAATTTTGACAAATATGCAAAAACGTGGGCAAAAACTTTTTCCACAGCACTGTGTATTTATGTATTTATGTTTATATATATATATATATATATATATATATATATATATATATATATATATATATATATATATATATATATATGTATATATAAAACTGTTTTTAGCCTCTGTCATTTTTAAGACATTATTGTATGTTTATTAGGTTGAAGGCTTCATTGCAAGATCACATACTGATTAGTCACTGAGCCTGTGGGTGTGGTTGCTGAGCCCCGAAGTTAGTGGCTTAAATCAGGGCTAAAATTTTGTAATGTGTGCTAGGTTCAACCTAAATGTTGCTTTCTGTAGGTAAGGAGCCAGAGAAGGCCCGTGAACGCTATGACAAAGCCACCATGAAGCTGCACAATTTGCACAACCAGTATGTGCTAGCAGTGCATAGTGCACAGCTCCACCATGACCATTATCATGAAAACACTCTCCCTCTCCTGCTCGATTCTCTGCAGAAGATGCAAGAGGAGATGGTCAGCGCCTTGTGAGTCTTGCACATTAGACAAACCTTACACACTTACAATATGGAGTTTTAAGTTTGTTTTTATTTAAATTTAAAGAAGGTTGTTAAATGCATAGCCTTTTCATTACATGGATATTGCTGCTAATAAGCATTTTAAAATAGGCATTTAGTTTTAACAAGTCCAGACATTATTACATCTTGTCTTTATATGTAAAAAAACTCTTACTATAAAAATATATTATTGCTATTAAATTGGTACTTATATTATATATATTCGTTTTAAGTTAGATAAACATTTTAATTCTTGTTAGTCAAGCGAGTCAAGTCAAGAAGCTTTTATTGTTATTTCAACCATATATAGCTGACGCAGTACACAGTGAAATGAAACCACGTTCCTCCAGAACCCTGATGCTACATAAAACAACATAAAACAACAATCCCAGAAACAGACAACACAGGGCCAAGGACTAGTAAGAAAAATCCTTGCCACATAAAGTGCATGTGTGCAACCTGGTGCAAACAGTGCAAAAAGACAACACAAGGCAGTGCAAGACAACACAGGACAGTGCAAGACAATACACAAAACACAAAATAGCTCTGCCAGTAAGCCTGTCGTAATGAGATAAAGTGAACAGTAGCAAAAATGTAAACAGAATATTGTGCAAATGAGCAAATAGCAGCAATCTCAGGAGATGTGCAAAAATGGCATGTAAACACTTTGTGGTAATGATTTAGTGCGAGTGGTACTGAATCATGGGTGTGCGAAGTGAGTACGAGTGTGTGTTGAGTCCGGTCTGTACAGATTCCCTGATGGTAGGAGAGTGAAAAGTGTGTGTGAGACGGGTGTGTGTGGTCATCCACAATGCTGTTGGTTTTGCTGATGCAGCATGTGGTGTATATGTCCATGATAGTGGGGAGAGAGACTCTGATGATCTTCTCAGCTGTCCTCACTATCCACTGTCGGGTCTTGCGATCCGAGAGGTGCGGTTCCCAAACCTGGCAGTGATGCAGCTGCTCAGGATGCTCTCAATGGTCCCTCTGTAGAACGTGGTCAGGATGGGGGGAGGAAGATGAGCTTTCCTCAGCCTTCTAAGGAAGTAGAGACACTACTGGGCTTTCTTGGTGATGGAGCTGGTGTTGAGTGACCAGGTGAGGTTATCCGCCAAGTGAACACCAAGGAATTTGGTGCTCTTGACGATCTCAACTGAGGCTCCATTAATAATCAGTGGAGATTGGTCACTCTGTGCTCTCCTGAAGTCCACAGCCATCTCTTTGGTTTTGTCAACGTTCAGAGACAGGTTGTTTGCTCCACACCAGGCAGTTAACTGATGCACCGCCTCTCTGTATGCTGAATCGTCGCTCTTGCTGATTAGACCCACCATGGTCGTGTCATCGGCAAACTTGTGTGGTTGGAGCTATGCATTGCTACACAGTAGTGAGTCAGCAGAGTGAACAGCAGTTGGCTGAGCACACAGCCCTGAGGGGCTCCATTGCTCAGTGTGGTGGTGCTGGAGATGCTGTTCCCGATCCGGACTAACTGAAGTCCAGGATCTAGTTGCAGAGGGAGGTGTTCAGGCTCAGTAGGCTCAACTTCTGAATCAGGTGCTGAGGAATGATTGTGTTGAATGCTGAGCTGACGTCAATGAACAGCATTTGTACATATGTGTCCTTGTTGTCCAGGTGGGTGAGGGCCAAATGGAGGGTTGTGGAGATGGCATTGTCCGTGGAATGGTTTGGACGATACGCAAACTGCATGGAGTCCAGGGAGGGTGGAAGCTGGGTTTTAATGTGCTTCATGACGAGTCTCTTCAAGCACTTCATCATGATGGGTGTGAGCGCGACGGGACGATAGTCATTGAGGCAGGAGACAGTAGACTTCTTTGGCACAGGAACAATGATCGTTGTCTTGAGGCACGTGGGAACAACGTTGCTGCTCAGGGAGATGTTAAAGATGTCAGTGAAGACATCCGCTAGCTGTTCTGCACATTCCCTGAGCAGTGTGCTGAAAGTGGGCGTGGATCTTCTTTGCATGTGTGCGCTTTGCCTCTCTGATGGCACGGGACAGTTTGGCCCTTGCTGTTCTTAAGGTCGTCTTGTCCCCTGTTCTGAAGGCAGAGTCTCTTTGTTTAAACAGCACACGCACATTTGCAGTCATCCACGGCTTCTGGTTGGAGCATGTAGTGATGGTCTTGGAGATGGTTACATCATCAACGCCCTTGCTGATGTAGCTGGTCACTGTTGATGTGTACTCCTCCAAGTTGATGGAATTGCTATTGGTGTGCAGCCTCTCTAAACATGTCCCAGTTAGTGCACTCAAAACAGTCTTGAAGAGCAGAAGTAGCTCCTGCTGGCCAGGTTTTCACCTGTTTCAAAACCGGTTTAGAGTGTCTGACGAGCGGTCTGTATGCTGGAATTAACATAACAGAGCTGTGGTCTGAGTAGCCGAGATGGGGGCGGGGGTCCGCACGATACACGCCGGGGATGTTTGTATAAACAAGATCCAGCATGTTCGCTCCTCTCGTTGCAAAGTCCACATGCTGATGGAGATTAGGGAGCACAGTCCTGAGCACGAGTCTTACCACACAGAGCTGCGTTTCTGTCAGCACGAAACACGGTTAGCC
Source organism: Silurus aristotelis (assembly GCF_946808225.1). Classification (NCBI taxonomy): domain Eukaryota; kingdom Metazoa; phylum Chordata; class Actinopteri; order Siluriformes; family Siluridae; genus Silurus; species Silurus aristotelis. The sequence goes on along the minus strand of NC_139599.1, from coordinate 11,056,495 downwards.
CGTCTAGCTGGATGGCGGCTTCCGGAACTCTGTGGCTGAGCCAAAACAAAGACGCAGCAGTCTCTAAACTCTTGCCGCGTGGTCCGCTGGAAACGGATGTAATCCAGTTTATTGTCCAGGGAGCAGACGTTTAAAAGAAAAATGGACAGGAGAGCCGGCCGGCTAGGGTTAGCATTTAGCCTAGCATGGACACCCACCCGCTTGCCGTGCTTCCGCTTCCTCGAGCAGCGCTTTCGACGCCCCCTCTCCCGGCCACCAACATCAAGTGACACCAAGGGCTGGGGGCCCGGTCTTTGTGGCGGAGGTCGCAGCAAGCCGAGTTCGCAAAGGTTATTATTAACTTCATCATGCAGATTATTGGTTGGATGATGCTTGTACCGTAACAGTGTCTTACACATGAACACAGCTGACTCTGGTGTCCATGTATTGTGAAAGGTCAGGCTACTGCTGCGCCGCCATCTTGGATTGTACTCTGCACAATTTCGTTAAGTGGCTTGGTCATCACGCTAACCCATAACTTGAGCAGCCCAACTAATGGATTATTTATTATCGATAAATTTCATAATCTATTATTATTAATTTTGTGTGTGTGTGTGTGTGTGTTTGAGACAATACTATAGAATGAAACATATATTTTATATTTTAGTCAATGTGCAGCTTGTAGCAGTACAGATTTACTGTTCTCTGAATATAATTCAGCATACAGCCATTATTGTCAAAACAGCTGCCAACAAAGTGAGTACACCCTAAGTAAAAAATCAAATCAAAATCAAATTTTATTTGTCACATACACATAGATACAGGGTACGACATGCAGTGAAATGCTTATTACGACGGTCCGGCATGAGGGAATAGAATGGGGAGAAAAATAATACAAAGAAAAAGAAGACTGATAAATAAAGAATAAAAACTATATAAAAATATAAGAATTATATATATATATATATATATATATATATATATATATATATATATATATATATATATATATATATATATATATATATATAATGTGTGTGTATATATATATATATATATATATATATATATATATATATATATATATATATATATATATATATATATATATATATATGTATATATATATGTATATATATATATAAATAATGTATATGTATGTATGTGTGTATATGAAAGAATATATGAAAAAATCCAGAAATCACAATATATGAATTTTAAACTATTTATTTGTATGATACAGCTGCAAATAAGTATTTGAACACCTGTCTATCAGCTAAAATTCTGACCCTCAAAGACCTGTTAGTCTGCCTTTAAAATGTCCACCTCCATTACATTTATTATCCTAAATTATATAAACCTGTTTGAGGTCGTTAGCTGCATAAAGACACCTGTCCACATAGACACATTGCCCCCATACAATCAGTAAGAATCCAACTACTAACATGGCCAAGACCAAAGAGCTGTCCAAAGACACTAGAGACAAAATTGTACACCTCCACAAGGCTGGAAAGGGCTACGGGGAAATTGCCAAGCAGCTTGGTGAAAAAAGGTCCACTGTTGGAGCAATCATTATGGAAGAATCTAAACATGACTGTCAATCTCCCTCGGACTGGGGCTCCATGCAAGATCTCACCTCATGGGGTCTCAATGATCCTAAGGAAGGTGAGAAATCAGCCCAGAACTACAAGGGAGGAGCTGGTCAATGACCAAAAGAACTGGGACCACCGTTTCCAAGGTTACTGTTGGTAATACACTAAGACGTCATGGTTTGAAATCATGCATGGCACGGAAGGTTCCCCTGCTTAAACCAGCACATGTTTAGGCACGTCTTAAGTTTGCCAATGACCATTTGGATGATCCAGAGGAGTCATGGGAGAAAGTCATGTGGTCAGATGAGACCAAAATAGAACTTTTGGGTCATAATTCCACTAAACGTGTTTGGAGGAAGAAGAATGATGAGTACCATCCCAAGAACACCATCCCTACTGTGAAGCATGGGGGTGGTAGCATCATGCTTTGGGGGTGTTTTTCTGCACATGGCACAGGGCGACTACACTGTATTAAGGAGAGGATGACCGGGGCGAGATTTTGGGGAACAACCTCCTTCCCTCAGTTAGAGCATTGAAGATGGGTCGAGGCTGGGTCTTCCACACAGCCAGGATAACCAAGGAGTGGCTCTGTAAGAAGCATATCAAGGTTCTGGTGTGGCCTAGCCAGTCTCCAGACCTAAACCCAATAGAGAATCTTTGGAGGGAGTTAAAACTCCGTGTTTCTCAGCGACAGGCCAGAAACCTGACTAATCTAGAGAAGATCTGTGTGGAGGAGTGGGCCAAAATCCCTCCTGCAGTGTGTGCAAACCTGGTGAAAAACTACAGGAAACGTTTGTCCTCTGTAATTGCAAACAAAGGCTACTGTACCAAATATTATCATTGACTTTCTCAGGTGTTCAAATACTTATTTGCAGCTGTATCATACAAATAAATAGTTTAAAAAATCATACATTGTGATTTCTTCATTCATTCATTCATCAGCGTCAGATCATTTAAATCACCATATTCAAACAGTCATTTTACTGTGGAGTTTTGGAGAAAAGTAAAGGCAAAATCACTCCAAGCATCACTGCATTTTTAACCATGTTCCACATTCAAACACTCATAAAACATTTTTCTTTATAGGTTTGCTCAATCTTTAAAATTATTTTTATTTACAGTATCCCTGTCTATTACTCTCTTAAATTTTATCTCATTTTACTGTGGAGTTTTGGAGAAAAGTAAAGGCAAAATCACTTAAAACCTCAGGTGCATTTTCAATCATGTTCCACATTTAAACACTCATAAAACATTTTTCTTTGTAGGTTTGCTCATTTTATGTTATGTTTCGTTCTATTTTCACAATTTACAAAGGCAGGGCCTGCATCTTGTATTTTTGGCTTGTTGTTTCTGATTGCACTTTAACCCAAAGTGGGTTATAATCCCAGAAGGGTAAATAAACTTTATTTAATAAAGTTAAAACTTTTTTTTTTTTTTTTTTTTTTTGTCATATGCAGATTGATTTTAAGCAGGGGGGAAAAAATCGATTTAAATCGCAAATCGGATTTTTTGTGAAAAAATCGGGTATTTTTTTTTTTTTTACGCCATATCGCCCAGCCCTAAGCAGCACTCATATATTTCTAGAGAAATATTAAAATAATAAATTAAGATTTGTTCGACTTACCGTTATCAGCATGGTTTGAGGTAGATAGAGCTGTTCTTGCACCTTGCGGCACTCTCGTTGTCTTAGCCAGCTGTGAGAGAATGACAAATGCCAAAAAACAAGTTCAGTTCTTGCATTTTTCTTTTGAAGTGAATAATTCACTGCCACATTTCAGGTTATGGCCAAACAGTTTAGCACTCATATGGCCGCAACAATAGACATAGTCTCAGATAAACATTTATCATTTGCAGCATTTTGTATCATTTGTTTAAAATATAAACTTATTACGCGTTGCTTTCAACCCATTACTTTTCAGAATGGCTCCAGGACTGCTTTCATGGCTCCAGGACTGATTTCATATATGAAATAAACACTCAATTGTTGGGAAATTCAGCATTTACAACTTATCTTGAGCATTATCAACTCTATATGATGGATAGTAAAACCCAGTGTTAACATTTCAATTTAGGTAGAAAATTTTTCGAGAAGTGTGGGTGCTTCCTAACAGGTTATACATTTTCTTCTGTATGTTTGTGGAATGTTCTGTACAATCTGGAATCGTTTCACGAATGTTTATCCACATTACCTTTAATTTCAACTTTAAAAATATAAAAAGACATTGTCCATTTTATATATCACTTAACAGGAAGTTTTGGTCGCTTTATTAAAAGAGTTGTTTCTGTGTGCTGTGTTTGAAAGAGAATATATTTTTTTTACTTTAAATATATATTTGATTCCTTTTCCCTTTTTTCAAGCTTTTTAGCATGTACTTTGCATTCATTACATATCGAAAAGACTTACTAAAATTATCTTGAGGAAGATTATCTTAAATGGCAATTTTTACATATTTTTGTTAACCAATACTGTATTTTTCTATTGCCTATTTTAAAGAACAAATTAAATTTTTTGTGATGTTTGTTTTGTTCTCTCAACAAGGAAGGGGATACTTGAAGAGTACAGTGAAATCACCAGTCTCTTAACAGATGAAATAGTAAAGGTCCACAAAGAAATAAACACCTGTATTGATCTAATCGATTCTACATCGGAATATGAAAACTTCATTGAAGTGTACAGGTTTGTAAAAATACTCAAAAAAGCCTACAAAACCTAGCGAAAACTATTAAACTTAACATTCTTATTGTTATTATTATTAATACTGTTGTATTTCCTAAACCAGGTCACCTAAAACCAACGAACCAAATGTAGAATTTGATGTCTCATTGTTAGAGGAAACAGAGAATCTTCAAGCCAATGAGATTCAATGGAATAATTTAACAGCAGAAAGTTTACAAGCAATGTGAGTTTTCAGATTTTTATTTACCATTTAAGTTTCGGTCATACATGTTCTTCATGGCAAATTTGAATTTAGCCTGGCTATTCGTGGTTTGTTATAAAGTGTTGACTGAAAGTGCAGCGGGAATACGAAGGACATTATGTCAGATTATGTGCACCTGCATTCACTGGCCAATAGATGGTCAGTTTTTAAAACTGGCTAGATACAGTTTTAGCTGAGAGGAGCAGAATATAGTTTGCAGTAATTTGTTAATATGTAGGGTTGATTATCTCTTTGCTAATGGTGTGTTTGTGTTTAAAACTTCAGTCCCTTGTTGGAGTATGGTGTCACTACATATTTGTCTTGATTTTGTCAAGGTTGAAGTGTACAACTGAGGAGCTTGTGTTAACCCAAAAGAGTCTACGCAGTAAGGAGGACCTTATGGCAGACCTGCAGAGCAAAATTGAGGAGTATACCAAGCATTTCGAGAAGAAGTCAGAGTATGTAGAGCACAGTATCTGACAACCACATTTTGCTTTAATCTTTTTGGAAAACATTTCTTTTTTTAATTGCATGTTGGCAATGTCTTTGTGTTGTAATCTATGGAAAGTGGGTGTTATTATATATTATTTATTATGTATTGAGTACCTAGTGATAAACAAATTATTTTGTACATCTCTAAGCTTGTGTTGTTTAAAAATGCTTTTGGTTACCTTTTAATTACATGTGTATGGTCTGCTTTGTAACAGAACTAAGTATATACTTTTAACACTTAGTTGTGGCTCTCTCATGTATTACCTGAATTGTTACATTCCAAAAAAAAAAAAAAAAAGAATGTTTTTCAAAAGTAATGTGTATTGTCTCTCTTTTAGTAAGGTGCTGTTGCTGAGTCAGAAGCAGTCGCTGGAAGAATTAAAACAGATGGTGCAGCTCCTACGCTGCTCAGAAGCCAAACTGAGCTCCCAGAAGAGGATGCTAGAGCAAAAGATGCAGGAGAATGAGGGCAAGGAGCCTCCAGCTGTAGTCAATTATGAGGAAGATGCACGATCCATCAACTCAATGGTCTGTTTAAAAATATATTTTTATTCTAAAAATATATAATATATTTAATATATTATTATTTCTCTCTATTTCATTAATAATGTAGACATTTCTGTATTTTTTGTAATGACTAGGACAAAAGTAAAGACAGAACTTCAAAGTTTGACACCCTTCGCCACTCTATTGCTGGCATTATTCGTTCCCCAAAGTCTGTACTGGGCTCATCCTCAGTAAGTGCTATGACCCGCCCTTTAGCATTTTCAGTTTCAGACTGCTAGTTGAATACAGTCAAATAAATTTCAGCGCCTGTTGATTATATAAATTTGATATACACTGTTCTTTTTATTTATTTATTACTAATAATGAACAAATTTGACATGAATAACATTGTTTATTGTATTTCTGCCATCAAGTTCATTGATGTGATCCCCATCAGTGAAAAGCCTTTGGGGGAACAGGAGTGGTACCATGGGGCGATTCCACGCACTGAGGCTCAAGAGCTGCTTAAGCAGCAGGGAGACTTCCTGGTTCGTGAGAGCCATGGAAAGCCTGGCGAGTATGTGCTCTCTGTCTTCTCAGATGCCCAGCGCAGACACTTCATCATTCAGTTTGCAGATGTGAGTACTGGAAATTTTTATATATAAAATACATTATTATGTTGAGTATTAAATGGCATTTGGATTGCATCACTACAAGCAATCAGGTCAGCAATAGAAAGATTTCTAAAGCTATCTCTAAAAATAGGGCTTTGTTGTTTCTTTCTTTGTTTCTTACTGGATATTTATTTTTACATGGTTTCATTGTCTGTTGTTCTGCAGAATCAGTATCGATTTGAAGGCACTGGATATCCCACCATTCCGCAGCTGATTGAGCACCATTACTCTACAAAACAAGTCATTACTAAAAAGTCTGGAGTCATGTTATTACACCCTGTATTAAAGGTATCACACTTTTGACCATGATGCATGTCCCATGAGTTGCATTTTATTTTCACATATTACCTAAGATCTCTTTTTAACCAATTTTGCATGTTAAATTTAAATTGTAAGTGTTCTTGTACTGTTTTCATATATCAGTGGTTGTCGTTCTTTATATACATGTATGCAGTGACCGATATATGACCCGATATTGCTGTTTAATGAGTGCATGTTTGAAAATTATTTTAAAAATGATGCCACTTTTTTCTTTAATAGTTAAGAGTAAATATGTTTTATGTTCATATGTTTGTGTACTATTAATCTAGTAAAACTAATTTGTGTGGGGTTTTTTTGTTGTTTTTTTTCCAAGGATAAAAAATGGATTCTTAATCATGAGGATGTCATTCTTGGAGAACTTTTAGGAAAGGCAAGTCTAAACTTTCCAATTAATATAATTTATAATAATTAGATTGTAAAGCACTTTTTAATGTGATCTTAATAAAAAAATATCACCATGGTATAAATTGTGATTTAGGGCAATTTTGGTGAGGTGTTCAAAGGAATGTTGAGGGATAAGACACCTGTGGCTGTGAAGACTTGTAAAGAGGATCTTCCACAAGACCTCAAGATTAAATTTCTTTCAGAGGCAAGGTGAATGCGCTTTACTATCAGCTTTATGCATATTAGATTATGTTCTATTAGCTTTATGCATAATAGATTGTTCACTGGCTACAATATTTATATTTTTTATGTGCTGTATATTAGGTAATTCTACATTTTATTTCTAAAAATATAGTATGTTTTTGGTTGGAAATTCAGTTGATTTTCTAAATGGTGTGTTTTGTTTTATCCTTAAGGATCCTTAAGCAGTATGATCATCCCAACATTGTGAAGCTAATAGGAGTCTGTACACAAAGACAGCCGATTTATATAGTGATGGAACTTGTGCCAGGTATGCTCATATAGTTTACCAACCAACTGAGTAATTGGAGAACTTCACAAGGAGTATCTTTGTCAAAGTACACAGTTGTAATGGTGTTATTACAGGAGGTTTACCACAAGATGTAGACTAGTGGCAAGACCCAAACACAGGAAGACCAGATTAAATTTTAAGATTATTTTAATAAAGCCCATACAGTTCTGGAACATCATTTGGACAGATGACAAAAATCGCCTAAGTGATGGGAAGAAAATGGAGAAGAGAAGGTACTGCTCATGATCCAATGTTGGCCCCGTGTCTCAATTATAGATTTTTTTTAAATTATGGACTATTACAATTTGTGGACAAATTTCAAATGCAGAATGACATAAACCAAAATACTTTTCATGCCCTGCCTCTATATTTCTACTGAGTTTAGGTCTGGATTTAAGATATTTTTATTATTATAATAATTATTATTAAACCGAAGGTCTTCACTTTAGATTCCTCAGCCAACATTTTGCTCATTGGCAAACTATTTGACACTGTGTGATTGCTAATAGAACAGGTACCCTAGCAATTATTTGACTATGTGACTGCTAAGAGAAGCAGCAGGATGAATTGTGTAGTGTATAGCCCTACAATATCAGATTTAGCCAGATACTTTAACAAACCACTAAAATAACAGTGACATTTTCCAAACATTAATTGACTTGGCTGGAAGATCTTTTGATTTTACAAAATGCAATTAAAAATGTCATTTCACTTTCCTTTCTGGTCAGGAGGGGATTTCCTTTCATTTTTGAGGAAGAAGAAGGAAGACCTCAAAACAAAACAGCTACTAAAGTTTGCCTTGGATGCAGCTGCAGGAATGGCCTACCTGGAGCTTAAGAACTGCATCCACAGGTAGCAAGCTCCAAAATTCAGCATTGAACATTCAACCACAATTCCAAAGTTTGGACACTGTATAAAGTGTCAGTAAAAACAGAATGCAATGGTTTTTGAACCAGGTTCACTAGGCATGATGACTGAGTAGAGGATCCAGACATCAGCTTTAAGAAAGTTGTTAAAAAAAAAACGGTTAATCCAAAAAAACAGGCAATGGTCGAGGCCGGTAGCAAACAATCATAAACAAGGTAAACAGTCAGAGGTCAAAAAAGTGAAGACACTAGAACATGGCATGGTAAAACATGGAAACACTGGCCGGCATAAACAAGACAAACAACCCGTTAGTAGGTTAATACACAGCAATGAGAGTGTGTATGTGTGTGTGTGCCCCTTTTTAAGTCCTCCTGCTGGGAACTGAGAGGAGTCTGCGATTGTTTCCCAGGCAATCTGAGCGTCTGTGAAGTGCAGTCCAATAGGACCTAGTCATGGTGGTTATGGCACACTCTGGTGGAGAGTGGGAGTAACGACAGGGACCGGATAGGTGACAGACCTTTAGGTTACCTTGGTAACCACGGTTTTCTGATAACAGAAGTTAAGGTATCTCACTATGGGAATCGCCTTGGGCGTGACCAATCCTTGAAAGCACCAATCACACCACGTCTGTCGGTTGACAGACCAATGACGAGAGTGATGCAGGACTGCTGACAGTCCCTGCCTCATTCTGACCATATCTCTTCTCTGTGCAAAGTGTGGTGAGATACCTCACTCCTGTTATCAGAGGACCGGGGTTACCTAAAGTAACACTCCCGTATTGCAGATATGCTGTCCGAAGCAGGCGTGTCAACCAACTTAGTGATGTGTGGTAAAATTAACATGAGCTTTCCACCCTTCACCGAAGAAACCATCCCCATTATGATGTTTCCATCTTCTTTTTTCCTTAGATTTTTTTATTTTTTTTTTACTTAGGAGAGAATGAGCCAACGAAGGCTCCGTGACGTCCAGCCTATAAAATTGGACAAAAGTGTGCGGCAAAGTCTCACTGGCTAGCTTTCACTAGCCAGTGGGACAGGCGCTGCCGGGAAACAGGAATTCTCTTACGAGAATCAGCCCATGATAGCTGATTACTCCGTCTCAATCCCTTCGTCCTGTCCACATAGTTTGTGCCCTGTCCGTGCGTTACATAACAATGAAGCCGCTCCTCCTCGTTTGAGAAAAAAAGGAGGCGTATGAAAAAACAGCAAATCCACCTGCCTGCAGGCAAAATCTGACTCGCTCACGTTAGGGACAAATGCCGAATTAGTCTTGAGAGTCACTCACGAGAAATCCATAGCAAACCGCATACAGGAGTCATGAAGTTCACTAACCCACTTCGCGGTTGAAAGAGATAATACCAAAGCAACCTTCAGCGAAAGAAGTTTCAAAGCAATTCTATCGGCTGAAAAAGGAGGCTGAGAGAGGCACTAAGGACCACAGACAGATCCCACTGCGGAATCAGCGGCTTTGAAAATGTGTTCAAGCATCGCGCCCCTTCAAAAACCTGCACACAAGTGGGTGATGACCAATAGTATTTCAGGTCAATCCGAACGTGGTATGCAGGAACAGCGGCGTGGTAAACCTTAACGGTTGAAAACGCACTGCATTTACATTTGCGGCATTTAGCAGATGCCCTTGTCCAGAGCGACGTACAAAAGTGCTTTAAGTCTCTAGCAATGAATAAATCTTTACTGGTACGCAAGATTACAAACTTGCCCTTATCTAAAAGTTCTTGCAAAAAGCATATCATCTCTGCCACAGAACAGTGAAAGGGGACAATCTGCCTTTGCGTGCACCATAGCTAAAATATATTCCATTCCCTCTCATATGCATAGCAAGTCGGAGCTGCTGGTGCATTCTAAAATGTCCCAATCACTCTCTGAGGCGAACCTGTGACACTTAAATTCAACCTCTAACAGGCCAGAGCCAGAGAGCTACTCTGTTCGGTGCTGGGTGAACAATTTCTTTGCGCGCTTGCGAGAGGAGTTCCCTGCGCACTGGGAGAGGCCAGGGCCGATCGTGCAGGAGCTGGATTATCTCTGCCAGACACAACTTCCTGGCCAGCTCGGAGCCATCAGTATTACTGAGTGACCGCATTCTCTTACTATTTTTAGAGTCGGTATGATCATATTCAGCGGAGGAATTGTGTAAAGCAGTATGTTTGGCCACGGGTCAGCCACCACATCCAAGACGTGGTGACTTCGAAGAAACTGCACGAAATGTTTTAAAGCTAGAAACACCGTTAACAGTTCCAGGAAGTTTATGTTTGTGTTCCATAGCGAGACAGGCTATTTCCCTTTCGCTATCCTGCCCTCGCACACTGCACCCCACCTGTGAGCCTGTAAGCAACGCATCAGTCGTCACTATTTTTCTCAGGGAAACAGCTCCCAGCAGATTTCCTGATTCGATAAATGTGTGATTTCTCCAGTGGCGGAGAGCGCGCAAGCAAAGTAATGATACTATCACTTTGCGGTTGATGTGGCGCTTCGGACATAAGCTCTGTGCTGCTACCCAGCACTGAAACACTCTCATTCGCAACAGTCCCAATGGGATAAAGGACACTGCCAAGCCATCAGCCCTAGAGTGTCTGAATGGGACTCTCTTCCCTCTCTGGAAGATGGAACTCTCTTCCCTCTCTGGAAGATAGAAAAGCCTGAAACAGGTCTGAGTTCAGCCTGAGACCCAGATAGATTACTTCCTGCATGGGCACCAAGCAGCTTTTTGTCTCGTTTATTCTAAAGCCTAAGCTCTTCAGGTGAGACACAACCATACTTGTATCCACCTCCGCCTGCCGCCGTGACAGAGTCCAAATATGCTGACACTATGAGACCCGATGTTCTTAGCGGTGATGGTGCAGCCTTGGCCCATTTGGTAAAGATTTCAGGCTAGTGCCAGCCTAAACGGAACTGTCAAAAATTCGTAGGCTGTGCCCTGATAGGCAAACCGTAAAAATTCCTTTGTGCCATATAAATACTTATGTGAAATTAAGCGTCTTTCAGATCTACCAATGTAAACCAGTCTCTGGGACTAATAACACTGTACAATGCTTTAATGAAAAAAAAAGGTAATTTTGAATTTGATTGCTGTAATGTCTCAAAATATTTGGGACAGGCAACAAAAGCCTGGAAAGTTTATAAATAAAACAGTTGAAGTTTATTTCTATAGCGCTTTTTACAATGGACATTGTCTCAAAAGCCGCTTTACAGAACGTAAGAATTATAGAACAAACATTTTGTTACTATCAATAGTTTGTAGTCGATTCAAAACTTAACAGGTAGCCAGTGTAGGAATGATAACCTTGGAGTTATAAGGTCATATTTTCTCAAAATAGTGAGAACTCTTTGAGAAGAGTTGGAGAAACATTTTGCAACTATTTAGATTAATTAACAACAGGTCAGTAAGATGATGGGGTATAAATAGTGCATCTTGGAGAAGCAGAGTCCCTCAGATCTAACGATGGGCAGAGCTTCACCAATCTGACAAAGACTGTAAAATTGCAAAACAGTATCTCATCATTTGCAGTACATTATCTCATCAAAAGTTATAAAGAATCTGGAGAAATCTCTGTGCATAAGGGTCAAGGGCAAAAATCAATAGTGGAGGCCCATGATCTTCGGGCCCTCAGGCAGCACTGCAATTAAAATCATGATTCTGTAATGGAAATCACTTAATTGGCTCAAATCATTGTCTGTGAACACAGTTTTCCATGCCATCCACATATGCAGGTTAATTATCAATCATGCATAGAAAAAGGCATGCATGAACATGACAAGATGTTAGCATGGCAGTAGCCCGCAGCAGACACTCCGGATTCAAAATTGTGCTATTTTTATGTTGTAGCCTGTCCCATGCAACATATGGACATCAGCGCAACCGCTGTCCGTTTGTGCCATTGCCAGACTCTGCAGAAATACAAAAGTAACCCCAACACCACCATAAATGATGATCTGAAGCTATGTGCCCTCGGCTTGCTTCGAGGACCAGGCCCCCAGACCTCTGTGTCACTTGTGGATGACGGCCAGAGGAAGGGACATCAAAAGCGGTTCACGAGAAAGTGAGCAGGTTGTCAGTGCTAGGCTAAAAGCTTGCTCTAACCAGCCTGCTCTATCATGCATCCTGCTAGCAAATGTCCCCTACCTTGGCTACTAAGACCACATCTCTGTTTTGCTGATCCTACGTTAGCAAGTGCATTGATGTCACTGTCCCAAAGAACTTCATCTTATGCTGCAACTGTGGATAACTGGAAAGTTATCCACAGTCCTAAAGACCCAAGACTCCAAACTGTCTCAGGGCCAAACTGTCTCAGGCCAATGTAATGTAATGCATTGTGTGCACATGCCCAGAGAAGCCACAAACACTTCACAGACAGCTGCGACACATGGTGCATGTGGCAAAACATCTAAGCAATCACCAACTATAGGAAATCACCTGATTTCAATAATGATAGCTCCCTTCTATATGCGCTGAACAGCTTTTATGCTTGATTTGTACGACAGAACAACGTGACAGCGGGGAAGACAACTCTCTTTCCACCGACCAGGGGATTTATTTCTTCACAGCTGATGTGATGAAATCTCTATGTAGAGTTAACCCACAGAAAGTTGCAGGACCAGACAACATTGCTCAGAGGATGTGCAGAACAACTGGCAGATGTTCTTACCGATGTCTTCAGCATATATCTGAGCAGTGCTGTTGTCATGCCTCATTGACTAACGTCTTGTTTCACTCACTCATTATGAAGTGCTTTGAGAGGCTCGCCATGCGGCACATCAAGACTTTGCTGCCCGTATCACTGGATCCACGGCAGTTTGCATATGGCCCAAACTGCACCAGCACACTCCACATAGCACTCAGTGACCTGGAACACAAGGTTTCATATGTACGAATGCTGTTCATAGACTTTAGTTCAGCATTCAACACCATTGTCCCTCAGCACCTGATTGGGAGCCTGATCTTATTGGGATCAGCACCTTGAACACCATCACTTTAACACTGGGGCCTCTCAGGGCTTTGTGCTCATTTACCTGCTATTCACCCTGCTGACTCACGACTATGTAGCAATGCACAGCTCAAATCATCAAGTTTGCTGATGACAGGACTGTGGTGGGTACAGAGATGAGGTACAAAGTTTAACGAACTGGTGTAAAGCTAACAATCTGTCTCTGAAAGTAGACATATGCCAATACCAGACACTTATGATTTTACAATTGTCCTTTTTAAATTTAACTCATGAGAGATGCATTTCTTTTTACCATTCAAAGCACATCAACTTCACACATAAGCAAAAAAAAAATATTTCATTAAATACATATATAAGGTTGCATCAATGTATCTCATTCATTGTTTAAAAGAAAAAGGAGAAAAATATGCATCCCCAAAATATATTAGTCCTCAATGGTCAATATTTGGAATAATGCGAGATAGCACTTATGAAGGTAAAAAAAAAAAAACACACACTGCCGCACTCCAAAAAGAACTGTAAACTACTAACTACATGTCAACCCGTGGCTCTCAGCAGTTCAGATAACGAATCGGAACATTTATGTCCTTAATGTATGGTTCAAAAGACAAAATATGTGTGGGTTAAATGTCCACTAAACACATCCTGTCCAAAAGTTTAGACTCTTCGGTCTTGGTGCTTAAGGTCTGATGATCCAGTTTCTGAACAGCCCAAACAAACCAGAAAAGGAGCATCTTACATGAATTTTGGTGATCCAAGCACTCCTTTAGCAGTGCAGAGAACAAGGCTTTCATGACACGACATATTCTTCCACGTTAAATGTTTGGTTAATTTCATTTGTTCCGAGACTCCAAGTCGTTTAACATTGTACACATTTTCAAACTCGATACAGCAAACGAGAAGAAAACTTACTTTTGGTGCAGCAAACAAACAGCTTCTCTCCCCTCCACACAATTTAATTTAAATTTTCACAGAAGGCAATGTCTCCTGACTCCCCCCACTTGCTTCATTGCATATTAGGTTTTTTAGTTCCTTTTCATTACAACGTGCACAACATTCACATGTCATGTGTTTACTGTTTTAGAGAGTTACTGTCTCCTTGTCTCAGGTTGTTTTTTGTTTTTTTGCACATCACGCTTTTTATCAGTGCTCAGTTAAAAAAGCCACATCTCTGATGGTATGGAAGTGCATTAGTGGCCATGGACTGGGCAGCTTGCACATTTGGAATGGCTCAATCAATGCTGCACTTATATACAGGTTTTGATGCAACAAATGCTTCCATTCAGAAAACCTTTTCATTGAAGGCTTTGCATATTTGAGCAAGATAATGCTATATGCATACTGCATCTATTACAATAAGCATGACTTTGTTGTAGAAGAGTCTGGGTACTGAACTGGCCTGCCTGCAATCTAGGCCTTTCACCATTTAAAAACATTTGGCACCTCATAAAACGAAAAATATAACTGAGGACACTAAGAACTGTTGAACAGCTAGAATCCTGTGTCGGATTGTGTATCAGTGTGTGTGGGTCAATATTCCTCTCCCAAAACTTCAACAACTGGTCTCTCAATTCTCAAATGTATATGGACAGAGGACATGATGCACCGATGGGCCCTGTCCAAACTTTTTTGAGACCTGTTGTGGCCTTCAAATTATAATTTTAGTCTCAGTTTAAACTTTTTGTTTGTTTGTTTGTTTGTTTGTTTTATTATGAATAGGATATGTTTTAATAAGTTCTAAATTGTAATTGAGGTTAGCGCTTCTCTTGTATACTTTCATACATACACCCCTCTATTACCTTACATATCATATGATCATATCAAATGACATATGAATTTTCCGGTCCTTAGCAGGTCTTAAAATTTGGTAAATACAGACAAACAATAATACATGACATTTCACAATGTCCTTATTTATTTTAGAAAAACAAAGCTTAAATGGAAAAGCCATATGTGAAAATCTAAGTATACCTTAACTGCTGCTAATTAAATGCACTTGATTAATTTAAGGTTATAGTGTGCCCACCTCTATAAAAAAAAAAAAAAAAAGCGCCCAAGTTTAAGCAATTTCCTGGTCTGAAGCATTCAGGTGTGTTAACACAACACCAAAGAGAATTCTGTCGTGATCTTAAAGAGCTAATTGCGGCTGCCCATCAAATGGAAGAGTTATATGATCATTTTCAAACAATTTAAAGCCCATCATTCTGTAGTGAGGACGATTAAGCACAAATGGAAAAAATTCAAGACAGTTTGCTTTAAAGCAAATTCACCCCAGAACGTGGCAACATGGTTTAGGTTTGCAAAGTAGGATCTTAACAAATCACAAGATTTCTGTAAGTGTCTTTTGTAAAGCTGTTTGGGCATAATGCACAGTGCCACATTTAGCAAAAACTAATCACAGTATATAAGCACAAACCTTTCATACTAACTGTCATGCACAGTATATGAAGGGGTAATGGTTTGGACTTGTTTTGCAACCATAGTACCTGGGCAACTTGCAGTCATTGAGTTGGCCATAAAAAACTCTGTATAACAAAGTAGAGTTAAATGTAAGGCCATCTATCTGACCACTAAAGCTTGGCCAATATTTGGTCATGTTACAGGACAATGAAATCTACAAAAAAATGGCTGAAAAAGAACCCAAATTAATGATTTGTTCAGTCCATATCTCAGTCTGACTAAATGCTGTGGCAGAACCTTAAGAAAGCTGTAATTAAGCAAATGCCTCAAGGAACAAAAGCAAAACTGTAAAGAAGAGTGAGCCAAAGTCCCTCAACAATGATGTAGGAGACTGGTAGTCATACAGAGCATGAATATTTTAACTTATTGCTGCTAAAGTTATTTAAAGGTAAAGGTTGTGTTTACCTATTTCTAAGACTTGATAATTTTTATTATTTCCTGATAGGAAAATCCAAAGAATTCAAACTAACCTCATCAAAGAATTCTACACAGTGTTGCCAGTTTTTTAATTAATTAATTAAATAATTTATTTATTTTTTTACTTTCTCAGGCAATTATGTGATTCATATAGGAATAATTTGCTTTATTAAAATACATCATAGTAATACAATTTGGTACATTGGGCATATCACAATTAAACAATTTGTAGAATTTTGTGGGGAAAAAAATGGAGTTTGTACAAACAACTTTGTATTTTGTTTGGTTGGTTTTTCGTACGGTTATAAATATTGGAAAATTATTTTCCAATATTTTAGAAAGACCGGAGCACCAATGATTTTTTTCCTGCTGTTTTAACTGTTTTCTGCAGCCTGTTTCTGTCTTGTTTTGTTGCTGCTCCAAACCAGATGGTGATTGATGAGCACAGGACAGATTCAATGACTGCAGTGTAGAACTGTATCAACAGCTCCTGTGGCATCCTCTGCTGGGCCTTTTTCAGAATCAAGTTTATGTTGGATTCCCATTTTATGTCTTGGGAAATGGTAGTGCCCAGAAACTTGTAGTTCTCCACAGATGACACAGGGATTTTGGATATTGTGAGGGGGAGTTGTGTTGAAGGGTGTGTCCTAAAGACCACTATCATCTTCACAGTTTTGAGTGTGTTTAGCTCAAGGTTGTTCTGACTGCACCATAGCACCTGCTGCTTCACCTTCTGCTCATATGCAGACTCGTCGCCATCTTGGATGAGTCTGATGAGCATGTGATTAGCCAATCTTTGTCACAAAACGGTACGAAATTGAACTCTTCCAGGGTCTTCATCACGTTAGACCTAGAGGACACTGGTCTGTTGTTATTGAAGGGTGTAAGGCATGCTGTCTTTGGTACAAGAACCTGACTAGGGTTTGCAGCTGTGTATGCTGTGGAAATGTATGTCTTTGAAAGAGATGCGAAAGACATTCTTTTAAAAAGACAAATCATAGCCAGTTATATCACAAAAAACACTCATTAGTGCAGTTTTTGGTTATAACAAAGCAATCATTACTTCTGCAGGCTCTAACATTAGCTTTTAGGAATAAGTGGTAGTGAGTTTCGTTGGTCTCTACAAAAGTCAAACCCAGTCAATAAGTACTCCTCTTGACGATTTAACATATTCTCTGAAGCTGAGATATGCTTGTACAGTTTAACCATATTACAACTGTAGAGAACCTTAGAATTTGTCATTAATGAGTAAATAATGCTTTTACAGAGTAGAATAGAAGTCAAAGTCTGCTTTTTGGAGATTGGCTGGTGGAACCTGAAAATTCAGCACATCATCATCATGTCCCCCTTCACTCTCCTTCATCCTCAACCATAATAATTAGCAGGATAATTAGAGCAAAAATTGTCCCAGTGATCTAACTGAATGTAAAAACAGGGCTGAAGTAATGGATGATTGATGGTGTTGATTGGGCTACCCAGATTTAAGCTACAGAAGAGCTAAGAAGACTTTATGGATTTATCTTGTACTTGAGAGGTAATCCTCTCAACCCTTAATAACAGGACGGACGATTGATATAATGCCTGAAGATAGATTTTAATCTCATATTAACAAAATTAAGAACTAGGTAATCATTCAACTTTCTTTAACAACATTCTATTCATGATGAGCTATTAAAAAATTCTCACATTGTATCCATGTTTCTAAATTTTGTGTAGAAAGTAGAGCCACTGTTTTTCACTCACATCTTTAAACATTTCTCCAAATTATCAGACAGAATCTAAAATATGTAGGGTAATCCAATTCAATTATATTGTCTGCACCATGAGCAGGTGCCATGCTCTGCACAATGTTCCCGAAACAAAATGGATTGATCATAATCATAATGGATGGCTAAGTGCTACTACCTATAATTGACCCCAAATTCACTGTTTTTTTTTTTTTATTGTAGTTTTCTGGGTTATGTGTCATCAGAGTAGAATCATATGGAACCATATGATCTTAAGATAGTAGAATAAAGGGATCACTGGGCTGTAAATTAGGGTAAAAATTTGCTACGCAGCAACAGCAGCTTCATTAGAAGAGGATATCTGATTAATTTCTTAAACGAAATGCTTGATCAGAGCATTTCATTACAACTTAAAAATGTTATCTGAGGAATTTTACAATAGATTTATAGGGTTATCAGCGTGCTCATCTTTTAACTGCTAGATAACTATAGTAACTTTTTTTAGAAGACGCAGGTGTTCAATTTGTTTAAATTAATTAAATGTGCTATTGTAAGGAAGAAATAAGCCAGTTTTGAACTTGATAGCCATACCACATCTTAAAATAGTTTGGATGGGGGCAAAACAATTTCAGAATAATGTAAATATAAATATCAATATAATCAAAATATATATAAAATTGAATATATATCTTATCATCCACAGTACATAATATCAAAAGAATTGTAAATCTTAAGAAATCTGTGTGCAAGGGACAAGGCAGATATCAATATTGAGTGCTTGTGATTTTCAGACCCTCATGTGGTATTACATTTTTAAATTCATTAATCTGCAAAGAAAATAACTCGTAGTCGAAAATTGTTCTGTGATCATACAATCATAGAAACAATGGACAGTGTATCCATCTTCTTATCAGCACTCAGTTTAAAAGCCTGCATCTGTGATGATGGGGGGTGCATTAGTTTCTATGGATTGGGTAGCATGCACATCTGGAAAAGTACCATTTCCAAGATGTTTACAGACTGTTGTTAAAAAAAAGAGGGGGTTGCTAAATTTATTTTGAGAGATGTTGCAGCCATCAGATGTAAAACCGCATTATTTTTTTCTTAAAATAATCCTAAAAACAATTTGTTTAAACGTGTTTTCTATGTTCTATTGTGAATAAAATATAGGTTTATGAGAATTTCAAATCATTGCATTGTCTTTATGTACATTTTACCCAGTGCCTAATTTTGTTTGTACATACATTCAGCTCAGACACAGAAGCTCTAGAACAGAGCATGTTTACATAGATGCTTGCTTCTCTTAGTGTTTTAATCCTACACACACATTAATTCCTCCCTGTCTCTCTCTTTCTCTGACATGCTCCTTTGTCTGTCTCTATTTACAATTGAGATCTTGGTTACATTCTTAGATATGGTATTTCTTCTGGCTTTTTAAATTTTATTGCCATTTTGATGGCTATTTAATGTTTCAAAGTATGCTTTCTGAAACCAACTTTATTTTACTCTTAGCTAAAATTACAATTTTACTAATCCTGGCATTTGAAACGTTATCATTATCAAAATGCGCTCAAAGTGCGAAGCAGAGACTAACCAAACTTAGGTCCGCCACTTAATACTTTCCTGTGGGATCTCAGATTTTATCTATGTTCCGCAAGTAAAAAAGATTGCGTTTGTTAGACGTGCACTGAAACGAAATCCCAGTGTTTTTTTCTGAAAACCATAGTTACAGATACTTGGATCTACATTAGGCATATGATTACATATAGCTTCATTGTTTGCAGGCAGTAATCAAACAATATATTTGATCATTTTTTCCTGAATCCCTAACAGACTGCTTAGTCCAGCGAGAACCTAAAGTAGGGCCCCCTTATGCTTCTTGCTTCTTTAAGCATGCAGATTGTTCAGGAGAAAAAACACTATATTTTAAATACTCCCCTCTGCACTTCTCACTGTCTAATAGTGGGTTAACAAGACTTCAGTGTACTTCAAAAAACCTAGACAGAAGTTCTGCTTCACTGATCTTGAACAAGTCTCATCCACCTTTTTCAGTTTTTCCAATACAGATCCAGGAATATTAGTCACACAGACACCAGGAAATGTTTGAATTATATAAAAGGTTTGTTGACTGAGAGGATGCTATATGGACCGCTGTGATCACTATGAGACCATTAAGTTATGTATCAGTACATGAGGAACAATTGAAAAATTGTTAAAGGCCATTCTTGAGACTCTAAAGGAATATCTAATCTTTAAGAGACAGTTTGCAAAACAGTCCAGTAATCGGGTTACCACAAAGTTTTTGAACCAAACAACAATATGGTTTTGTGGTCTTGGCTGACCCTAAAATCCCCCAGATTTCATCTGCTATCAGCTAGGCTAATAAATAGAGTATTATATGTAGATGTGCGAGAGTGTGGGCAGGTTGAGGAACTAGATTAAACTCTGGGACAAGCTATAATTTAGCAGAGGAGGATTGTTGCGTCGCAGATATAGATGTGTACCTCTTTTGAGCATGGTTGCTTTTATCCTCCTGCATCCTCACTCAACTGTATTTCTGCCTGTAATGTAGACATACACAATATATATATATATATATATATATATATATATATATATATATATATATATATATATATATATATATATATATATATATATATATACATACAGTGAGGAAAATAAGTATTTGAACACCCTGCTATTTTGCAAGTTCTCCCACTTAGAAATCATGGAGGGGTCTGAAATTTTCATCATAGGTGCATGTCCACTGTGAGAGACATAATCTAAAAAAAAAAAATCTAGAAATCACAATGTATTATTTTTTTTAACTATTTATGTGTGATACAGCTGCAAATAAGTATTTGAACACCTGAGAAAGTAAATGTTAATATTTGGTACAGTAGCCTTTGTTTGCAATTACAGAGGTCAAATGTTTCCTGTAGTTTTTCACCAGGTTTGCACACAATGCAGGAGGGATTTTGGCCCACTCCTCCACACAGATCTTCTCTAGATCAGTCAGGTTTCTGGCCTGTCGCTGAGAAACACGGAGTTTGAGCTCCCTCCAAAGATTCTCTATTGGGTTTAGGTCTGGAGACTGGCTAGGCCATGCCAGAACCTTGATATGCTTCTTACAGAGCCACTCCTTGGTTATCCTGTCTGTGTGCTTCAGGTCATTGTCATGTTGGAAGACCCAGCCTTGACCCATCTTCAATGCTCTAACTGAGGGAAGGAGGTTGTTCCCCAAAATCTCGCAATACATGGCCCGGTCATCCTCTCCTTAATACAGTGCAGTCGCCCTGTCCCATGTGCAGAAAAACACCCCCAAAGCATGATGCTACCACCCCCATGCTTCACAGTAGGGATGGTGTTCTTGGGATGGTAATCATCATTCTTCTTCCTCCAAACACGTTTAGTGGAATTATGACCCAAAAGTTCTATTTTGGTCTCATCTGACCACATGACTTTCTCCCATGACTCCTCTGGATCATCCAAATGGTCATTGGCAAACTTAGGACATGCCTGGACATGTGCTGGTTTAAGCAGGGGAACCTTCCGTTCCATGCATGATTTCAAACCATGACGTCTTAGTGTATTACCAACAGTAATCTTGGAAACGGTGGTCCCAGCTCTTTTCAGGTCATTGACCAGATCCTCCCGTGTAGTTCTGGGCTGATTTCTCACCTTCCTTAGGATCATTGAGACCCCACAAGGTGAGATCTTGCATGGAGCCCCAGTCCGAGGGAGATTGACAGTCATGTTTAGCTTCTTCCATTTTCTAATGATTGCTCCAACAGTGGACCTTTTTTCACCATGCTGCTTGGCAATTTCCCCGTAGCCCTTTCCAGCCTTGTTGGATTCTTACTGATTGTATGGGGTGGACAGGTGTCTTTATGCAGCTAACAACCTCAAACTTTGAGGGTCAGAATTCTAGCTGATAGACAGGTGTTCAAATACTTATTTGCAGCTGTATCATACAAATAAATAGTTCAAAAATTATATATTGTGATTTCTGGATTATTTTTTTTTTAGATTATGTCTCTCACAGTGGACATGCACCTACAATGACAATTTCAGACCTCTCTCGATGATTTCTAAGTGGGAGAACTTGCAAAATAGCAGGGTGTTCAAATACTTATTTTTCTCACTATATATATATATATATATATATATATATATATATATATATATATATATATATATATATATATATATATATATATATATATATAAACACGATTAACCGTTACACTGCCTAAATCCCGACGCATGAACCCAGCAGTAAAAGAGGGAGGTTAAAATAGCAATTCTTTTTCCACACCTTAACACACCTGGGTTATTTATACACAGAAATGTCATAAGAGTTCCTGTACTTTGTGTTAAGTGTTGAAATTATTATAATTTTTTTTTCCATTTAGGAGTTGCAGCCCCACAGTGTAATCTATTAAGTTTAGTTACCGTATTTAGTAACTGGATATATTGACACTTGTAAAATCTGTATTTGTGTTGGGAAAGGGAGAAACAAAATCACATCTCTGTCTTACTCTTAATTTGTCTGTCATAGGGATTTAGCTGCCCGGAACTGCCTTGTGGGGGAGAACAGCCTTTTGAAAATCAGTGACTTTGGAATGTCACGCCAGGAAGATGATGGGATTTATTCATCTAGTGGCCTCAAACAAATTCCAATAAAGTGGACTGCACCCGAGGCACTTAATTATGGTAAATATATTGTTCCTTATATTTTACATGTCTCTCAAGCAGCTTTCTGCAGGTATGTTGGAATGCATTATGTTCAAGGTCTAATCCAAATCATAATCAAGTATTTTTTTCTTTGAACTCCTTAGTCCTTCCCTGGTTGCCCACGTGCCTGACGGCATTTTGATGCAGGTGTTAAATGTTTACATGTTTACATTTAACACCTTAATTAAATGAAATGGGGACGAAAGTAACCATGATGAACTATATATGTTTTTAAAGGTCTAGCATCTCAAGCATCAATGTTAGATCACTGTTTTTCAACGGAAAGTGTATGACTATTGTATTTGCTGAATTTAAGCAGTACAATGCAACAGAATAACATGTATTAAAGCATTTTTGGTCCAATTCAATGAAACAAGAGTGTTGTAATTCAGATGATTACTTCTTTGTTTATGTTACATAGGAGCGACAGACTAGTTGAAGGTGGAGATTGGACTGCATCAAGGAATCGGCTCTGAGCCCTTTCTTGTTTGCAGTGGTGGGGGACAGGTTGAAGGACGAGGTCAGTCAGGAGTCTCTGTGAACTTTGATGATTGCAGATGATAGTGATTTGTGGTGAGAGTAGGGAGCAGGTTAAGAAGAGCCTGGAGAGCTAAAGGTATGTGCTGAAGAGAAGGGGAATTAAAGTCAGTAGGAGTAAGACAGAGTACATGTATGTGAATAAGAGGGAGGGCAGTGGAGTGGTACAGTTGCAAGGAGAAGAGGTGGTGAAGGTGGATGAGTTAAAGTAATGGAAAGTGTTAGAGAAGTGAAGAAAAGAGTGCATGCAGGACGGAGTGGGTGGAGAAGAGTGCCAGGATTGATTTGTTATAGAAGAGTATCTGCAAGAGTGAAAGGGAAAGTTAATAGGACTGTGGTGAGACCTGCGCTGTTGTATGGTTTAAAGACAATGGCATTGACTAAAAGACAGGAGGTGGAGCAGGAGGTAGCAGAGTTGAAATTGTTGCGTTTTTCGTTGGGAGTGACAACGATTTTCGCATAAATAAAACTACACTTTGGTGATAAAAAAAAAAAAAAAAAAAGCAACATTCTTTTGTAGAACATGGTCTTACAAACAAAATGTGACCAGCCACTAAAAAAAACTTTAAAGATAGCTGGAATCTTGTGGTGAGGTTTTGTTATGTACCACCAATCATTTAAAAAGTTTGTCAGCCAGTAGCATTATGGAATCAAAATGACTGATGCAAAGTGTAGTCAATTAGTGCATGTTTCTAACAATATATGTGAGGTTTATATTCCCCATGTGGGCAAGTCTTTTTTATTCCTGTCAGGAAGTGGAATGCATGTCTCGGTTCACAGTTGTTTTATTGGAGATTGGCAATGAGGAAAATATTCTTGCATATTCTTATTTAAAATATAAACTCATGAGACATGTGGCTTTCAACCCATTACCTTTTTTAGATTGCTACAGGATTGATTTTATGTATTTATATATGGAAAAAAAATGTTTTTTCTAAGAAAATTTATATTCAAGGCACTTCAGTGTTAATCACTTATCTTTTTTTGACCTATATGAACTCTGGATAGTAAATGGATAGTAGATGGATAGTAAAACCCACAGTGTTTTTTTTTTTTTCAAAGAAACCTAAATTGTGTAGCATACTGTTGTCAGGAACTGTTACCATTTCAATTTAGGCAGGTCATTTTCAGCTGTGAGTTTCAAAAGCGGATATTATATAAAATATTATATTTACTTTCTTTATTTATACCAGCATGGTTGAAGTATTAAACCATGCTGGTGTAAAGTTCTCATTCACAGGGTTGTTTAACAAAAAAATTAAATTATTGTTTATAGGAAGTTTCTGTTAGATTATGCATATTTAACATTGATAGAATATATTGACATTTTATCCACAATAGAACATAGAAAACATCAAATGTTTAAACTGGGGAAATTTATTATTTTAAGGAAAATTGTGTAATTCATATTTTGATGGCCGCAACATCAAAAAAGTTGGGATAGATGCAAAAGGCTGAAAAGTAATTGTTATTAAAAAGAAACAGCTTGCCATGCAAATTGGTAATGCTAAATTATGTACTGCATTTATTCTAATAGCATGGTTTTGTGATAGAAGAGTCCAAGTGCTGAACAGGTAAGACCTTTCACCAATTGAAAACGTTTGCCGCATCATGAGATGAAAAATATGACATAAAAGACCCATGACTCTTGAGACGCTAGATTCCTGTATCAGACATAAATGGGGCAACATTCCTGTCCCAAAACTTCAGCAACTGGTCTGCTCAGTTCCCAGACATACAGTATACCGATCAGGCATAATATTATGACATTATAACATTGAGAGGTGAAATGAATGCAGATAATCTCTTCATCATGGAAATTGTAGGTAGGTGGGATATATTAGACAGCATGTGATCCAACAGACAAGCTATTGTAGTTCAAATTACTAAAGAAGATAATGCTGGTTCTGATTCAAAGGTGTCAGAATACAGTGCACCACAGTTTGTTGCATATGGGGCTGCATAGCCACAGATCATTCAGGGTGCACATGCTGACATAATGTTATGCATGATCAGTGTATATGAAGTGTTGTAAAAAAAGAGAGGCGATGCTCTACAGTGGTAAACTTGGCCTGTCCCAACTTTTGAGACGTGTTGCAAGTACCTTATTTTTACTTAAAAAAAAGTTTGTTTTTTATGTTCTATTGTGAATAAACTATGGGTTTATGATATTTACATTTTTTTATTTACATTTTTACACACAGTCACAACTTTTTTCAAGTTGTGGTTGTGTGTATTCACAGACCAGCGCTCAGCCATGTGCCCACAGAGACATATTTCTACCGCACAACAATCAGCAGCCAACTTCCCCCTCTGACGAGAAGAAATCAGTCACAACTAGTGGTGCAAAGGGACACAAAACTCGCAGTGTGGATCACATTATGGTTTTTGAGTCACAAACTGGATTTATTTTCGGATCAGCAAAAAAGGACAGGAGACAAATGTAATTTGCTTTCCATTTACAGCACGGAACTTTTGGTTTTAACAAGAAAAAAACTGTTATCTATGGTTTTACCAAAAAATAACTGTCTCCCTGAGATTCCCCTTTGACATGCTACATTTATCACATGTGCAAAGCAAGATATCTGTGGCCCAATCCAGCTTCTGTCACTGCATTTAATTGGGTTTAGGCATTATCTGTGGAGACTGTGATATTGCTACATGTATTGTGCAACTTTAACTTTCATTCTGCTACTGCTTCTATCTACCTACCTGTACCTGAGATAGATTTGTGCTTGTGTGGGCTGTGTCTGTTGCATTGGACTTCACATCTCCCACTTTGCTATGATGTAGTGAACAGTTACAGTAACTTAGCCTTCTGTAGCTCTTTGTGTCCACCCGTGTGTGGCGATTAAAATAGAGGATGAATTAGATAAGCCTGCAAGAACTGATTTTTTTTGTTCTAGTTCATAAAGTTCTTGCATGATGGGTGTGTGAGGGTATTTTGTAGCATAGTTCAAGCACTGTCAATATATTTTAAAACCATTAGAGTATGGCCTTATGTTTGCAGTGATAAACATTTCGATAGATTTAATAGTCGTTTTCTCCCGTACGCTTAAATGCCACAGTGAGAAGCTGTTGCTGTAGTTGTTGATGTTTGGATCCTGTCAATGGCAAAGCAGTGTGATGTTGCTTCAGTTTTGTCCACTACCCTTCTTTCATTATTATATTTCACGGGGAAGCCAAAATGCTCCTGTACATTAAATTTAAATGATGCGGAAGGCTTTTTAAGTTCTTCTGCTCTTCCGCTAGCCATTGTTGTTGACTAATTAGCATGCCCTATTCATGTATACACATTACTGCTCTGTGTAGTTAAAAATTTTCCTTGAAAGCCATAATGGCAGAAAAAAAAATCTGTCACACTTTGATAATTACAAAATTAAGATTAATCCGGAAATGTAAAAAAAAAAAACAACAAATAAAGGCTCATTAATCCAGGGGTCACGTGCTTTTTTAAAAAAAAATTTATTAGTCAGAAGGCTGGTGATTTCCAAATAACAAACCTAAAATAATAGCCAGCCAGGCCAATAAACTGTCTCACTACTTTTTAAGATGAGATATACATTTATTCGTCCCTCCGTGGGAAAATTTCTGAAGTCTTTTTTCTTTAGTCTTTGGTATCAGGCAGGCTGCAATTGCTGCTGTCTTGTCACTACGGGGACACACCTGCCCAATACCCATGTGGAGGC